>NC_045782.1:26050028-26356951 GCF_008692025.1 Phocoena sinus | reverse complement strand
ATTGTTGTGAGGATTAAACACAATAATGGAGATGTGCCCTTAAAACATGTCCTGGCACACGGCAAACTTTAGAGAAGTGGGGTTGCAGCAGGGAATTAAGCACACACCATACTTGCTCTCCCAGAGTATAATCCTGCAGGAAAACTAGATCTTCAACCAATAATACAATAAAGAATGAATGATATCATGTGGGGAGTCCTTACTAATGTCTTTCCTAAATACATGTGCTACAGTTTAAAAGCCTCTTGTCGTATCCTTAGCAGACCAAAGCTTTATTCTCTCCCGCAGACCATGAGCACACCATTTCTCCCTGTCTGCACAGCATCTGAAGCAGCAAGGCCTCCTTTCCTTCTCAGGCCACTGCCCCATCACCTCCAATTCATATGCACCAGTGGCCCACCAATTTTGTGAAGCAGCTCTCTCTATTAAGCCCTTGCCCACTGAGTCAATACAGCTCCTAAAACACCCCCACATTTGTCAAATCCACTTATCTATGGGCAGGAAAATCCCACTCCCAAGACACTGTCAGTTTCCACTTGTGTAGGTCAGGGTGGGCAAATATATGCTGAGTTTCTGTGTGGCTCCCACTGGACACTCTTGGATTTTGCACAAATAATTACTAAATGAACAAAAGAGATTAGCACTGAAGTGATTTATGGGGAGCTACACAGGAGGTCAGAACAGCACTGATTAATCTCCAAATTGACCAGATACATGGGCCACATAAAATAAAAAAATAAATTGTTGATAAAATTATCCTTAAGGGAGGTAGGCACTGAGAAAGGAGCATTCAACCACTCTTATTTGATCAGAGTTGGCATTCAGCCCTGTCGGAATCCCATCGTGAAAGCACATGCATTCGGGAGAAGTACCCCTAGCAGTGGAGACCTTAAAACATGTTCCTTTTTTCCCAATAAGCTTAGCCACTTCTTGCCTTCCCAAGGACCCCATTCCCCCTTCCCTGTGAGGCCTCTGTCTCAAATCTTGTCCAAGGCAGGAGTTTGTCTCTATACTGGCTCTGTTAGGGCTGGAGAGGAAGATGGAAGGGCCAGGGAGCCTGCTGGACTTGAGCTCCAGGGCTTGGAGAGAATTCTGGGCTGGCTTCTCCCACCCCTCAAGCCATGACACCTGCTCATCTTCCTCAGGCACTCTGGTACAGGATGGAGAGCTTCTGCCCCTCCCTTCTTCACCCCTACAGAGATGGAAAGGGGAGGCTGTTAAACCTGCATGCCTCATGGGAGTCATTGACAAAGTGAAGGCACCTAAGAAGCTGCAGGCTTGTCCTAGGGAGGATCACAGTGCCTAGTGCCTGGCTTACTAGGACTCAAAAGCAAATTGAAAAAAAGTGATGAGTGCATCTTTATATCTCCTCATTCAGAGAGAGAGAGGAAATCTAATGTGTGTAAGGCTCTAGATCAATTGATATTTACCTAGACCATATTACGGATGGTTTGGGGCAAAAGAAATATGTTTCAGGGAACAGTTTGGTAATAAGCAGGAAAAGCCACTAAAATGTCCATATTTTTTACCTCTCTGATATCACTGTTGAGAATTCATCCTTATTTTGAATCCAAAATCCATCCAATTTTTTTTTTTAAAGAAAGAGAAGTAAAACTGCTTTATGCGCAGAACATATTCAGAGTGGCATTACAATCATGGGAAAACTAGAAGCAATTTAAATAGTCAACAGTTGCTAAACAGATTGTAGCATACCCACTTAAGGGATTAATCCATTTAATCCAGCCACAATTAATCATTTATGTGAAACTGTACTGGAAGATGGGAAAGTGTTTATAGAATAATATTGGAAAAGAAGAAGAGTAAATGAATATATCCAGACTGTAGTTACATTTGTGTCAAAAAGGCATGCTTGGACAAAGACTGAGAGAACAGAGAAGAACCAGAGGTGATAAAAGATTGAGATTAGGAAAAAATTAAAAAAAAAAAAGAGACACTTTGTAATGTTTCCTCAATGCATTGTTACTAGTGATAGGAAAAATAAATAATAGCAAAGCATGGACAGGACATCAGGTTACTCACCTTGCCTCATTTCTTTGTTTTTCCCTGGGTTGTTTAAATTAGATCTCCCCAACCTGGGTGCCAAGGCATAGCTTTGTGCCATGGGCTGGTTCCAGATAGCGTGATGTCCCAACTACTCAACGCTTTCCACTGGGGTGGTCACTTGAGCCACCTAGCCACTCATCCCCAGCTTTGAGCCACCTTGTCTGTTTCCCTGGAGTGCCAAGGTATGAGAAAGGTCAGAAAGCACTGCCTGGGTGAGAGGATTCCCGGTGAAGCTCTTCCCTTGGTTCATGTATCACGCCCACCCCATAGCAACTCAGGAGCTGTGCCCTGACCCTCCAGCACAAGAGCATTCAGTTCTGCACTCAAGCATTGGCTGACCGCTCTCCTCCTGGCCAAGTCCCAGTGTGAAGTGTCTCTGACTCTTCTACCCTCGTTGTCATGCACGGCTGCTCAAAGCCTGCCCTTAAGATGAGCAACAATGGGTCCCTACCTGGCTCCCTCCTTCTGCCCCTTTTCCCCTCCCCTTGGAGAGGATGAACTTGTATGTATTTACTGTAGATGCTCAAGCAGGTAAACACTCAGCATGATATGCTCAGCCATGTCAAAGCTTCTGAAGAGAGAAGGAAGGAAGCAGGGATGAGAAAACAAACACACAAGCACCTGTGTCTTCTGATAACCAGAATACAACAAGTCCATGACCAGGTGTACTTTCACTCAGCACATTACCTAGCATCAGTAACAATAACCCAAAGACACTAATCAGCTCCCCATGTTACAACCACCTGCTGCTGGCTGCACAAGTGCTTTAAAGCAACAATATTCTCTCCTGCCCCTTTTCGGCTTCAGCCTATCCAATGTTCCACAGTAAATTCCAGAGCTTGGTCCAAAAAAAAAAAAAACAAAACTTTCCCAAAGTTCAAGATTGATGCTGCCAACCCTGAGAGACCTGCTGAGCAGATGCATGAAAGGCGCCCCATGTTTCCTGTGTCTGTGCTGTGCTCACTGTACTTTTTTAACAGTGACAACTGAGAGGTTAAACTATGTTGGATTTGGGGCTCTTTACTACAGACAACTTGAGCTGAGAACCAGAGACACAAAAGTCACCCTCGCCCCTTTGTGTCTAGCGGGACGCAAACGCCCCTGCAGAAGGGCAGCTCAATGGCAAAGGAATAGAGATCTACACACCACACCTGCAAAACAAACTTGGGAAAGAAAATCTCTTTGGAAAGAAAACAGTCCTTCTGCTCAGGAAGCCTCTCTCGGGCTGCGCTTTCTGCTATGTAACCCACTCTCAAGGATGAAGAAGAGGAAGAAAAAAAAACAAAAAGAAAAAATTCCCCACCTGCTGCTTACATATATTATGATCCGAGGAGAAAATGCAAGTGCGTGTGAGCCCGCTCTTGCACTTCCTTTGGCAGATCCTCAATGTACTTGTTAATTGTGTAAACCATCTCCCCTACCCTCAGCCACCCAGAAAGCTCCAAGCCACACATGCACGCCCACCTCACAGCCAAGCCCCCTCCCCAGCATTCCTTTCCAGTTGCAGAGAAATCATAAAATGCTACTCACATGTGGCAGCTTCAGCTTCCCTTTCCCTCTCCCCAGCCTGAGCACTGGCTCTGGTTGCTGCTGCTGCTGATTTTCCTGTTGCAAGTGAAACAAACCTTCATCGACAGAGATGGTTTTCCTCTGGGCTGCTTTGTCTGAGATTCCCCAGATGAACACCGACTCGTTTATGTCATTATCCGAGTTCGATAGCTCCACTAACACAGGCAGGGCTTTGGGGCTGTCATCTTCCACTGGCTGGGCTTCTGCTGAGAGAAACAACAGACCTGCAACTGACAACTGATCGCATCAAAACACTCCAGGGGATGGCAACCCAAGACTACAGAGTAACACGTTAGCTTGCAATGATACCATGCACAGCCGTGGATCATCTGTCTTCTACTGGCACTGTGAGTGTAGCCAAGTTGAAGAGACATTATTTAAGAACTTACAGCTTCCAGGATGTCTCCAAGTGAAGCCATATGGGCATTATAAAGCAGTGTCACAGAAGGACTCTACAACCCTCAGACATGTTCAATATTGTTGAAATCAATAAGGGGGTAATATCCTTTGGTGGGTAAAAGTTAAAGGTCTGTCTAAAAGACAGACCAGAGTTTATATACACTTAAGTAGACTTAGGTACAAATGTGAGCTCCATCACTCATCAGCTGTGTGAATTTGGGCAAAGTCCTTATCCTTTCTGAGTCTCTGTTTTCAGCTTCACATTCGGGATACCTATGCTTAGCCTATAGGAGAGCTGCAAGACGTGAGATGGTATATATAAACCATCAAGTTCAATGCAAAGTAGGCACCCCATAAGATAAATAAAGATCCCTTACCCTGTAGTAATATTTGTTCACTTTGGGGACTGCTCATCTCGTAATGAAGAACCCTGTGATTGTATTATAAAACATCAGGATCTTTCCAATGGTCCATGTAATCAATTGCTTCCTCAGAGGAAACAGATTTGGGTAAGCCCTGATTTTCAGGTCTCAAGCATGTAAGAGTGCCAGAATGTCCATTTCTTTGATACGGGAAAAAGAGCCACTGATTGATAAAAATTGGTCAGCAAGGGGAAGACACTGACTCTTACTGCTTTTGTTGCCAATCCAAAAGGGGCTATAGCTTCTTGGTGAGTTTTTAGTCAGAGACAACACCAAGAAAAATTCTCACACAAAGTGAAGATATTATTTGCAGCAAATAAGGAGGTCATGGTGATTCATTTCCCAAAGCCATGGCTCCCCCGCAAGGAAAGGTTAGTTCTTTTATTAGGGCAGGGGATGAATATCCAAGCAGGAAAGTTTTGTCATTACATATGAAGGCAGGCATAATCTCGCGTGTGCACAATTTGGAAACATGCTTCTTTCATGCATTGCCTGTTATGTTAATGGGGCCTAAGCTCCACCTGGGGAGGAGATTTTAGCATTGAAATGAAGCAAAGGTAATTTTTGGACACTATTTTGTCTGAGCAAGCTCCAGTCTTGTGGTCGGGCTTAAGGCTCAAACCAGTTCCAGGGGGCTGTTGATAATGTATCTTCTTGGAGCTGTCCATACCCTGAAAAGAAACAACTCAAAAAACAGCACTGGGTACTCTCTGCACTGGAGTTCCCTAGGAACACAATGGCCTCTCTTGATCTTATTCTTTGCACGAGCCACTCAAGGTCAGGGGCTGACTGATGACACTTTCCCTTTGAAACAGACTTGTGAAAACAGAATGGGAATCTTCTTTCCCTGAAGACCGTCTTTTAGGAGAGCTGAGATTTCTTGTGATTGATGGATTTTGATGAGGGGATCCTCAGCAGAGAAATTTGTACTCATTTCAAAGAGTAAAAGAGAATGTGTTCAAGCGATGAGAAAATCCAGATGCTCAGTGGACCTCTGAGGCACTTGAGTCCTAACTTGGCTTTTCCCAATTGAGAATATTGCTGTTCTGGAGCTGGTCATTACTGATTCATCTCCGATTTCACTACCCCCAAAGAAGAAGGAGAATGCTTGAACAAATGCCGGTTGCTGTTTGGGGGGATTTTTACCATTCTGACGTAGTTTCAGAGGCGCCAACATCAAATACACCCAGAGTTGACAAAGGTCTTAGCCCAGCCTACCTACCACATTCCATCTTAGCCCACAAAGGACGTTCGATGGAAAGTAGGTGTCTGGGTCCCAGCCACAAGCCACTGCTCTCCAGGTGAAGCAGGGTAAATGAACAAATGTTAAAAACCTGGACCAGAGCAGTTGCTGACAAAATCTTCTCCCATGGAGCTGATGACCATTTAAGTTATGAAGGGAAAACTGGAGAGGAAAAAATATAATGAAGTAGTTAACGAAATCCCAAACTGGTTCCTCGAGACAGCTTAGAAGGTCTCAATAAGATCCCACAAACGCGGAAGGACCATTCTGTGAGAAACACGTACCAAGTACTCAGCACAGACTGCTACACTGTAAATGCTCAGTAAATGTTAGGAATCAATAACAATAATACTAATCATGACAAACAAGGAGGGAGATGAAGGAGTTGCTATAAGTTGAGCTCAAAAATTGTATGAGGCATGACACTAACATTTTACTATCTTGTCTCATTCAATTCTCACAATAACCTTGGAAGAGAGATATTATAATGCCCATCACGGATAAGGAGACTGAGGCATAGGAACTTCAACAATCAGAAGAGAATGTTTGCAAAGTCCCACCACCACATTTACCCAACTACCAGCATCCGTACCTGTAGACGCTGCTTCCCTCTTGTTACTGTGGATGAACCGTCCATTTTCCCAAAGGTCACCTCTGCTACTCAAGGAGGTCACTGCAGAAATATGTCTGTGTCTTTCCTTCACCATCAGTAGTTCCTCCTGTACCACATCATTCTCAATATCTTTATGCTATTTGTTCTCTTATATTTAAAAGATATCCTCAGCTGATCCCATATCCCCCCTACAGCTACTGTCCATTTATATGCTCCCCTCTGTAGCAAAGGTCCTCTTGAGAACTGTCAAAACTCATTGTCTCAATCCCCCTTCTCTACTGAACTCACTCCAATCCAGTTTTTACTGCTGCCGCTCTACCAAACTGCTCTCATCAGTCACCGACAGCCCCCACACAGCTGTGTTAGTCGTCTTCTTTCTTTGACATGCCAGCATCAACTGACAGGTAATCACTCTACTCTTCTTGTTTTTTACTTTCTTTTTTTTTTTGCGGTATGCGGACCTCTCACTGTTGGGGCCCCTCCCGTTGCGCAGCACGGGCTCCGGACGCGCAGGCTCAGCGGCCATGGCTCACGGGCCCAGCCGCTCCGCGGCATGTGGGATCCTCCCAGACCGGGGCACGAACCCGCGTCCACCTGCATCGGCAGGCGGACTCTCAACCACTGCGCCACCAGGGAAGCCCCCACTCTACTCTTCTTGAAACACTTTCTTCAGTTGGCTCCCAGGACCCCAAGCTGCCCTGGTTTTCCTTCCACCTCACTGGCTGTCCCTTCCCAGTCTTCCCTACTAGTTCCCTTCTAGTTAATGGAGAGGCAGTGTTAGGAAGGGGTTTAGAAGCTCAGACTCTGAAGCCAGACACCCCACCTTGGAATCCTGGCTATACAACTCAGCAGGTGTATGACACTGGGCAAGTTACTTAACCTCTTTCTCCCCATTTCCTAGTCTGTATATTAAGGGTAATAACAATACTTACCTTATGGGGTTGTCATGAAGACTAAATGAGTTCATATGTGAAAGCACTCAGAGCAGGGTCTATAGTGCATAGTAAACACTTCCTGAGCGTTAACTATTTTTACTATCCACCCCTCAATTCAGGTGCCTAAGGTCTCAGTCCTTGGACACCACTCTTCGCTGGTGATCTCATTCTCTCTCATTGCTTTAAACAACATGTAGAGGCAGATTGAAATCCACAGTCAAGACCTCTCCTCTACAAGGTAGAACAAATGGCCTAATTAGTATCTTCTCTTACAGGGCTAGTGAGCATCTCAAACTTGATATATCCACAACCAAACACCTGGCTTTCTCAACTAACTTGTACCTCCCACTGCTTTCATCTCAGTTAATGATGACTCTATCCTTCTAATTGCTCAGGTCCAATTGCTTTTAAAACTTGGAGCCAGCTCATACCATTCCTCTGCTCAGAACTCTCCAAAAGCTTCTCATCTCCCTTGGGGAAAAAACGGCCAATGTTCTTATTGACCTACAAGGTCTACTCCTTTCCATCCCCTCTTCTTATACCTCTTTGAGCTCATCTCCTATTACTCTTCCCATCACTCCCAATGTCCTAGACAGATAGCCTTCTTGCTGCTCTTTAAAGAGCACACCATTCTGCCCACCCCAGGGCCTTTGAACTTGCCATTTTCTGTGCCTGGAGCATTCTACCCCCCTTGATTCACTTCTTTACTCTTTCCAGTGTCACTTTCTCAGTGGCACATTCCCTGATCACCCTGTTTAAAACTGCCCTCTTCCCAGCACTCCCTCTTCCCTAACTGTATTTTTCTCTGTAATATTAATCACCAAATAACATACTATATATTTCCTATTTGTGTGTGTGTGTGTGTGTGTGTGTGTGTGTTATTTGTCTCCCAAAGTTTCCCCCTATGAGAATGTAAGCTTGATGAAAGTAGGCTTTTTTTAAAACGGTCTCACTGCTGTTTACCTAGTGCCTAGAAGAGAGCCTGTACCAAATAGGTGCTCATTAAATATTTCTTCAACTGATGGATAGAATTAAGAGGATTAAACCTGTTGTCAGTGGTCACAGAGTTAATACATGATAGAATTGAACTTCTGCTTTTATAGCCCTTGCTCTTTGCAATGCACCAGCAGTGGCTCTACCAAAATGTTGTGTAAACTATTCTTGACTTAATGCCCACTAAAGCGATGTTTTAACTTTTAGTGGCTGGTGGGTCTTATGCTATATTTCAGCAGTTTTAGGCTGCACATCTGTCATTGCTTGTTAACATTTCTATCAACAAAATACTTTCTGAGCTGCGAGTATATTTTACTAAAAGGAAGAACAGCAACTTTATTCCTTTGAACAGATTTATTGAAATCAACATTCTGGCTGAAGTGAGAATTTTTCTTATGGTAGATGTCTTTGTCCATTCAAAGATAAGAAGCAATCTGTAACCCTTTTTACATTTCTTTTGTGCACCAAATTATTTGAGAAATAATAAACAATGCCCAGGAATAATTGAACTTTTGAAACATGTTTCAGGAGTAGTGGTTGAGTGCTACCAGGGACCAGAGACTCTGGGAGTTGGTTTTAACAACATGTGGGAAAATTAACTTGTTTTTTGTTTGTAACTTTTCATTTGTTGCTTTGAGGATCTCTTAATGTGGATAGATCTATCCATTGGGAAGAACTTGCTCATGGGCAGTATGCTAAGAGACCCTCCATTGGGAGAGGTGTCACAGACATCTGGTTAGGAGTCAGAAATTCTAGGTTCCATTCCCAGTTCTGCCCCTGAGGATCTGGGCATCCTTGGGAAAGTTCTTCAGGACACTTGGTTCCATTTCTTTATCAATATAAAGAAGGTTGGGCAAGCTTATCTCTCATTGCTTTTAGGTCTAAATTTCTGTTAGACCATGAGTTCTGTTGTGAGGGTAGACATGCTCTGTACCGCAACCAAGTAACTGATAACTGAGTTTAAGCAGGTAGACTCTGGTTATAAGAAGAACAAACCCACTTGGTCTATGTCAGAAGGTATTAATTCATTCTTTTATCAAGTACCTGCTATATAGTTTCCATTCTGTTACATGTTGAGTGTACAAAGAAGAGTAAAACACAGTCTTTGTATTAAAGGGTTTCATAGCCTAGTATGGAATGTAGCAAATCACAAAGACAGCTATGAATGATTTGATAGTGGGGGAAACAGAGGAGAGACATTTGATTAAGTCTGGGATTTTGGGATGGCTTTTAGGAGGAAGTGACCCTTGAGCTGAATCTTGAAGAATGAGAAGGAGTTGTCCAGGAAGAGAAAGGTAGAAAAGGATGAAATTGGTGGTCCACATGGAGAAAACATCACCTGTTAAGGATGAGAAATCTGCCAGAATTGACCATGTTTAACCAATTGAGATTTTGAGATAGGAATCTGACTTTATATCTTATTTCTGTTATTCTCTAAAATATTTAAAGTCCTTGTCTTTGTTCATCACAGGGATAGGGAAAGAGATTTGGGTCTCAGAGTCTGTTCAGTGGTTTTGTGTACAAAAGAAGGCAAAGGAATTGACAAAAGTGAGATCTGTAAGTTATCCTTACTCATCTTTGCTAATGTCGTTCTTGTGTTCTGCCACCCTGATTCAGACTATTCTACTGAGTAAGTTACATAGGTGTATACAACCATTCAGAATGTAACATTCATCAAGTGTAGATGTGATGTGTCTGGATCAACCTTGCATGCGGAAATGTTTTATCATGAGGCCTAGGGTCAGAGACTAGTGCCAGACATCCTGGGCTTGAGTCCTGACTCAAAGCACTTTCTTCATCTGTAAAATGGGAGAAAGTCATAGTACTTCAGAGGTTTCTTCAGAGGTTTCTGAACTAAATGATATAATCCATATAAAACTTAGCAGAATGCCTAGCACAGGGGAAGAGCATGGTATTTTCTAGTTAATTAATTCAGGCATCTGCACTTACACAGGAATCCTAAACTAATTTAGTGCTGGGTCACTTGACTTGATGTACTTCCCATATTAAACTATGAAAGTTGGAATTAAATTGTTAGGCTTTAACTGTAATGCAGAAACCATTGCTCAAGCAATTGTTAAAGCAATCCTATCTGATCTTAACTTGCCGATTTTCAGTTATTGGGTGACCACAGCCAAGACTGAGATACATGTTTAGCCAGGGGATTCATGAGCCAAGACTAAGGCTAAGAGATCTGTCAAAGGATGCTTCTTTCCTTGAAGTCACTTGACGTTTGCAAAGACTTTCCCATCTGAGTTTCTTAAGGACAGGGATTTGTCTTCAACTTTATATCTCCAATGCTTAGCACAGTGTGTGGCAATCACAGGTGCTTTGTGAGGTCTTGCACTGGCCCGCCACAATGGGTGCCACTTAGACCTTGTAGATATTGAACTGTGTATGTCCACTGACTACTTATCATTGCAGAGCTACAGGGAAACTGTGCATCTATGATGCCAACTCACTGTTATAGAATGGGGGGCCAGTGTAGCAAGATGGCACTTAGATGCACAGCAAGACATTGGACCATGGGGAAGAGGCTGGCAAAGGCAGTTTTTACAACCTCTAAGGGAATCTTGTTGAAGTTTTAAGATCCATGTTGGGGGTTTAAGAGTCTTGATAAGCCTTTTTCAAGGATTTTCAAGATATGGCATGAGCTCATTACGGACAGGCAAAATCCCGTGACCACTGATCTGAGCGCATTCTTCAGAAGGAAGAGAGAACACTTAAGGCTGCACTTACTGAATCCCTGCACCAATATCTCCCAATCCAGTACTCTTCACAGAGAAAATATTCTTTCTGTTAATTCCTGTTAATTCTGACTTTCATAAGAGGTATATGTTAGATTGCTCATTTCTATCAAACTTAACCCAGTACTCTGCCGGACAATTTCATATGCTCAATACATTTCTATGGAATAAGTAACAGCACGCATGAAAGAATGTTTTTGTCTCCATGGTTAAACAGGAGTCATTTTCCCTCTGTCTCCCCAAGATAGAAAATACATTAAACAAAGCAGAGGCCACTTGCTGGTGTATTTTAGGCAGGAAGGGCCGTTGGCTCTCAGATTTCAGGGCTGCTGTGCGGCGCCTCCGGTTTCAGCAGGATGTCACGTTCTTGGTAACAGCATCCACTGTACTTCTAACGAACAAACACCCAGTGACAAACACAGAGCCTCTGCTTTCCCAGGACCTGCA
Organism: Phocoena sinus; assembly: GCF_008692025.1. NCBI lineage: Eukaryota > Metazoa > Chordata > Mammalia > Artiodactyla > Phocoenidae > Phocoena > Phocoena sinus. Next base: position 26,345,519 of record NC_045782.1, on the reverse strand, counting down.
GAGGACGGAGGGGCCGCAGCTGGGAGAGACAGAACAAGCCCATATTTCATAACAATTACTCTGGATTATCAGGAAAGGTGGCAAGAAAAACTATTAGCAAGTTAGTGGAAAGAAGATTTATAGCTTGGCAGCTCAAAGGTGTGACAGGTTTCTACTCAGATGAAAAATCACTTCTTTGGACCTGAGAAAAGGGCAGGTTCAGCAGATGGGGATCCATCAAGGTAGCTTCACTTTGGAGCAACTCTCAGTCTCAATCTAAATGTCCCTGTAACTCCTGAGGACAAACGATTCCTACTTTTCTCAGGGAACATTGCAGATCCAGAGTTGAACACACCACACCGCTGACATCCATGGTCGGGTCTCAGTCCTCGTTTGACCTATGGATAGCATTTGTCGTTATTGAATTACCTCTTCCTTCTTGAACGATTTCCTTCACTTTTAGGATTTCATTTTTGTTTTGTTTTGTTTTTTGAACAAATAAAATGAATTTTATTTAGTTTTTATTTTTATTGGGGTATAGTTGATTTACAATGTTGTGTTAGCTTCAGATGTACAGCAAATTGAATCTGTTATACATATATTGGGTTGGCCAAAAAGTTTGTTCAGGTTTTTCTATATGGAAAAGTCTGAACGAACATTTTGGCCAGCCCAGTACCTATGTCTACGCAGGTCTTCACTCTGTTTTGATTGTCCCATTACCTCACAAGTCCCTTTCTCAGTTTTCTATGTGAATTCCGTGTTTCTGCCCCACCTTTTACACTGGGGTTCTCCTGTTCTCTGCTCTCCATCCACAACCCCTCCCTAAGGACACTCATCCAACCTCCAGCCGTCCAACACCCTCTGAAGCCTGTGGGATACACTCTTGACTCAGCGTGGACCTCTCGCCTGAACTCCAGGCTAATATGCTGAGTTGTCTACTTGCTATCAGCACGTGGATGTTTACTAAAATGCATCTCCAATGAACACAGCTTCAACCAAATGTTTGATCCAGCCCCCTCCCACTGCCAAGCCGACTCCCTCTTGAGTCAAAACCGTCTTAGATTTGTCAGATTCTGAATCTTGCAGTTATCCTCGTCTTCTTGTTCCTTTCATATCCCAATGTACCCCTCATTTCAAATGTGATCTGTTCCACTGCCCTCCCTCCCACATTGCAGCCCCGGGTCTGAGTCCCTTGGTTGTCTCTTGCCGAGGCTGTGAACAAGCCTCTTAACTGCTTCTGCCTGGGACCTTACCCAGCAAGAGGGAGACTTTAAATAGGTGATTCTGATGCTTAACACAAAGTCAGAGTGATCTTTTTAAATTTAACTTCCAATTCTTGAATCTCTCAGAATAGAAGCCACAGTCCTGAGCTTGGCCTTGAGGCCGTGAGATCTGGTCCCTCTGACCCCAGCACTCACCCCTCACTCCTTCCTTCCTTCACCCAGTCACACTGGCCTCCTTTCTTGTCCTTAAGCATGTGAAGCAGGCTGCCCCGCTCAGGACCTCGCACTTGCTTTCTCCTCCAGGTGGGTGTGGCACACAATACTCTTCTAATTTTCAGGACTCATTGCCTCTCTTTCTTTGTATTTATCCTCCAATGTTGCTCCTCAGGGGAACCCTCCTTGGTCACCCTGTGTAGGAGAGCATCCCCTCTCCTGCAGCAGATGACCCCACTTCTGCTTTTCTTTCTTGTGAAAGAACTGAGTATGAGTGGGTAGGAGGGAGGGGAAGAGGAGAGAGAAAAATAAAAATACAGAGAGGGGAAGAGGCACACATTACTATTGCAAAATTTCATCCAATCACAATAGAAACTGGGAAATGAGGAGGGAGAGAAGCCGGTTTCATGATGGGTTTGGGGCACACTGAGTGTGGGGGGCTGGCAGGACTCCAGGGCAGAAATGTCCTTGGTCAGTTGTTTCACAGGTGAAATTCTTCATGTTACCATGGCACCGAGGACAACTGGGCAGGCAGCTTGTCTTGTCAAGTTAGGCCTTGAAGGACATGGGAGGCTTCAAGGAGTTGCAATCACAGTGCTTAGGATGGTGTGAAGGCAGCCCTCCTTATGGCCCCCTTATGGCCAACATTACATGCTCACCATCCCTTGTGAATGCACGACACTTCAGAGTTTGCAATTTGCTTTCATCCATATGCCTTCACGTGATGTTCACCACCCTGTGGCTTCATCTGGACGAGCATCACACAACCACATTGCAGAGGAGGAACTGTTCTCTGTGCAACCCCGCAAGAAGGGGAAAAGGGAGCCACAGCTGTCAGAAACACAGTCCTCCAATCTCCCGTCAATGCTCTCCCACACTTTCTCTCTCATAGCCACTATTTTAGGATGGTTCTTAACTTGGGGTTCTTAACGATGGGCTTGGAGAGTCCAGAACTCCCTAAAGTTGTAGGAAATATTGGGTCTGTCTGTACACATACATTGTATTGTTTCCCTTGATTGACGTTTCCATAGCTTTTATGAGATACTAATATAGTCTGTAACGCCAAAATGATTAAGATCACGGTGCATTAGGGCACTGTTCCTTAAAGTGTTTGACCTGGGCCACCAACATAAAAAACAACAAGAGCAAACAACAGCAACACCAGTAATATTTGTTAAAAACATACAACAGTGCTTTCTGGACCTCACCCCAAGTTATTCAGTTGGGACTCTCTGGGTATAACCAGGAATCTGCTATACTAGCAGATATCCCAGGGAGTTTTAGGCACGCAAATAATTCTGAACTAACTTCCATCTTTGTTGGCTGCAGGTGACATGGAATGAATCTCCAAGTACGTTTTTAAACTCAGGCCCCCAAGGCTGTGAGTTATGGGACCCTCACCACCATCAGCAGTTTTGCCACCGCAAGGATCAGATTGGCTCTAAGGAAGCCTCCAGACCATGCAGGACCCAGCAGGTCTTTCCTGGGCTCCTACTGAGGAGCAGTGAGCAGGGCCCTGATCTCCCAGGTGTTTTTCTCCTCTGCCAGGTCTTTTCTCCAGTCCGAGCATCCATTCCTGTGCAGCTCCAGCCACCAATTGGACTTGGAGGCAGGTGCTGGTTATCAGTGTTGGATGGTAGAAGACCCTCTTGGGCTGTTCCGGAAGCTGTCTCACTTATGGATACAGTAGAACAAGGGCCAGCAAACTTTTTCTGTAAAGAGGCAGATAATAAATGTTTTAGGCTTTGTGGGCCATCTGGTCTCTGTTGCTACTACTCAACTCTGCCACTTTAACTCAAAAGCAGCCAAATGCAATATGAAAATGATGGGCGTGGCTGTGTTCTCAGGAAGCTTGACTCAGAAAAACAGGCAGTGGGCTGGACTGGGCCAGTGGCCCGCCTACTTTGCCAACCCCTGCAGTGGAAACTAGATAGAGGCCCAATCGTCCTGATTTCCTATTTTTCTGAAAAAGGGAAGCAATGAGGCGAAGAGTCCAAAGCAAGTGAAAGTGTCCAAAACAAGCGTAAACCCCACATCCCACTCACTCCATCTATGACTATGGACAGCATTACACTCTTCTTGTGGCTGCAGATTCCATCTTCCAATTATGTTTTGCTCAGGATATTAATATGGGTTTAGATTCTCCGAGCAGACCCCACCTGGGGCTCAGGACGGGGCCGAGAGTGAATGTGGAAAGCAAAGTGATCCAGGCAGGCCTCGTGTTAAAATTAGCTGCAGGTAATTGAGAAAAGACTGTCTATGACCTGCCAGTGAGGGTGAGAGATGCCCCCGTGAGTGCCTGTATGTTTATTAAATTTGTAAATGGCATCTCTTGTCTTCATTTACCTGGCCCCCAAAGGCCTGTGTTCAAGCAGGTGAAAGTCAGGAGGGCAGGGGGGCCTCCACTGACCTGGGGAGGATGAGTTCTACCTGCCAGAGGTGGGAACACATGGTGGGGGAGAGAATTCAGATGTACTGATCATCTCTTACGTGTTAGTCACGCTGTGACCTGCTTTACAAATAATGATAATAGCAGCTAATAGTTATGGAGCGCTTGCTCTCTACTAATTGTTTTACATGAGTTATATCATTTGAGTCTCCCAAAGACCCCACAGATTAAGTACTATTATTATGCTCTTTGCAGAGATTTAGGGTAATAACTTTCTCAAAGTCACAGAATCATTAAAAACAGGCAGTAAGACTCAATAGTGCCCACTTTTAAACACGTGGTTAAATTGCCCCCATATCTTCTATTTCATAGAAAACCTCCTCTGAGGGTGGTATTACCAGCGGTATTAGTTGCATTGTACAGGTGAGAACTCTAGAACATGAGTGAATTTCCCACAGCTACACACAAAGTCAGGGTTAGCCTCCAATCCAGGTCTGTCTGACTCCAAAGTTCAGATTCCTTTCACTGCTAGCCACTACCTAGGGTCCTAGGCCGAGCCATTCATCCACCTAAATCTCCACATCCTTTCCTGCCAAGTTGGGGTAGCAGTGTTGGTCTTGTCTACCTCCCAGACTTGAGAGAGAGCTCAAATAACAATCCTACACTTTCAAAATGATGTGCTTTAAAAATGGTAAAACAAGAGGGGATATATTTATATGTATAGCTGATTCATTTTGCTGTACAGCAGAAACTAACACAACATTGTAAAGCAACTATACTCCAATAAAAATTAATAAGAAAGAATGATAAAACACTGACTAGTTGTAGCGTATTGGTAAGAGATATGAGCTTTGGGTCTGACACTTGCCAGCTGGGTGACCCTGGACAAGTTCCCGAGTCTCTCTGGTTTTAAGTGTTTTTATCTGTATAGTTGGTATAATAATAATAATACCTCTCCCACTACGCTGTTGTGAGGATAAAATGAGATTCTGTTAGAGCTTGACACCTAAGAGACCAAAACGGTGTCATTCCTTTTTAATTTTATATTAGTTAGAGAGATCAAAGAATCCAGAGGTATTGGAATAAGCGATTAAGGACTGTGGGAGCACAATTACAGTAGAAAAGTCAATGGCTCAGAAAAAGATGTTGGATAGAGATCACGTCACAACCTCTCCTTCTGATTGGATGGCGCCTTTATTCTTGTTCCAGATGCCTCCACAGCTGTGGTCCTATGAATATGTTAGCAGACTATATCAGAGTCTATGAAAATAACTCCCCTGGGCCCTACTGAGTGATCTCTTTGCATCATTTAGTAATGCATATAGTCATGAAGTCTAGGTAAACAGCATTTTCAACACATGCAGGAGTGAGTGGGAAAATCCCAATCTTTGTTTCCAAATAATGGAGAAAAGGGAAGAGGCTACAGACCCAAGTTCCTTGCCTCCTGGCCAGCTGGCAGCCTACTAAGACATGAAAGTTTGGGGATTCCTGTTGTTTTATGCGACCTTTGTTGGAGGCCAAGTAATTAGTCCAAATACAGACACCCTGACCTGCAGATTGTGCTCCAAAGTCTCCTTGCAAACCATCTCGTTGGAATTTATGACACACTCCACCTCTACACAAACAAGACGGTGGTTTGCTTCCCAGGCCAGCTCTCATATGATGGAACTGAGGAATGGTGGCCCTGGAGCAGTCATCATTAGGACTAATGGTAGAATTTCAGCCTTTGTTCCACAGGGAAGTGCATTTCATGTCACACAGCAAAACAGGGACTTGAAGGGCAGGAAGGCTTGAATCACCACCTGCAGCAATATCGGCCACTCAGTGCCATGCAGAGAGCCCGAGATAACATGTATGAAAGCACTAAACAGATGCGAGGCACTTCTGTCATTGCTGTTGTAGTGGTGAGGACAATGGTATTAACTTTCCACTGCAACCAAAAAGCCACCCTGGGCTTCCGTGGTGGCACAGTGGTTGAGAGTCCGCCTGCCGATGCAGGGGACAGGGTTCGTGCCCCGGTCCGGGAAGATCCCACATGCCACGGAGCGGCTGGGCCCGTGAGCCATGGCCACTGAGCCTGCGCGTCCGGAGCCTGTGCTCCACAACGGGAGAGGCCACAATGATGACAGGCCCGCTTACCACAAAAAAACCCACAAAAAAACAAAAAAAAAAAGCCACACTATGTGTTTTGAGAAGAGGATGCGGGAGCATTAATGTGACATATGCTTCTCCCTTTGGAGGACTTTGGAGGAATTCCCTCTATATAAACCCCTTTATACCACTGCTGTTGGAAGATTGGCACTTTTCTTAAACCTGGACTACAATCATAACAGCCCTCTACACTGAGCGCTGTCCGTGTTCCAGGCATTGTGAGATATACATTTATTATTTTGAGTACTTATAAAACTATGAAAGTTAAATACTACACTACTATTTTACTGGGGAGGAAATTTAGACTGCAACAGGTTTACTCATTGGCCCAAGGTCACATAAGTAGTAAGTGACAGTTCGTATTAGAACCCAGGTCATTTTGACTCCAATACTACCCTTTTTCTACTACATCATAAACTTCTGTTTCCTTAGCCTTTCTCCATTATATTTTCTTTCTAAACGGGTCAGTTGGAAGAGCCACTTGCCCTGTGTTAAGCTTAGAGACCACGGAGTTTTGCTAAAACCTGGTTCTATCTGTTTGCCCAAGTATCCAATATCATCACATGACCCCTCACATACTCTGTTCTGTCAAAGAGCTTGAGGAAAGGATTGCAACATGAGTATGTTTTATGATAGTCCCTGGTGACATTAGTGGCTTTGGATAAGGTTTCAGGGTAATTCTTTAGGCCATTGTTCTATACTCACTTCCTTTACCAGCTGTCAAGGTAGTTCATATCAAATTCTTCTTAATGGGGGGATCCATTTCTATCTCTACCTTGCCCCCACCAACATCCACACACACACACAAACACACACATCCACACACAGTTTTTCACACTGCTTTCAAATGACTTCTTATAAATTAGCTCTTTTAGTTTCCTTTATGGTGGAGAAGAGATCTACCCATGGAAAGAAAGTTAAAGAGATGTAGTTTATAATACTAGTACTATATCACTTCTGCTTCGGTCTTTACAATGTGCTCTCCCTAGTTTTAAAAATTCTCAGAAAAAGTTTAATAAATAAATAAATCAATAAAATGGATGCCTCATTTTCTTCTATCCCAGAATCCTGCAGTTGCTAGAATTATTTTCCTGTATGCAAAGGAAAGTAGACATGTCTCTCTCTATAAGAGTATTTGCATAACCACTTCTGGTGGTTATAGCAGTACACCTATTTACCCCTTTTTTCTATAGAGAAAACATATTCTGTTCAGAGTCTGGTTCTGGTCTGCCTGGAGGCACATGGCATCAGCTTCTCCCAGTATCACTGCCCTTGTATACTCAGTTTGAGGTAGCTCTCTGCTTCTTGTACTCTTGTGTTCTTATGCACCATGTCTTATATTGAAACATTTTTGTGTGTTTGTTTTTGTTTTGTTCAGTGTGGTGCATTTGTTATAACTGAGGAGCCAATGCATTACAATGAAGTAAAGTCCATAGTTCACATGAGGGGTCACTTTTTGTGTTGTGCATTTTATGGATTTTGACAAATATATAATGACACATATCCACCATTACTCTATCAAATAATTTCGCTGCTCTAAAAATCCCCTGTGCTCCACCTGTTCATCCCTCTCTCTCTCATCCCCAAGCCCTGGAAGCCACTGATCTTTATATTGTCACCATAGTTTTGCCTTTTCCAGAAATTTATATACTTTATGTAGCCTTTTCAGATTGGCTTTGAAACAGTATTTTAATGTTTAAAAATCAGCAAAACTAGCTTTCAGATTCTCTAGGAGTGGTCTTCCAATTTGCATTAATTTTACAAGCTTCCTGAACAACGGCGAATGGAGAGTGATGATTTTGCTGCTGCTACCAATTTCTGGGTTGTTGCAAGAATGTTTTGAAAAGTGAAGTGTTTTGCTCTGGAGAGTTGAATTAATCATCTCCCCCAGTTCCATGATCCTTGGCTCCTTCAAGGCTTCTCATCCTTATTTGTTTGATATTTTAAATTCATCCATCTATCCATCCATCCATCCATCCACCCATCCATCCATCACATTCCATTCTAATTCTGTCGCACTGCCCAATCCCGCCATTCTAACATGTTGAGTACGAATCTCTGAATTTTGTGTATCCTTGTAAAATGCAGTGTTCTTATTGTGTGAATGTTTTACATTTTTTTTGAATGGCACTGTGCTAATGGTCTCATGATGTTTTTATATTCTCTGGCTGTTGCTAGTAAACAACCTAGTCTGTTGCTTCTTCCTACTAAATAGTATCCAGATGGGCATCTTTCCATTTGCCTGTTTCTCAGCACCTAGGTTCTCTCCCCACCAGCAGTATGATGATGAACAATTCAGAAATTTTTACAGTTTTCGAGTGTAGAAACCCATGAATCATCATTGTCCCTGCCTCAAAAACAACTTGAAGGAGAACCCAGCACTGTCCTTTAACAAATTCAAGAAATAGATTCAAGTCCACAAGAGCTTAAGGAGAAAATGAATATTTTACTAAGGATTCAGTAGAAAGACAAAAATGAGGATGAGCCAGTTATCCTCTGTCTGTCCACCTCTCAAGGGCCCCTCACAGCAACTCTACCTTGGTCCTCTGCCTCTTCTGCAGCCCCAACATTTACATTCTTTTTCAGTTGTAGAGGGATTTAGCCCCGAGACTCCCCCAGTAGGTCTCTTCACTTTCTTCCCCTGATCTGCAAATAAAAGATCCTCTCAGGGAGATGTCTGCTCCTTTCTAGAATGTGTGTGTCCGGTGGTGGGATCACACATGGGATTACAGTTATGCTTTTTGCATGCTTCGTGTGTTAGCTTACTTTCTTGAAATAATAGATACATACCAAAATTTTAAACTGCAGTGAGCACACAATTAGAAGATATCATCCCACTAGGCATCTGTAATTATTATTTATGTTAACTTTCATCATGCTTTACATAAATTAGCATAGATTCTTCTCTAATCAGCCCAATGAGGAAAATGACATTTATTTCACCATGTGCGTATTCTGCTTATAAGAATTTATTATGTACCAAACACCTCTATGTTCTATGATTTGCAAACGATGTTTGATGTTTTCTTCAATCCCTAGAAGAGCCCTCTGACATTCTTTACAATCCCATTCTGTAAATGAGAAGCTCTAGGCCCAGACTGGTGATGCACTTCCTCAGTCATGGAGGCCCTGTGCCAGGAGGAGGTCGGTCTGCAGACTTGCCGGGGTCTTCACAGCTTAATTGGTTAAAAAATTTAAAGTAGAATAATCCATTCAGCAATGAGGGAAAGCATTCCATCTCCCTTGACAGTCAGTAGAATTTAGAATCACGCATGCACAGATTTTGAGAGCCAAAGGGCATGCTCACACATGCTCCTAGTGGGATGTTATTGATAATTTGGGCAAGAAAATTTTTCCTCGGGCAATACTGTCTCAATTGCTATTAGTGTCCCTGGAAACCACCTTCAAATGCTAATAAAACTCTTCATTTATTGTGACCTCTCAAAATATCCCTCACAGTTCCTCCGCCCCCCACATTCAGATGAGGAAGCTGAGGCCTAGGGAGATGAAGTAACTGAGTCACACAGGGTTTCAACTCTGCTGTACTTCAGATTTAAAGCACTTTAGGTGCTTTAAAAATATCAATGCCCTAATCCTACCTCATACCAAATATATCAGAATATCTGGGTGAGGGCTGGGCACTGACATTTTAAAAAATCTCCCGGGTGATTGAAATGACTAGCAGAGTGATTAAGAGACTGAGCTTTGGAGTCCTCCTTTCTAGGTTCAAATCCTAGTTCTTTTAATTACCAGCTGTGCAACTTTGGGCAAATTGCCTCATATCTCGGTGCCTCAGCTTCAAAATATAATTACTAGTGTTTAGTTCATAGGATTGTTGTCAGGATTATGTGAATATGGAAAAGTGGTTGGCAAATAGCAGTAGTAAATGTCAACAATTATCATCATCCTCATCATCATTCCTGTCTCCTTATCTTCTTACTGATGCTCCCTTCCCTAAGAGTTTGCTTATTTTTGAATGGTTTATTGATAAAATACAACCCTTGGGTCTGCAAACTCAGCCCTAAATCTGCATGGAGGCTAGGAAGGAGAGCCAGGTGTAAAATGATGTCCTTAAGCGGGAAGGATGCAGCAGGGAAGTCCTTCAGTACTGAATTATCTTGGATGTTACCAACCTTCCCCAGTGGGATAGAGGATTCAATGAACTGCACTGAAAGGAAGAAGGGTCATTGACACCGATCTGGCTAGAGTTCCTTTCTGGAGGACCCAGCCTGGAAGTGTGAAAAGTCAGACAAGCCTTCAAATCCTGGCTCTGCAGCTTCCTAGCTGTGCGATCCTAGGTATGTTACCGAAACTCTTTGAGTTTCAGTTTCTCTGGTGGAAATAAAACAGCCTGCAATGCAGTATTATTGTGGTGATAAAATCAGATAATGTGGGTAATGCTCCTGGCACAGAGAAAATGCTCACCAAAACGTCAGTTTGCTTCCTTCAAATACTTCTTGGAGGCTGTTCCCCCTCACCACCACCCCTCCCCCTTCCCTCATTCCTTTCCCAGCCACCCTGGAGGCTTGAAAACAGAATGGAGTTAAAGCACATCATGTTAGACTAACAAATGCACAAGGATTGAAGTGGTTTAGGAGAACTGTTTAAGAGTTAATGAGACTCTCCTTGATACCAAGAGGGGAAAGGCAGGGAGAAAAAAATGTGCATAAGTCATAAAAATAGTTTTGCTTCCAAAAAAGAGGTAGTGTGCCTTTCTTCCCTTTGTCTCTTGTTTAACTCAGCTAGTCATTCCACTGCCAGTTTCCGGCTGGGCCCACTCTGTGCAATATTATGGGCTGTTGTCTGGAGAGATTAGAAAAGAAGAATTTTGGACTTCAGCTCTAGAGCTTAAGCAAAAGTCCTGGAAGAGCTACTACTTTGGACATTGAGTTTGGAACTGGAGTATGGCAAAGCCTAGACCTTTAAACTGAAGGACAGCCTGAAACTGGGTCCTATGAAGCGCAAGACAATAGTGGATGATAACAGCATGAAACCCTGAGGCTTAGTTTCCAAATCCCTTTGTCCTGAAATATCTCATTTGATTCCCATATTTGTTCTAGGAAGACAGACATCTTCATGTTACAGATAGAGATGCTGACAGTCCGAGAAGTTAAACTTATTGCCCTGGGTCATGGGGGATACCAAGTGACTGCAGACTTATTCAAGTCTAAGGTGGCTGACTTTAATTGCTATTTCTAGAATTCCCATTTATCCTGAACTTTACAAAACAGCATGAAAAATTAGTACCACTCATAAATAGTCTCCCATTTCTCCTCTGAAAACATGGGAAAATCATACTTCTCTGGCTCCTGAAGGCATGGCCGTATGACTTACTTTAGCAAATAAAATGTGAGCAAAGTGTAATGTGTAGAATTCAGGTAAAACCATTTAATGCCAGTGAGAGACTCTAGACCAGGAGTCAGCAAACTATGGCTTGCAAGCCCAATCCAGCACACTACTGGTTTTTGTAGATTAAATTTTTTTGGAGCATGCCACACACATTTGTTTTCATATTACCTAAGGCTATTTTCATGGTACATTGACAGAGTTGAGTGGTTGTGACAGAGACCTCCTGGCTTGGAATATCAAAAATATTTACTATCTGGCCCTTTAAGAAAAGGTTTATCAGCCTCTGTTCTAGACAGTTCTTCCCAGCCAGGTCAACCAAGGAGTCTGAGGGTCCCAATGACACAGGTAGAAGCTGGTGGAAGTTCCTTCAAACTGGATCACTTAGCTTCTGCCTGAAGAACAGTTGGCCTGGAGAGTTGTCAAGACCCATTGCAGACTTTATGTGAGTTAAAAATAAGTCTTTGTTGTGTTAAGCACAAAATTTTGGACTTTTTTTTTCAGTGTGACGTAATCTGGCCTCTTGACTGATACACAAGTTGAGTTAATAAAGGCGAAGGATAAAAGGAAAATACACTGGTTAGAGTCTGTTAAGTGTCAGATGCATTGACAAAGTTGGATATTGGGTGATGGAAATGGATATGGGAGGGGCGGATGGGTGTTCCTGCTTTGGGGACTGGCACATCCTGTGATTTTAAAATAGAAAGTTCTGGGCCAGAGATTGTGGGCAAGTTTGTATTGTTGACAACTCTGCCCACTGGTTTTAAGGTCAAGGGAATTTCCAGGTGTGACTCATGGATTGAAAATAGTCATGTTTCCCTAAAAAGTTTTGTGAATCAAATTTCTGCATGAAGATTTTGAGTGTTGATACATTCAGGGCAAAATGGGCTCCCATTTCTGAGCTGTTATTTAAGGTAATGCTCTGTAGGAATCTTCTGCTTCTCAGGATTGACTCTTTAACCTCCTATCATGTCTGATGCTCAATACTGAGCAAAGGCTAACTCACATGTTGTATCTCTGTTGGAAGACTGAACCCTCTGGACCAGATTTAGTTGGTATTTGCATATGATTCTCAGTTCTAGTGCAGCAAGATAAATAAGAGCTGGTTTACTGGCTTTAGAATTCTTACAAGTGAATAAAAATTCTCGCTCAGCAAAGAAATGAGCATCTCTTCGACTTCTAAGTTCACTAAGTGTCCCACCCAAAGGAGTTTCTGTCAAGGTACTAAAAATGGATTTTTATACAGTTTGAAGTAAATTCAGCAATTTTCCAGGGACACAAATTGCCTGGATGGAGGAATAATTTTGAAAATAGTGCATCCTGACCTGTTGCATGTGACATGCTTGGACCAAAAGGGCTAAGGGCAAGGTGATTTAGACCTAAGATCTTGAATGAAGGCTGACAAATGAAAGACCTTAGATGTGTTCAGTGGAAGTAGGAATGGTCAGCATGATTCCTACAGGCATGGGTTACCTGATGGGTAAAACAAAAACATATCTAACATACGTAACTCACAGTGGCCCTCCCAGGGCATTCAACTTACTAGATTCTCGCATATCTACCTTCTCTAGCAAACATTGTCCTGCCTCTGAGGTTGGTCTCAGAAACTTCTGGTTTGGGCAAGTGCAGTATAAATAAGGAGAGGGAGAGGATAAGAGTCTATTCATTGGATAAGGCTTAGATAGGGAGGTATAGAGAGCAGGAGGAATAATATTGGCTCCAGATGGATCTTGAAGAAGGGTTGCTTAATCAGTAGAAGTCATGGTGACAGAGACATAATTCAGAAACCCCACAGACAACCCCCCTTCCTGACCTCTACTGATTTGTAGAGATAGAAACTTCTCCTCAGTCCCTACCACCCTAGAAGAAGAAATGAGAAAGAAAATGCTTCATTAAATAAATTTTTATAAAATACTACAGTCTTATCTTAGTCTTCACAACTGAAAGTGGCAAAGAATCAAGTAATTACTTTTTTTCCTAAAATCTCTTCTTCATACAAAAATTATTAATAAACAGTTCAGAAGACACGAAGGAACAAGATTCAGGACACTACCAGGGAATATAACTGGAGACCCAAATTCTTGGCAAGAGAACAACTGAAATATATTATAAATATGGTGGCCTCGTTAACACTCTATTAAGCTCAGTTTGATATCAGTGCAGGGCTGCTTTCCTTTTTCTCCATTTAGGGTCATCTTCCCAATAATTATAGCACATCACAAATACCCACTTTGGGTCCACAGAATGTTCTCCTTACTTTCTGTATTTTATTAATCCATTTTTCTGTCCTGTGCCTGATCTGAGAATCCAAAAATAGCTCATGCATTTGAACTTGTAGATTGCTGGTGTCAGACTCTTAACCGCTGGAGCCGAGCAGGGAGCAGCCTCCAGATGGTGGAAGGAGGAGACCATAGCCCACACACCTCACGAGGCACAAGATGATCCTGAACTGCTTTGATTTGGGAGGGGCAGGGTCGTGTGGGAGGGAGTGTGCACATTTCACTGCATACCTAATTTCATTAAAAAATGGGAAACCAAACACACAGCAAAGGGGATGGGAGTCAGGAAGAAAGGTCCTGTTTCTATGACAACTGGAGGAGTGCATACATCATCACAGTGAGAGGTCTGAACTGGGACAGGAGTGCTGACAGCTTCATCTAAACCCTGTCATCAGGTTTTCCCTTACCCTGTGATGCCTTTATCAGTCTCCCTCAGCCTCTCTAAAGTCCTAGAACGAATGGGGACAAGGCACCTTCCCGCTAACAGGTAGGGATGGTCTGCCAATATTGCTTGACTTTCACTGTTGTAGAGGGACATAGAAGATAGGAGTTTTCTTCAGATTATTTACCAACCTGAGCACCTGGATTAGAGTTCCAGGCTGTCACTTCTGTGACTCTGGAGATTCCTTTTCTCACTCTCACCTCCTAAACACATGTGTGCTCCTGCACGCACACACACATACAAACACACACACACACACACACACACACACACACACACAGTGAGTCTCCACTAGGGTTCCTGGTAATGTGCATCCATGGACAGCTGCACCCAAATGCATTACCCTGACATGTACATATTCTAGTTCCTCATAGGGAAACCGTTTCAGCTCTCAGCCCATTACACCATGAAATCACATTTTTGAGGCAGATTCTTTAATTCAGCAATTCTCAACCCAAGCTACACATTAGAATCATCCATAATGGTTTTTTAAATGTTCTGATGCCTAGATCCCACCTCTAGGCTTGATATATCTGTATTTTTCAGAACACATGCCCCTAAAGTGATTCTAATGTGTAACCACAGAGTTGCATACATTATACTAATTCATTCAGCATCAATGTACTTATAGTTATTTGTGTGCTGGATCTTAGATCTGAAGCTGAATAAAGCACAGGAGTTCCCAGACTACTGGTGGGAGATAGAGGTGTAGACATAGATCTGAAGCTGAATAAAGCACAGGAGTTCCCAGACTACTGGTGGGAGATAGAGGTGTAGACATATAAGTGCATGAAGTGTCGGGCAGGTCCTAGGCTGATCTGTATAAGTCAAGTTGGGGATATATGAGTGCATGGCTCTGTTTGGAGAGGGTCAAGAACAGCAACATGGAGGAGAGGATGATACTAGACATCAAAATTGAAAGATGTGTTTACATTTTATAGATGAACGAGAGCAGAAAAACCATTCTGGATAGAGGGCAGTGTGACAGAAGGCACAAAGGGCATGATACAGGAACTAAAATATGTTGGTACATTGACTTGTAGGTTTGAGGGGTGTTTTGTAGCTAGAGATGATTTCTGATTAGTAAAACTTAAGATAGATCAGAAGAAAAGATAGAGATTAAAGTATATAGAGAGAAAATGATAAAAACTACCAAAATTTTTTTTAAAAACCAGCACAAGAGATCTATGGTCATGGTATAAAAGTCTAACATAAGTGTAACTGGAACCCCAAAAAGAAGGAAGAGAGACAATGGAAAGAAGCAATATCTGAAGAGATGATGGCTGAGATTTCTGAAATTATAGAAGCATCAAGCCACAGATTCAATTAAGTACTATGAATCCCAAGCAGAATAAATACAAATAAAATAAATCTACATTGATCATAATAAAACTGTTGAAATATAAAAACAGAAAAAAAAGATTAAAACCACCAGAAAAAAAAGAAATATTTCCTTCAAATCAATAAAATAAAACTGGCAGCTGACTCAACAGAACAAAAAAACAGAAGCCTGAAGATTGTAGAGTGATAAGTGCCATGAGTTAAAAGAAAATAACTGCCTGACATTGACCATCAGCAGATCCCACTACAGGAAATAATAAAGTTCTTCAGAGAGCAGGAAAAGGATTCCAGATAGAGGCATAGAAATGCAAAAAGTAGGAAGAACAATAGAAAAGGCAAATATGTGAGTGAAAACTTACTGTGTAAAACAATAGTAACACACATGACAGAATTATAAACAAACAGAATCTAAACACATGGCAATAAAAACACATAAGTTGGAAGGGGCAAGGGGAAATGGGATTAGTTTGTTTAAAGTTCCTGTATTGTCTGGAAAGTAGTACTAATTCATATTAGATATTAACAAATTAAAACCATATGTTGTGATCTTGAAGGTAAACACTAAAAGAACAGTAAAAGAAAGAAAAGATTGCAAGCTAAATTGGAGAGCAGATGAAATAAAAATTAAAAAAATAAATCCATGAGTGGGTAAGAAAGCAGAGAAAAATCAAAAGAGATGAGGTGCAACACATAGAAAGATGATAAATTTAAACTCAAATATATCTGTAATTACATTCGTTTTGAACTAAGTTTCCAATTAAAAGACAAATATGAACAGACTGAACGAAAAAAATAGAACCGCTTTTATGGGGTTTACAAGAGAAATACCTTAAATATAAGGATAAAAAGGTTTGAAAGGAAAAGGAAAATTTTCAATCCAAGGTATTCATCTAAGAAAAACTAAAACATATGTTCACAAAAAGTCTTGCACAAGGATCCATAGATGCTTTGTTCATAATAACCCCAAACTAGAAATAGTTCAGATGCCCATCAATAGGAGAATCAATAAAGAACTATGTATGCATAGTGCACACTTCTCAGCAAAATAGCACTGATAACATGTAACCAATAAATGAATGCATCTCCAAAGTATTATGTAAAAGAAACCAGACATAAAAAAATAAAGAAAAAAGTCAATATATGATCATTTTAAAACAATAAAATTCAACATCCATTCATGATACTTTTAGTGGACTAAGAATAAAGGGAAACATCTTTAGTCTGACAAAGAATATCCACAGTAATCTACTATATACTAAAAGGAGATGTAACAAAAGCTTGCCCTCTGAGATGCTGAACACGACAAAGGAATTTACTCTTCTCCTTAATACTGTATTGAAAGTCCTAGACAGCTAAGAAAGCCAAGAGAATAAATGTAATAGAATCAGAAAATAAACTAAATAGTGATTATCTGCAGATGTCCTGATTATGTATGTACATACAAAAGAATCACCAACTATTAGAATGAATTAATGAACTTTAGATACATTGTCAATATGCAAAAATTAGCTGTATTTTTATATAACAATGAAGTCCAAAGTGTTACTTTATTCATGATTAAGTATTAACAAGATCAAATACTAGGTGTAAATCTAAAAAAAGATGAGTAAGAACTCTATACAGAATGCCAGGTTTTTGTTTTTGTTTGGAGAAGATGAAGGAGACATAAATAAAGAAGGGATATACCATTTTCATGGATTGGAATATTTAATATTGTAATGACATCAATTCTACACAAATCGATCTATAGACTAAGTGCAATCTCAGTTGAAATCCCAAGAGAAATCCCAAGAGATTTTGTTATTGCTTTTTGTTTGTTTTTGACAAGCTACTCCTAAAAATTCTCTTAGAAATAAAAAGGCCTAAGAATAGCCAAGAAAATACTTTTTGGTGGCAATTGACAAGGTGACTGTAATTTTCATATGGAGATCCAAAGGGCCAAGAGTAGTCAAGACAATGTTGAAGAAGAATAATTTTTTAAAAAGCAGAGTTACTGTACCTGATATCAAGATTTATTGCAAAATCACAACAATTAAGACAGTACATACTAGTGCAAGAGTGACAATTAACCCAGTGGAACAATAAAGAGACCTCACAAATAGAACCACACATATATTAACAGTCAATTGATGACAAAAATGGTGCTGCCGAGCAGTGGGGACAAAAATAGACTCTTCAGCTCTTTGGTGGGGCTAATGGCAGACTCAGGGAAGGCTCACACCAAGGAGTACTTCCCAGAACTTCTGCTCCCAGTGTTCTTGTCCCCACGGTGAGCCACAGCCATGCCCCGCCTCTGCAGGAAACCCTCTAACACTAGCAGCACTTCTTGGAGCAAATAATGTTTGACAAGGAAGCTGGCAAATTCAGATCCTGCATCTGCACAAACACTGGAGATACACCAGAAATACATCTACACATGGAACAACTCCGACAGAACACCTACTGAACGCTGGCAGAAGACCTCAGACCTCCCAAAAGGCAAGAAACTCCCCACGTACCTGGGTAGGGCAAGAGAAAAAAGGAAAAACAGAGACAAAAGAATAAGGATGGCACCTGCACCAGTGGGAGGGAGCTGTGAAGGAGGAAAAGTTTCCACACACTAGGAAGCCCCTCCGCGGGCGGAGACTGCGGGAGGCGGAGGGGGGAGCTTCGGGACCGCGGAGTAGTGCACAGCGACGGGTGCGGAGGGCAAAGCGGGGAGATTCCTGCACAGACGACCAGTGCCGACTGGCACTCACCAACCCAAGAGGCTTGTCTGCTCACCCGCCGGGGCGGGCGGGGCTGCGAGCTGAGGCTCGGGCTTCGGTCGGAGTGCAGGGAGAGGACTGGGGTTGGCAGCGTGAACACAGCCTGCAGGGGGTTAGGGCACCACAGCTACCCGGGAGGGAGCCCGGGGAAAAGTCTGGACCTGCCAAAGAGGCAAGAGACTTTTTCTTCCCTCTTTGTTTCCTGGTGTGTGAGGAGAGGGGATTAAGAGCGCTGCTTAAAGGAGCTTCAGAGACGGGCGCGAGCCGAGGCTAACTGCGCAGACCCCAGAGACGGGCATGAGACGCTAAGGCTGCTGCTGCTGCCACCAAGCAGCCTGTGGGCCAGCACAGGTTACTATCCACACCCCGCTTCCAGGGAGCCTGTGCAGCCCGCCACTGCCAGGCTCCCGGGATCCAGGAACAACTTCCCTGGGAGAATGCACGGCGCGCCTCAGGCTGGTGTGACATCCTACCGGCTTCTGCCGCCGCAGGCTCGCCCCGCATCCGTACCCCTCCCTCCCCCCGTGACCTGAGTGAGCAAGAGCCCCCGAATCAGCGGCTCCTTTAACCCCGTCCTGTCTAAGCAAAGAACAGATGCCCTCAGGCGACTTACACGCAGAGGCGGGGCCAAATCCAAAGCTGAGCCCCGGGAGCTGTGAGAACAAAGAAGAGAAAGGGAAATCTCTCTCAGCAGCCTCAGAAGCAGCAGATTAAAGCTCCACAAACAACTTGATGTACCCTGCATGTGTGAAACACCTGAATAGACAACGAGTCATCCCAAATTGAGGAGGTGGACTATGAGAGCAAGATTTATAACTTTTACCCCTTTTCCTCTTTTTGTGAGTGTGTATGTGTATGCTTCTGTGTGAGAGTTTGTCTGTATAGGTTTGCTTTCACCATTTGTCCTAGGGTTCTATCCGTCCGTTTTTTTTTTCTTTAAAAAAAATTTTTTTTCTTAATAATTATTTTTTATTTTAATAACTTTATTTTATTTTGTTTTATCTTCTTTCTTTCTTCCTTCCTTCCTTCCTTCCTTCCTTCCTTCCTTCCTTCCTTTCTTTCTTTCTTTCTTTCTTTCTTTCTTTCTTTCTTTCTTTCTTTCTTTCTTTCTTTCTTTCTTTCTTTCTTTCTTCTTTTTCTCCCTTTTATTCTGAGCCGTGTGGATGAAAGGCTCTTGGTGCTCCAGCAAGGAGTCAGTGCAGTGCCTCTGAGGTGGGAGAGCTAACTTCAGGACATTGGTCCACAAGAGCCCTTCCAGCTCCACATAACATCAAATGGCGAAAAACTTCCAGAGATCTCCATCTCAACACCAGCACCCAGCTTCACTCAATGACCAGCAAGCTACAGTGCTGGACACCCTATGCCAAACAATTAGCAAGACAGGAACACAACACCACCCATTAGCAGAGAGCCTGCCTAAAATCATAATAAGTCCACAGACACCCCAAAACACACCACCAGACGTGGACCTGCCCACGAGAAAGACAAGATCCAGCCTCATCCACCAGAGCACAGGCACTAGTTCCCTCCACCAGGAAGCCTACTCAACCCACTGAACCAACCTTAGTCACTGGGCACAGACACCAAAAACAATGGGAACTATGAACCTGCAGCCTGCAAAAACGAGACCCCAAACACAGTAAGATAAGCAAAATGAGAAGACAAAAAAACACACAGCAGATGAAGGAGCAAGATAAAAACCCACCAGACCTAACAAATGAAGGGGAAATAGGCAGTCTACCTGAAAAAGAATTCAGAATAATGATAGTAAAGATGATCCAAAATCTTGGAAATAGAATAAAGTATATGCAAGAAACATTTAACAAGGACCTAGAAGAACTAAAGATGAAAAAAGCAATGATGAACATCACAATAAATGAAATTAAAAATACTCTAGATGGGATCAGTAGCAGAATAACTGAGGCAGAAGAGCGGATAAGTGACCTGGAAGATAAAACAGTGGAAATAACTACTGCAGAGCAGAATAAAGAAAAAAGAATGAAAACAACAGAGGACAGTCTCAGAGACCATTGGGACAATATTAAACGCACCAACATTCGAATTATAGGGGTTCCATAATAAGAACAGAAAAAGAAAGGGACTGAGAAAATATTTGAAGAGATTATAGTTGAAAAATTCCCTAATATGGGAAAGGAAATACTTAATCAAGTCCAAGAAGCACAGAGAGTCCCATACAGGATAAATCCAAGGAGAAACACGCCAAGACACATATTAATCAAACTGTCAAAAATTAAATACAAAGAAAACATATTAAAAGCAGCAAGTGAAAAACAACAAATAACACACAAGGGAATCACCATAAGGTTAACAGCTGATCTTTCAGCATAAACTCTGAAAGCCAGAAGGGACCGGCAAGACATATTTAAAGTGATGAAGGAGAAAAACCTACAAGCAAGATTCCTCTACCCAGCAAGGATCTCATTCAGATTTGATGGAGAAATTAAAACCTTTACAGAGAAGCAAAAGCTGAGAGAGTTCAGCACCACCAAACCAGCTTTACAACAAATGCTAAGGAACTTCTGTAGGCAAGAAACACAAGAGAAGGAAAAGACCTACAATAACAAACCCAAAGCAATTAAGAAAATGGGAATAGGAACATACATATCAATAATTACCTTAAATGTAAATGGATTAAATGCTCCCACCAAAAACACAGATGGGCTGAATGGATACAAAAACAAGATCCATATATATGCTGTCTACAAGAGACCCACTCCAGACCTAGGGACACATACAGACTGAAAGTGAGGGGATGGAAAAAGATAGTCCGTGCAAATGGAAACCAAAAGAAACCTGGAGTAGCAATTCTCATATCAGACAAAATAGACTTTAAAAGAAAGACTATTACAAGACACAAAGAAGGACACTATATAATGATCAAGGGATCGATCCAAGAAGAAGATATAACAATTGTAAATATTTATGCACCCAACTAGGAGCACCTCAATACAAAAGGCAAATACTAACAGCCATAAAAGGGGAAATCGACAGTAACACATTCATAGTAGGGGATATTAACACCCCACTTTCACCAATGGACAGATCATCCAACATGAAAATAAATAAGGACACACAAGCTTTAAATGTTACATTAAACAAGATGGACTTAATTGATATTTATAGGACATTCCATCCAAAAGCAACAGAATACACATTTTTCTCAAGTGCTGTGGAACATTCTTCAGGATAGATCGTATCTTGGGTCACAAATCAAGCCCTGGTAAATTTAAGAAAATTGAAATTGTATCAAGTATCTTTTCCGAACACAATGCTATGAGACTAGATATCAATTACAGGAAAAGATCTGTAAAAAATACAAACACATGGAGGCTAAACAATACACTACTTAATAACGAAGTGATCACTGAAGATATCAAAGAGGAAATCAAAAAATACCTAGAAACAAATGACTATGGAGACACGACAACCCAAAACCTATGGGATGCAGCAAAAGCATTTCTAAGAGGGAAGTTTATAGCAATACAATCCTACCTTAAGAAACATCTCGAATAAACAACCTAACCTTGCACCTAAAGCAATTAGAGAAAGAAGAACAAAAAACGCCATAGTTAGCAGGAGGAAAGAAATCCTAAAGATCAGATCAGAAATAAATGAAAAGAAATGAAAGAAACGATAGCAAAGATCAATAAAACTAAAAGCTAGTTCTTTGAGAAGATAAACAAACTTGATAAAGCATTAGCCAGACTCATCAAGAAAAAAAGGGAGAAGACTCAAATCAATAGAATTAGAAATGAAAAAGGAGAAGTAACAACTGAACTGCAGAAATACAAAAGATCATGAGAGATTACTACAAGCAACTCTATGCCAATAAAATGGACAACCTGGGGCTTCCCTGGTGGTGCAGTGGTTGAGAGTTCACCTGCTGATGCAGGGGACACGGGTTCGTGCCCCGGTCTGGGAAGATCCCACATACCATGGAGCGGCTGGTCCCATGAGCCATGGCCGCCGAGCCTGTGCATCCGGAGCCTGTGATCTGCAGCAGAAGAGGCCACAACAGTGAGAAGCCCACGTACCACAAAAAAAAAAAAAAAAAAAAGACAACCTGGAAGAAATGGACAAATTCTTAGAAATGCACAACCTGCCAAGACTGAATCAGGAAGAAATAGAAAATATGAACTGACAAATCACAAGCATTGAAATTGAAACTGTGATTAAAAATCTTCCAACAAACAAAAGCCCAGGACCAGATGGCTTCACAGGCGAATTCTATCAAACATTTAGAGAAGAGCTAACACCTATCCTTCTCAAACTCTTCCAAAATATAGCAGAGGGAGGAACACTCCCCAACTCATCCTACGAGGCCACCATCAACCTTGTACCAAAACCAGACAAGGATGTCACAAAGAAAGAAAACTACAGGACAATATCACTGATGAACATAGATGCAAAAATCCTCAACAAAATACTAGCAAACAGAATCCAACAGCACATTAAAAGGATCATACACCATGATCAAGTGGGGTTTATGCCAGGGATGCAAGGATTCTTCAATATACGCAAATCAATCAACGTGATACACCATATTAACAAGTTGAAGGAGAAAAACCATATGATCATCTCAATAGATACAGAGAAAGCTTTTGACAAAATTCAACACCCCAGTTATGATAAAAACCCTGCATAAAGTAGGCATAGAGGGAACTTTCCTCAACATAATAAAGGCCATATATGACAAACCCACAGCCAACATCATCCTCAATGGTGAAAAACTGAAAGCATTTCCACTAAGATCAGGAGCAAGACAAGGTTGCCCACTCTCACCACTCTTTTTTTTTTTTTTTTTTTGCATTACGTGGGCCTCTCACTGTTGTGGCCTCTCCCATTGCAGAGCACAGGCTCCGGACGTGCAGGCTCAGCGGCCATGGCTCACACGCCCAACAGCTCCGCGGCATGTAGTATCTACCCAGACCGAGGCAAGAACCCGTACCCCTGCATCGACAGGCGGACTCTCAACCACTGCACCAACCGGGAAGCCCTCACCACTCTTATTCAACATAGTTTTTAAAGTTTTAACCACAGCAATCAGAGAAGAAAAGGAAATAATAGGAATCCAAATCAGAAAAGAAGAAGGAAAGCTGTCACTGTTTGCAGATGACATGATAATATACATAGAAGATCCTAAAGATGCTACGAGAAAACTACTAGAGCTTATCAATGAATTTGGTAAAGTTGCAGGATACAAAATTAATGCATAGAAATCTCTGGCATTCCTATACACTAATGATGAAAAATCTGAAAGTGAAATCAAGAAAACACTCCCATTTACCATTGCAACAAAAAGAATAAAATATCTAGGAATAAACCTACCTAAGGAGACAAAAGACCTGTATGCAGAAAACTATAAGACACTGATGAAAGAAATTAAAGATGATACAAATAGATAGAGAGATATACCATGTTCTTGGATTAGAAGAATCAACATTGTGAAAATGACTCTACTACCCAAAGCAATCTACAGATTCAATGCAATCCCTATCAAACTACCACTGGTATTTTTCACAGAACTAGAAGAAAAAATTTCACAATTTGTGTGGAAACACAAAAGACCCCGAAGAGCCAAAGCAATCTTGAGAACGAAAAATGGAGCTGGAGGAATCAGATTCCCTGACTTCAGACTATACTACAAAGCTACAGTAATCAAGACAGTATGGTACTGACACAAAAACAGAAATATCGATTAATGGAACAGGATAGAAAGCCCAGAGATAAACCCACACACGTATGGTCACCTTATCTTTGATAAAGGAGGCAGGAATGTACAGTGGAGAAAGGACAGCCTCTTCAATAAGTGGTGCTGGGAAAACTGGACAGGTACATGTAAAAGTATGAGATTAGATCACTCCCTAACACCATACACAAAAATAAGCTCAAAATGGATTAAAGACCTAAATGTAAGGCCAGAAACTGTCAAACTCTTAGAGGAAAACATAGGCAGAACACTCTATGACATAAATCACAGCAAGATCCTTTTTGACCCACCTTCTAGAGAAGTGGAAATAAAAATAAAAGTAAACAAATGGGACCTAATGAAACTTCAAAGCTTTTGCACAGCAAAGGAAACCATAAACAAGACCAAAAGGCAACCCTCAGAATGGGAGAAAATATTTTCCAATGAAGCAACTGACAAAACGTTAATCTCCAAAATTTACAAGTAGTTCATGCAGCTCAATAACAAAAAACCAAACAACTCAATCCAAAAATGGGCAGAAGACCTAAATAGACATTTCTCCAAAGAAGATATACAGACTGCCAACAAACACATGAAAGAATGCTCAACATCATTAATCATTAGAGAAATGCAAATCAAAACTACAATGAGATATCATCTCACACCGGTCAGAATGGCCATCATCAAAAAATCTAGAAACAATAAATGCTGCAGAGGGTGTGGAGAAAAGGGAACACTCTTGCTGGTGGGAATGGGAACTGGTACAGCCACTATGGAGAACAGTATGGAGGTTCCTTAAAAAACTACAAATAGAACTACCATATGACCCAGCAATACCACTACTGGGCATATACCCGGAGAAAACCATAATTCAAAAAGAGTCATGTACCAAAATGTTCATTGCAGGTCTATTTACAATAGCCATGAGTTGGTACCTACCTAAGTGTGCATCATCGGATGAATGGATAAAAAAGATGTGGCACATATATACAATGGAATATTACTCAGCCATAAAAAGAAACGAAATTGAGATATTTGTAATGAGGTGGATGGACCTAGAGTCTGTCATACAGAGTGAAGTAAGTCAGAAAGAGAAAGACAAATACCGTATGCTAACATATATATATGGAATTTAAGAAAGAAAAATGTTATGAAGAACCTCGGGGTAAGACAGGAATAAGACACAGATCTACTAGAGAATGAACTTGAGGATATGGGGACGGGGAAGGGTAAGCTGTGATAAAGCGAGAGAGTGACATGGACCTATATACACTATCAAACGTAATATAGGTAGCTAGTGGGAAGCAGCCGCATAGCACAGGGAGATCAGCTCGGTGGTTTGTGACCACCTGGATGGGTGGGATAGGGAGGGTGGGAGGGAGGGAGATGTAACAGGGAGGAGATATGGGAACATATTTATATGTATAACTGATTCACGTTGTTATAAAGCAGAAACTAACACACCATCGTAAAGCAATTACACTCCAATAAAGATGTAAAAAAAAAAAAAGAGTGAGTCTAGTAAGAGTTAAAAGCTGTACTTGGGAGACAGATAAAACCAACTAAATTTCACAAATGATAGTAATACTGGCCTTGTTTCATGACAAAGTGTTCATTAAATTGTAGGAGGATAACTTATAGGATAACAAATAGCTAAAATTGATAATATAGAAATATCATTTGGAATAATACTTCTCTAACAGACACAGATAAAAAAAAATTCAGACATTACAAAGAAACTATTATAATTTTTTCTACTTCAAAAAACCTAATCATGGTTTTAAATTCTGTGCATTGAGCCTGTACAAAAAGCTAAATTTCTTCCTAATTCTCTGTGATTATTGTTCTAGAAAGTTTGATTTATTTTAGCACTATGCTTGTTGTAAGCCTCTTAGGCATCATGTCTCTGTCCATAGCCTGGGAAAGAGAGAACTATATTCGTGACTTGCTGTTAAGTTTAATTACCAACCTGCTTGGCAGAATTCTACTCACTGCCCCTCCCTTGAAGTGTAAAAGTCCCTTGTTAAGTTAGCCTACTCTACCATTCCAAGGAGCACTGTCACTTCCAACACTTCCCTGCCTTGATCTTCTAACAAGAGACTGCTGGATCTTTTCTGAGCATCACTGCCCTCTCTACTTTGGTTTTCTTCAATTTCAAAATTAATTCTCAACTAACCTGGCCAATACTATGATGTTCATTTCCTTCAAGATAATTTCTACATCAGTAAAAGGTAACTAGTCAGGTGTCTGCTTTGAATATAAAAAGCTGTTCTCTTGTATTCTTTTTCTTTGGTTACTAACAGAATTTTTACATTGTTCAAATTTGCTTAAGCTTTGTTGTGTGACATAATCAGTACAGACTAGAATCTGTTTTGAAGAATTTATAAGGGGTTCAGACTTTTTAAACATAAAACTAAAATAATAGCCAGTTTTCAAACATAATAAAGAAGATTCGCCCTCCAAAAAGTCTTTTAGAAATGGAATTTAAAAATATACTTTGGGGCTTCCCTGGTGGCGCAGTGGTTGAGAGTCTGCCTGCCGATGCAGGGGACACGGGTTTGTGCCCCGGTCTGGGACGATCCCACATGCCGCGGAGCGGCTGGGCCCGTGAGCCATGGCCGCTGAGCCTGCGCGTCCGGAGCCTGTGCTCCGCAGCGGGAGAGGCCACAACAGTGAGAGGCCCACGTACCGCAAAAAAAAAAAAAAAAAAAAATATACTTTGTTTGTTTATGTCCCTTGAAGTAACCATAATAATTATGTTGGATATTAATAATAAATGAATTTACTTAAATTCAGTTCATTGAAAATAGAATCAAATTATTTCACCTCCCTCACTTTGTTTTCATGCTACAACAAAGGGAGTCTACCCTTTATAGAAGACTACACTGTTTCAGTTGTACTGTTATTTTGAAACCAGAGATAGGAATACAGAACAAGTCTATTTAGGATGGATTGTTAAAACAACATCTGGTTTTGACAGATTTTGCTTAAATTGCTGATTGCTCAGCATCTGAAAATACTTTCCTCTTAGGGGTCCTTTTTTTGTCCTTACAAAAATGAACTTTGCTGCTAAGATTTATCATAAATCAATAAACTCCATTTTATTCTGGCCTTTTCAAATTTGAATTAACCCAAAGATTCTTAAACAGAAGAAAAAGAATTCTAGGTCATACCATCACTGCATAAGGATCTAAATTCTCCGGGTTCCAAATTTGGAAATCTGCTCTTCTTTCCCTCTGGATAAATCTAGTTAAGAAATATGTGTATGCGTGTGTATACGTGTGTGTTCATTATTTTATATGTATATCAATTTTAGTTTATTGAAATAAAAATATCAGATAGATATTGTATTATTGTATTTCCATACTATAGCTTTTCTGCTCAACACTAATAAAACTTATGTTGCTCACTGAAAAAAAAAAAAGACTAGTCAACAAACAGTGTGCTGTCAATTGGATATCCAGAGGAGAAAAAAATAAAACTCAGTCCCTTTCTCATGTACAAAAATAGATTCCAGATGAATTGAAGATCTAATTGTAAGTAAAACAGTAAAGTTTCTAGATGAGAGAGTAGGACATTTTCATGACCTTGGGATAGGGTAGATTTCTAAAAATTGATACTGAACTTTGTTAAAATCATGAACTTCTAAGATTGTTAACAAAGATTTCACAGTTATGATAACAGAGAAGAATGATGGTTGAACCAAGCAAAACAGTATTTACCACATTCTGTTAATGTTTTTAATTTGAATTTTTAAAATTTGTTTTGCATTTATAGTTATATATGAGCTATAAACACAATGACTACAGCAGGTCTGTCGTGGGGCTCAAGAATTTACATTTCTAACAAGTTTCCAAGTGATGCTGCTGGTCTGGTGACTACACTTTGAGAACCACTGCTCATTTCAAACCAAGTTACCTTTGATTTACTCACCCCAAGTTGGTGTAGGGCAGCCTGAAAGGCCAGGGAGGAGTGGGGGTGGGGAGGATATAGCCACATTTAATATTTGAACTCCAAAATATTAAATGTGGCTATATCCTCCCCACCCCCACTCCTCCCTGGCCTTTCCCTTCTTCCCACAACCTCTTGGGGCTGAATAGACTGGGTTTTGTTAGTGGTGATGGTTTTGTTTTTTTCCCCTTCTTATCTGTCTGTGTCATCTGCAAGCATTGCTAAAGCCAGAAGAGACTAGCCTTGGGTTTTTCTTCTTTTTCTCCTACATCATATCCTCCTCCTTCCCTACCCTAACCTTCCAATAAAGTATTAGTGGCAGGTGACATTCAAGGGAGAGAGATTAGCTTATTGATAAGGAACATAAATTAGTTTTTTAAAACCTTATACTCATTTTAATACTGAAATCATTTAAGGCATTATAGAGGATCAGTGAAAACCCTTTCAATTTCAAATGGATCGAAACAATTCTCAAGTTTGAAAAACATGAAGGAATAAAGGGAAGACCAAGTTTAGGATGGGGCAAGAGCTAATAGAAATGTGGGGAGCAGGAACAAGGCTCTATCCTGTCTCTCCAGAGGAGGGGCTGGTAATTCAAGACCAAATATGAATGGTGGCAGAGTAGTTCTGTTCTGGGACAATGAGCATTGAAAGTCCAAAGAGCTCTCCATCCTGTGGGGACTTTGACCTAGCAGGGATACACAGACCCAGGGCCAATGCTAGGCACTGAGTTGAAGGTCTCCATACATTCTACAGAACTTGGGAATCAGAGAACAGCAGTAAAACCCCATACCCCAGAGATCTGGGGACTAACCAAGCATGGAGCAAATCCCGGGCAGCTGGCATCTCTTGAAGATATTAGATGGAACCCCTTTGAGGGCCAGGACCCAGGATGGGAGAGGGGTACAAGAATGCACAGCACCTGTGGGCCCTGCAGAACAGACATCAGGTAGTAGCTGAGCTTTCTCACAGGGTATTCAGACGGGTTTGTCCCCCACTTATGGCCAGGGGTGTCCTGACACCACTGATCCATTCTGACTCCCATCATCTCTGAGAAGGGCTGAACAAATTCCAGCTGTGGGAGAGGAGCACAGCAGACAGCTGCACTGGGGCTGAGATGAGGATGGAGATTGCTGTGGGAAGTAGAGGGCCAAGAATTGATGCCAACTTTTCCCTCTGACACTCCAGACAAGGAAGGGGAGCTCTGCTGCTGAGAAATGAGAAATATGAACTCACAAACCTTTATAGCCAGCTCCTCGTTCTTGCTGTGGTCATCACATGATGTGGTAACTAATCCCTTCCCTGTCTATTTCACAGGGCTGCCTACAAATCCAAACATGATGACACAGGTAAGAGCATTCATTGAGCTACTACACAAACATGAAATGTGAGGTGCTGGAGATGATCGAGTTTACACTGTTTGCTGGCTTTAATCCTTTGGCTCAAATAAATACTAGATCAGAAAAATCAGAGCTTTAGGGGCTTTTCAACTGAATTTCACATCAGTGTTTCCTGCAAGCCTTCCTACCATCTTGTATTCAGCTGCCTCTTGAATCAGATCCGTCTCAAACCATTTCCTCTTTTCATATGAGAGAACAAGTTAATAATAGTGTTTTGTATTTAAGCATAGAAGCCTGCTCATATTTCATGTTTGGAGAGGGGTGGGGGCAATGCAACCCTGTGGCTTTTTGGTTTAACACTGTGTGTGGCTGTTTCCATAGGGTACGATTCTGAGACTGGAGTGAGTATTAACTGATAGAGGAAGGCATTCGTGGGAAGTTACTGTACTTTAAGCAAATCCAGCATCACTCCCTGAGCAGGTACATCACAGGGAAAGAGGTATGGACAGGTAAACATACCTGTTGTTTGGCCCTGGCTCTCAGTCTTAAAACTGGTCAGATTTCCCATCCACCATATCACTGGCATTCAACAAAAGTGACGTTTTGCTGTTATCTGAAAATGTTCTGGGTTTTATCATTTCATTTCTTTCTTCCTGTTTGTGTCTGGCTCTTGACATTTTGGCTTTGTTACCTATCTTATATCTGCACACACGCTTTGAACTTGATGGCAGGTAGGCTTCACTGGTGATTTTAGTCCTGCCTACTCTCCTTCCAGGCATGTGCTCTTTCTAGCTCTGACATCTGGGACCCAGCCATGGAATTAGCCTGCTTTGCTCTTGCTTCAAGAGGCCTGTCTTTATCTCCTACAGTGGGTTTGAGTACAACCCTGGATATGCATTCCATCTATGGTCAAAATGAATGGATCCAGAGCATAAGATGAATGCTGCCAACATAGCATATATCAAGCATGAATTATGGTAGAGAGTCCCATTCATTTATTTGTCCACTGTTTAACTCGTACTCCTCCTTGACGCCATGGTTACTCTTCACCAACTCACAGACCATGGAGAGTTGTTTGAGCCTGTGTCCTCAAACAAACAGGAGGAGTTCCTGAAAGTGCCAATGTTCAAGATTTCAAAAATTCTAACAGGAACTGAATATTTCTCCAAGATAAGTCTGCCCAAGCAAATTGGAAGTTGGGTTTATTTGCTTTTAATAGGGGGGTTGTTAGTAATGGCTGATGAGCAGTTATAGGGTTAATAGATAAAATCGAAAAATGAATGACTTATACTTAGTAAATACTATCTGAGGGCCCAAATGTTCCAAAGTGTTCCAAGATGACAATTAAAATGTTCCAAAATAGGAGACCGTGACAATTATGGTGGGAAGTTCTTTGGAATGAAAAGGCAGTAATCTACTGACTAAATATCAAGGGCAATATAGACAATTGAGTCTCTTGTGTGCAGCCACCAGAGTACTTTGGCCTTTTATGTGACCAATGGAAAAGAAATCCTTGGGGAACCTCTGATCCAGTAATCATAATGGGAGATGTGAGCAATTTGTAAATCCTCCCAAGAGCATTTTGGGTGACCTTGTAAGAAATCTACTAAAATCCTCTTTCCATCCCAAGAAGGTATCAAAATAACCTTCTCCCATGCATCAGGATTGATTATTAAATAATCAATGAACTTATTTCTAATTTATATGTCATTTCTTCACAAGTTTTAAGAAAGAGCAGATCTGTAGATTTACTATTTTTTACACATGAATGTTGCTTACTAATTTACAAGATCTGTTCACATAAATGGTTTTATTTGAAATCACTGCCATGTGGTAAGTAAGTTTTACTAGGTCCATTCCAGAGATGAGAATATTGAAGTTGCCAGGAACAAATCACTGGTTACCCCAAGAAGGCACATAACTATTTCCTGCTAAGCATGAGAATCTTTAGCTTAAGAGCACTGTGGATTTCTGCTCCTGAAAGTAACTCTGGGCATTTCAGTATGATTTAAAGCTCTAATGATTTTGAGGTAGCTTGAAAGATAGTTGCTAAATATGACTCAAGCCAATAAACAAAACAAGCAAAGAAAACACTTAAGCACCTAAGGCTTTTCAAAAGACAGGAGGCAAATTTTTATTACAGCATTTTCTAAACTTTGCCTCAGGAACATTAGTGTCCTAAGTTAGATTAATAGATATTCTAAGGCAAAGAAGGATTTTGAGGTGAATTAAGTTTTGAAAACACGGCTTGCCATATCTTTTTATTAAAGGTTAATGCACTGAAAGCTCCAAGCATTTCTACACTGAAGAAATCCATTCAACTTCGTTTATCAACACTTCCCAAACTTACTTGATAATGGAAAGACTTTTTGTCATACAATTTCTGTTAACAAAATGTGGTATTTATGAGTTCCAGCATAAGGGTTGAGCATACTGGTTTTGCCAAATAAAAAGTGGAAACTTACCTTGAATTTACAGTAAAGAAGAAGGCTAGTAGGAGAAAGCAGAGGCCATGGTATTTTGTTATGACAGCCCTAGCAAACTATTGGGTTGGCCAAAAAGTTTGTTTGGGTTTTTCCGTAAGAGGTTATGGAAAAACCCGAACAAACTTTTTGGCCAACCCAATAATATAAGTACTATCTCTAAATTAATATCTCTAGATTACAGTGATTTTCAATCATTAGATGGAGCACAATCTTTTTAAAGATGGTATATTGGGGGATTTTCTGTCAGTATGGGTGTGTTGGAAGTCCTCAAACTACCCCTAGGTTTGATGATTCACTAGGAAGACTCGAAGGACTCAGCATATGGTTGTACTCACATCTAAGACCTATTACAGTGAAAGGATGCAAAGCAAAATCAGCAAGGGGAAAGATGCATGGGAAGAAGTCCAGAGGAAACCAGGAATTAGCTTCCAAGAGTCCTCTCCCAGTGGAGTGCTTAATTCCCCAAAGAATGAATTATGACTACACCTGCGAAATGTTGTCTACCAGGGAAGCTCATTAGAGACTCAGTGCTGAGTTTTTCTTGGAAGCTGATCATGTAGGCTCTCTCTGCATACCTTAGACCAAAATTCCAGACTCCCAGAAAGAAAGTAGCTGCTCAACATAAACCACATTTCTTGTACAAATAGTTTTAGGCACAGAGAACTACTCTTATCAGGTCTAGGAATGATGGGTAGCCACCAGACACCAACTAAACAGTCTTGCAAATAGGACTTTGTAAGGATGGCAGTCTCAGGCTTGCTATAACTCATTTCTGCACAATGCCAGATGATTTAAACAACTGAAACGCTGGATAAAATCTACAAACAGCTTTTAAAGAACATCATGGATCTGAAACTATAAGAAGGAACATGAAAAGACCAAAAATTAAGTGAGAATAGGAACTTGGAAGGTTAGAAAGAAACAAGGGCAGCTTTTATGCTGAAGTCTTCTGTTGGACACAGGAGAATGGGAGCTTTCACTCTGACAACTATATAGATTGCGGGGAACAGAAGATAAAACCCAGGGCCCATGCCAGATAGATTTCCTAGTAGAATATTGCCATAAAAAGCTAGCACCTGAAAAGACTACATCTTCTTTGTTAAGATAAGTGAGAAAAAACCTGTTGAATATAAGAGAACTGCCAGAAAACTTGTTGGTCTCTACTTTAGCACTGAGTGGAAAGGAAAAAACATTCCTTGTAGAATTTCCAACCACAAGCCAGAAGATTTGTGGTCCAAATTAAAGATATCTACGTGATATGTAAAACCTCAAGTTTGTAACTGTATTTGAGTTGGTACAGGTTGATAGTGCTGCCAGGCAATTAGCTAATATATATATATATATATATATATATAATTTTTTTTCTCTCTGGAGAAACATAACTTCAGTCTAGTATTTAAAGTTAAAAATCCCCAGATAAGTTCCAAGGAAAATGAGCAATTCACAGGCAAGTATCACAAAGACACATAGAGACAAAGCATTATGTAAATGTCAGCAGATGTAATAATAGTAGTTGAATTGGGCTCACAAATATTTTAGACATTGGAATTATCAGACACAGAATACAAATGCTACATTTAAAGAAATAAAAGAGGAATTTGAAATATGAACAAGAAATGACTTAAAATATAACCAAACATATTTGAAAGGGAGACCAATAGAACTTTTATAAATTAAAACCATGGCAATTGAAATTAAAACCTCAACAGAAAATTAGACACAGCCAAATGGAAAATTAGTGAATGAAAATACAGATATAAAGAAATTATCCAAAATGCAGTATTGAGAAATAAATGTTGGGAAATGTGAATCTGAGGTTAAGAGACAGTAGATAAAGCAATATTTAAACAAATATTTAAATTAGAATTCCAGAAAGAAAGGTCTTACCAAAAAGAATTCCAGGAATAGAATGGGATAAAGGCAGTATTTCAAGAGAAAATAAAGAATTTCCCAGAATTTTTTAAAACACCAAACTTCAAATCCAGGAATTGTAACAAATCTCAAACAGGATAAACTTCACAAAACATAATGGAAATCAGAAAACCAAAATAAAAAGAGTATCTATTAAAAGCAACCATAACATGGAAATGAAAATACAACTTTTAAAAATTTGGGATGCAGCAAAAGCAGTGTTTAGAGGGAAATTTATAGCATTGAATACACATATTATAAAGGAGACATTTCCAATAATCAGTAGTGAGGTAAAATAAATTTTTCTAAAGTATCAATGATTCAACCATGCTAGAAGAAGGACTGAATTATATTTACCATTCTCTGTATGGAAAAAAAAATCACTGTCATATGAACAGGTGTTTAAAAAACATACTGCCAAGAAAGTAAGAGAAATTATTATAGAGATATAGCAGACAGTTGATTAATACAGATGTTAAATTATCATGATATACATGTTACTAGTCAGATTTTTAAAGCCTGTAACATGATTTCTGAATAAATATTTAATTGCCTACTTAATTTTGCATTCATAAGTTTGTATTTTTCTTAAAAAGATACTCTCCCCCCTTCAAATTGTATGAACTTCAAGTTCTTCAAAATTTGAACCTGCCTCTGACTAACACAAGAGTTCCTCTAGAAATTATACACAGTCATGCCCAACACCAGTGGTCATATTAATGTGCACCCATCAGGAGATAAGGCTGGCAAGCTGTGTGTCCAGAAATGGGACAGAGTATAATGAATATCTTGGTGAATTTATATAGTCTAGCATCTGACTCGGAGTCTTACAGGTTCAGACCTGATTTTGTTAGTATTTCACAAACAGATCCATCTCTCAGGTTCATCTCACATTAGCTGAGCTCATGAGACTGTTGTATACAATTATGATGTCAAGTAATTTATTTACAGGGTGAAATTACTGTCATAGTGATCAGAAAAACTCAAAGTACATTATTTTTTGGATATTTCTTGCTGTCGAAAACTGCATGAGAAGCAATATAATGAGAGATTTCTGGAAGAAGGGCTAAAAATACTAGAAAATGTAGCAGGGGGGCATGTTCCTTCCCTGAAGGCAGATCTACATGGAAAATCAAATTCCAACCAGAAATTTACTTGATGAGTATGAAATCAAAACATAGAGCTAGAAAAATTGAATATTTACTATCAGACTAAAATTCTGTTTTGAATGTTTTCCTCATTGGGACTTGCATATTCAAAGGCAATTTAGCTGCAAACTCTTATGTCCACTTGCACTTTAGGGGTAGCCCTATTAGTGAGGTTGGAGCTACCCAAAGTCTTATTGTTGAGGATACCTCTTCTATCAATAGTGCTTAGATGTGACTTTCTTTTTCTCCAAGCCTCCATAGCTGGTCCTTTTCAATAGATAAATACTGTCGTCTGTAAGATGATGACACATCCATAGTCAGATCTATTATACATCTTAATGTTTCACTCTCAGAAAAGCATATTTTGTTCTAAATGTGCTGGGACTGTGTCTCTAGGAAATGTTACTTATAGCATGATTTATTGTCATGAAGTTCAGAAATGGCTTAATATGTGATGGAAAGGACATGACCAAAAACATGCTGGCTTATCTCCTCAATAATGAGTTTACATGGTAGAAACTATTGTCAAACATATATGCTTATGTTAAATGTTAAGTGATAAAAAGTACCATGCACACACTTAACTAAAACAATAAGCAAGCTTTAGAACTAGTATTGCATATGAACAAGGAATGAAAAGAAAGATTTTCTTCTTTTATTAAGGGTTCTATTAATATGTTATAATGCTATTTTGCTATCTATGCATCCAAACCATTTTATAAACTCTCTATTATAATACTTCTTTATTTGGTACGAAACAGTCATTATCTGAATTTCAAAGGTATGGCACATAGTGAAGCTTCAAACTGTCCCAAGTATTTGCAAACCATGTTTTCACTGATATCCATTCATTTGGTCATTTGTTTATTAAATATATTTTAGAGAAGACCTATTATGGATCTAGTACAATTTCAAACTCATATTTTGTGG
This sequence comes from Phocoena sinus, assembly GCF_008692025.1. Lineage (NCBI taxonomy): Eukaryota > Metazoa > Chordata > Mammalia > Artiodactyla > Phocoenidae > Phocoena > Phocoena sinus. Next base: position 26,309,933 of record NC_045782.1, on the reverse strand, counting down.
ATGAAAGAATGGACATTCTATTAAGCAGAAAAGAGCAGATTTATTTAGTCCCAGAGACAATTGATTGGAATAGATAGAAAATTGCCAGAGGTGGAGAAGTAAGATAAAGGACTTTGAAACGTGGCCATCAAGTGGTTAACGTTCATTATTGCATCTGAAGATGTTCTAAGAAGTTTGATCTGGAATTAATATTGATAGAAAATCCAAGCCCCAAAAGCCAAAAATAAAAATTCTAATATAATTCCTCCAAAATTCCAAAACTGTGATCTAACTACAAAGAAACTGAGCTAACAAAGTGATTGATTTGTTAAACCTGTTAAATACACTATCTGCATTTTCAAGTACAGGTTAGCCTTAACCAATAGTTAAGGAGAAAATGTGGAGCCTTCACTCTGATTGATTATTGGGAAACAGCTTGACTGATCTTAAAATACTACTTCCATACCCCACAATCCAATCAATCATAGGTTCTGTAGGTTCTGCTTCTTGAACATGTCTGGAATCTGTTTTTCTCTATGCCCACAGCCACCATCATCTTTTACCAGGATCATCAGCCTCTTTCCTATGGTCCCTGCCTCTGCTTTTACAGTCAGTTCCTTCTCCACCTGGCTATCAGAGTAAGTTTTCTAAAACACATCAGTGGCTCCCCACACCCTTAGAATAAGGGAAGATATAAACAGCATGAGTTACTCAGCTTTTTGTGAACTGGCCCCTCCTATTTCTCCAATCCTTTTTATCTCCTTGGCCATACATGCTATGCCCATTCTTTCCCTTGGGTCTTTGCACCTGTTGTTTTTTGCTGGCCTGGTACACTCTGATACCTTATCTGTACACAATACCTTGCTTTTCCTATGGCTCAGCATCAATTACACCGTGTTAATAATCCCTTCACTTGCTTATATCTCCCCTTAGACCATATTGCTGGTCAGGACAACAGCCATTGCAAGAACCATTGTATTCCCTACATCAATGATGTACCTTCCATAGACTAGGAGCTCAATAAATATGTGTTGAATGAAGGAAGGAATGAAATCATTCAATATAGTGTGTTTCTGTTTCTAGTATACAGAAACAAAGGACTACCATTTTCTGGGCATCTATTTTGTGCCATATCTCATACTAGGGAGCTTACAGACATGATTTTATTAATCCTGAATACTATACTGTGCGATATTAGAAATGTGGATACTGATCCCTTAGTTTGAGGAATATGGTCCAGGAATGTGTTCCTTTAACTAGTACCTTTAGTGATCCTGACCCAGGTGGCACAAGGACCACACTTTGGGAAACACACTTTAACCACCTCCTTGAGTGTGTTCCTTATCACATTTATGAAAATCAGTTAGCTGCTGTTTTCTGACCTGGACTTATGTCTCACCATGCCTCACTGCTCTGTGCCCTGCTCCTGACGTCTGGGGAAACTCTCCCGGGCCAGCCTGGGTGGATCTCAGGGGTGGGGAGCTCCTACACTCGGTAGAAACAAAGGCCTCAGGGCTGAACTGGGAATCTGGCTTAGAAAGAAATGTAGAGTCAAGTTCCTCGGGGTCAGGTGATGCTGGAAGAGGAAAATGGAGCAGCAGGTTTGGGGTGGAAGCTGCTGAGAGCAGGAGGGAGAGACCCTGTCAAGGGGGATTGGGTGGGAGAGTTCAAGGTTGGGGAAGGGGGAAAAATAAAATAAGGGTGACTGAGACTTTGTCTCATTGGAAACCCGTGTTGTATGTGAGTGAGAAGGAGAAAGAGAGAGTGAAGCCTGGCATGAGTTCCCCCGTGTCTCTGTGTCTTACTGCAGGACCCGGGCCACACAAGATGCCTCAGGTGTTATGGTCTGATTCCACAGGGCAGCTGGCCCAAAGTTCTGCACATAACAGCCTTCAAGCTCTGTGTTATGTTCCATTCCTCTTCCTTCTTCTATTTTTAAAGTAATAGTAGCGGGAGATATGAACAAAAGAAAACACAGAGCAGTAAGGAGGACCAAGAACCGGAGTGGGGGTGGTGCAGGGGGGAACACTCCGCAGAGGACTTATTCAGAGAGGTTCTGTTGCTCTTTCCCCCTAGAGGTACAGGAACAGGGACACACGGTCTGTGCTCTTGACAGTCCCCAGCGCGGGGTGTTTCAGAGCCCTGGTCCTGCCTGGCAGGATGGAAGGTAGCTCCTGCCCGTAGCACTGCTTGGCCCTGTTGGATCACCTCTCTATCTAGTGAGCTGAGCACAGAGGGCATGGCCAGGGCCGGCAGGAGGGAAGAGGACTATAAATAATCTGGTGACAGGAGGCTCCCGCTGTCTGTCCCTTCCCTTTCCCCAGTCACTTCAGAGACAGCTGGGCAAGACCGGGCCTTCCAAGTGGTTCTCTTGCTGGAGGGAAAACAGCACAGCAGCTACTTGGCGTCACTGTCCTTGTACCCACTGTTCTTTCTGGCTTCACGATGGGTACCCTCCTTATCCTTGCCTGGAATGTGCTCACCACCTGTCCACGGTGCTCGCAGAACAGGAGGCTGCTTTAGCCTTGGGGGGCAGAGTGTATGAAACGTCAGGACGCTCATGAGGGCTCCAAGAGAACTCTCCTCTGAGAGTGGGAAGAGGCAGAGGAAGAAATGCATCCTTTCTGTTTTTTTTTTTAATTTATTTTTATTGGAGTATAGTTGCTTTACAATGTTGTGTTAGTTTTGGCTGTACAGCAAAGTGAATCAGCTATATGTATGCATATACACCCTCTTATTTGGATTTCCTTCCCATTTAGGTCACCACAGAACACTGAGTAGAGTTTCCTGTGCTATATATTAGGTTCTCATTAGTTATCTATTTTATACATAGTAGAGTATAAATGTCAATCCCAATCTCCCACTTCATCCCACCACCCCGCTACCCGCTTTGGTATCCATACATTGGTTCTCTACATTTGTGTCTCTATTTCTGCTTTGCAAATAAGTTCATCTGTACCATTTTTCTAGATTCCATATATAAGCGATATTATATGATACTTGTTTTTCTCTTTCTGACTTATCTGGTCTTTGATTACCCGTCCGAGCACTCAGATTAGCTGGGAGCAACCGAGGGCTGGGACCCAAGTCTCATTCATTCACTTAATGAGCTTATCTAGGTCCTCAATTAATATTGGCTAAAAATTAATGTTGACTAAAAAGGAAAGTTGGTAAAGACAATGAAATGGTAGGAAAAAAAATATGTTCTGAAGACTGCATCACTCCCCTAATAGCCAAAGTCCTGAGAGCTAATCCATGCCAGGCACTGCGCTAAGCTTTTTCCTTGAATTATCTTATTTACCTCCAAGACCATCTGCTGAGGAAACAGAGTTTTGGCAACTTCCTCATATTCCTATTGTTAAACGGCTAATAACTAATACCTAGAATCAGAACACAAGCAGCCCAACCTCAGAGCCCTCCACTGGGAAGCGCTGTAATTAACCAATGCAGTCATATCACAGGCCCTTGTGGCTTAATTCTTGAATAAATAAATACAAGTGCAAGAGTTACCCCTTTAAAAACTTATTTTCTTGATGGCTGTGTGTGTGAGTCAAAGCTGTTTCTCAGAAGTCTTCTTGCCAAAGAAAAATGTCTTCTGTAAAATTCATATTAGAATGATATTTGAATTCATGGGTATGATTAAGAAGCTAGAGCAGAAAACCAGGTAAGTGTCTAGGAGGAGGCAGGGGCAGAAGTCGCATCCCTGCTCTAAAGGACAACTGTCTGGGGACTAGCAACTTTCACAAACAAAAGTTGGGGGTGTGCAGGGGTGGGGAAGGGACACCTCACATTCCTGACTTATTAGGGTTTTATAAATAGAAAAACTCATTTTCCAGAGACAATATGGTCTTGGTGTTACTTCTCCTGTCAACACTGCACTCAAAGGACCGGGTTTTCCTTCCCTTTCAACTTTATTTACATAAGTGTTGGGGGAGGGGAGCTGGGAGGGGAAGGACGAAGATGATGTTTACTTCAAAAGTTCATGTAAACAAAAATATCTCAATAGCAAAAGCCACCTCCTCCCTCCTACCAGCCCCTTGAGCACTTCTGTCTAGCTTTTATCAGACTGATTTTAACTCATGAAAGACCAAGTGGAATCTGATGGCAGGATTGTCAATACCTCAGCTTGAATGCCTTCAGAGCTGCAGGTGAATGGAGCAAGTGTCCCCAAACGCAGCCCTTGTAAAATCAGCTTGACACTGCTCTTCATTTTCTGAGAGAATTGGAGAACGAAAATGAGAAAGCCTTGAAACCTGCTAAAATGACTTTTAAAGAGCTCTGTGAGTCCTTCCCCCCAGGGAGAAGGGAGAAAATATGACACATGGCACAGAAAATGGGGCCATCTATTTATGAATTCCATGTGAGATTTTCTGTGGGAGGGATACTCAGTGACAAGAAAACCTGCCCTGGTTCCTCCAACTCAGAACTTGTCTAACAATAGCTCCTGCATCTCCAGCTGAACCGGGTGCTGTTTTATCTGTAGAGGCGGCTGAAGTTTAGTGAAGGGAGGGCTAGCTTGGAGCAGGGGGCACTTGGGTTAGAGTCTTAGCATTGCTCTGTGACTTTGGCGGGTTATTTGGGCCAATGCACTTCTGGAGAGACAGGCAAGCCAACAGACTTCTGCTGAAGAATAAGATGGCTTTACTATCTTCAACTTGGCTCACAGGAATGGGAGCAGTTCTGTCCCCTATCACTTTTTTTTTTTTTTTTTTTTTTATGCGTTACGCGGGCCTCTCACTGTTGTGGCCTCTCCCGTTGCGGAGGACAGGCTCCGGACGCGCAGGCTCAGCGGCCATGGCTCACGGGCCCAGCCGCTCCGCGGCATGTGGGATCCTCCCAGACCGGGGCACGAACCCGTGTCCCCTGCATCGGCAGGCGGACTCTCAACCACTGCGCCACCAGGGAAGCCCCCCTATCACTTTTTAAGTCAAGTCTTACACCATGCTTCTTTCCCCTGGGTGCTTACGATCTAGCCACACTAGCCTTTCAGCACCTCAAGCTCTGCTTGCATGCCACGACACCCGGCACATACTCTTTGTCAGGGGAATAGATGTGCCACTCCCAGCTCTCATCTCCGAACTCTGCCTTCTGAACACTAACTTGTCACCTCCCTGTGGAAACATCAGCATCCATGGGACCAGGCTTTTTCTAGGCTCTTATATAGCTTCTTAGACTTCTGTTTGCAGCATGCTCCAGAGTTGGGATTTCATACTTAGCTGCATACTTATAAGACTGTAAGCTCCCTGAGGTCGGGATTGTGTCCTTGTTTCGTGGCTATTGAATCTTCAGTTCTGGCATTTAGCAATCACTCAATAACTAATGGTTGAATCACGACGTGACTTTTACTGAACCTTGATTTCCTCCTTTGTACAGTTGCAACAATAATACCTGGCTCACAGGGTTGTCCCAAGATTAAACGTGGTAAACTATATGGAAATCTATAAAGCACGTAACATTGTCACCTTCCATTAATCTGCTAATTCCAAGCTGATTTCCAGCCTCGTTGCCCCGTGAATCTGTTCTTTTTAAAATCACCAAAGGCCTGCTGATAGATAAGCCCAAAAGTTACCTCTTTGTCCTTGGGGCAGAGACAATAGTTCTCCCCAAATCCAATATTCCATTGTATCCCCTACATTTCTCAGTTTTCTTCTAAGTAGACAGGGTCATATGGTGAGTTCTGGCCAATGAAAGGTATGCCAAGTCATTGTGTGTCTCAGACTGAGGCAGTGAAAAGCTCATGTGTGGTTGCCAGTCTCTCTCTTCCTCCATCCTAGTAACCAGGGATGCCTCAGTTTCCATATCCTGCAGTTGCAAGATAGGGGAGTTTTGGTGACCCCAGCTCCTTGAGTATAAGAAATAAACCTATATTGTCTCAAGCCAGTGGGGTTTGGGGATTAATTTGTTACTGCTGCATCACCTAGACTATCCCAATGGGAGTTCTAGAAGGCAAAAAGAGAAAGGGATAGAGAACTTACTTGAAGAAATAAAGCTGAAGACTTTATACAGACCCTATCATGTTCCACTTCTGCATCATTTAGAATTGTTAGCCACACCATCCTTTTTGAAGTTGTTTATACCTCCAGATTCTGGAAGTCTACTCTTTCCTGATTCTCCTCCCTCTCAGACTCTGTCTCAATAGCCTTGAAGGTCTCCTCTTCATCCACCCATGTTCCTTCAAGAGAGAATTCCCCAAGGTTCCTTCTGTGGTTTCTATTTTCTCTTACTCTCTATGCTTTCCATGAATTATTTTACCTAGGTCCATAGCTGTAACAATCAACTTAATCTGGACTCACTCTAAATCTATATTGCTAGGCAGTCCCTCTCTCCTGAATACCAGGCCCCTGTGCTTAACTGCCCCTTGGACATCTGTGCTGGGGTGTTCCCAGCATCTCAAACTTAGCATGCCCAAGAGTGAATATGTAATCTTTTCTCCGTGTAGTTTTCATTAATCTAAACAGGAGAATGTGCTTTCTAGTACTCTTTTTGCTATAATTGCCAGAAATCCATTCCAAAGTGGTAAAAACAAAAAGAACTGTACTGGTTCACGTAATAACTAGGATGTCTAGGAGATAAGGCTGGCTCCAAGGGCTCCAGGAATCCAAATGCTGTCTCTCTATCTGGATCTTCAATGTCTAAAGCTCTTGCTCTGTGTTCTGTTTCTCTTTGTTATTTGCATTCTTTTCCTTCTTTGTAGTGGGGGAAGTGGGAGAAGTGGGGCAGGAGGGCATGTACACCAGCTCTTCTACTTTCTCCTGGTATCTGTAAATAAAATATCAGGGAAGAACCCTGATTGTTCCTTGGCAAATCACTGTATGCAAGGGTTTGGTGAAATAAGATGGCCAGAAACATATCATAGCCTCTCCACTAGAGCCAGAAATCCTGGGTGCTATAATTGACAGAGGCCACACAAGGACCATATGGAGTAGAGCGTTTCCCCAGTGGAAAGAGGTACTTTTATAGAAGGAGGAAGGATTGCTGAGTAGATGTTGGCTTTGGCTCCTCTCCAGCTCAGTCTTATATTTTCCCTCACTCACATATTTTGTGATCCTGCCACAGAAAACCCATCAGTTTCCCCAATGCACAGTGTTGTTGTATCACTACACTTCTTTGGACACTCTTTTATCCTTGCCTGAAGTATGAGAACATCCTAAAAATCATTTGGAAAAGACCTACTCATCCCTCAAGACTTCCTTTGGGAAGCCTCTCCTGATTCTTCCAAGGAGACATGATTGCTACCAACTTTTGGCACCAGATGTATCTTAAATACACATCTTCTCCAGCACTTACACCATGTTGAATATATTCATTTGTAGCTCTGTGCTTCGTACACTGTCTGGGGTGTTTAAGGGAAGAATTGGGTCCCAACCATATCTTCAGCTTCCATACCTAACATGGTGTTATTGCTGAATTGCACAATACATGTTCACCAAATCTGAATCTGATTGTTCAATAACTCACCTCGCTGAGTGCACTCATTCATCTATTCATCTGGCAGATAGTTATTTAGTTCTTTCTGTTTTCTAGGCACTGTTCTAAGTGATTAAAGCACATAAATAGCAGGATGTAAGATTTATACCCTCAAGGGGCTTATGTTCCAGTGGTAGAGGCATACAATAACTATATACACCAATAGATAAATATATATTTTCAGACAGTGAGGGGAGACATGTAGAAAATAAAATAGAGTAATGACAGAGAGACTGTAAGGGGTGAGGGATACTTTAGTTATGGGGTCTTGGTGATGGCCTCTACGGATAATTAGGCAGCCGTGCAAAGGTCTGGGGTGGAGGACACACCAGGAGCAAAGGGACTTATGATTGGGTTTGAGGAGAGGAAAGAGGCCAAAATCGTTGAAACATCGTGACCAGGGAGAAGCTAGTAAGAGGTGACATATGAGAGATAGGCATAGCCAAATTACCTAGGGCTTTGAAGGACACTGGATCTTATTCTACTTGCAAAAGGAAGCTAAAGAGTGAGCAAGTGATGTGATGTGGTTATTGTTTAAAAATATCACTTTGGCTGTCGTGTGGGGAGTAGACTTGTGTGTATATTGGGGGGTGAAAGTGTGGGTGACATGATTGAAAGCAAGGTGCTTAATAAGGTGGGCATTGCAGAAGTTCAAGGCAAATGTTATGGTGGTTTGGAACAGGGTCATGGCAGAGAATAAGAATAGACCACATTTAAAGTGTGAGGAAATGCACATATAAGTGCTTCTCCTAGATTCCCATTCAAGCAAACCATGATCAATACACAATATACAACCAGGAAGTGGAGAATTTTCTTCATTTATCATCCATTCATTCATTCAACAAATATTTATGGAGCCTTCCTAAATTCAATCCCCTAGTCCAGGAGTCAAAGAAATAGTGGTAAACAGGATTGACAGAGTCTCTGCCATTCTAGAGCTTGCAATTTAGTGAGGAAGACAGATATTAAATAATGAACATGGAGGTATTAGTAGGTACTACTGTGATAAAGTGAGAGTTTAAAGGAGAATTAGAACACTTAAAAGAGGACAGGAAGTGATGTCAAGCTATGACCTGAGGATGAGCAAGGAATATCCCAGTAAAGAGGAGGAAGCGTAAGTGTAGTCAAAGCTGAGGGGACAGAAATGGTAGATGCTCTGAAGCTGGAAGGAAGATGTACTCAGAGGAAGTGAAATAAGGTTTGCCTTAGGTTCTCCATCATGAGACTGAGTAGCAAAAGAAGAAGCTAAGGAGGAAAACAAAGGCCAGATTGATAGGTCTTTGTGGGCACTGTTAAAGAGTCTTGAGTTTACCCTATAAGCAATGGCAGGTCATCAAGGCATTTTAATCTCTAGCATTGAAGAAAAGAATTGAAAGCTTTCCATGTATGTACACTGGCAAAATGTCATGGGAGACCTAGAAAGACTCCTTACTCATCACTGTGTCCCCTTCTGCACATGCAGATGGAGACATTCGGCCCTCAACTGTCTCAGTGAAAAAGGGGTTTTCCAACACAAATGGAGTCTACAGAAGGTAGAAAGGGAGCTGGTGTGTTATAGTGAAGCACAGGCTCTGGGATCCTGCAGACTTAGGTATAAATCCTGCCCCGTCATTTACTGGAGGTGAACACATGAAAATACTTGTTTTCTTGAGCTCCGTTTTCCTTCTCAGCATCATAGAGATGATAAATATATTGGTTAGGAAGCTTTGAGCTGTAGAGTGCAAAAAGAAGCCTGATTTACCTGACGACATGATGTAATGGAACTAAATTTTTTCAAACATGTGGAATTCAGACTTTAACCATATCCAGTCCATAATATTCTGCTTCCTCAAATTCAGTCAGAATGAATTAGGTTTTACTATCTCTTTTTAGGTAGTATAGCTGTTAAGCATATGAGCACCAGAGTTACACAAGCATCCATTTGAATCTTGCCTCCATCATTTTTTGTCAATATTTGTTAAAATTTTCAACCCTCAGTTTTTTTCACCTTTAACACAGGGATAATAATACTATTATGAGGATTGAGTGGGACAAATGATACAAGTAAAAATTTGTGGAACATAGTGGGTGTTAATAAATATTAGCTCCTTTGGTTGTTATCTAGCTCAAATAGTGGTCAAGAAGATGAAATTAGATAATCCGTCTATAGCAATTTCACGTATCAAATAGTTAACAAAAAGCATCTATTATGTTTGCCATAAGCCAGAACAGTAGCTGCCTTTATTAATACCATGAAGTTTTTTCTACGTTTTGATTGGTGGAACCATGCCACTCCAATCACGCTACAGGTATTAATTTTTTAGACAAAACACATGGTTAGTGTTTCAAATTACTGACTACTCCCTTCAGGGCCTGTCATGTTACACTAAATGGTCTGGTGTGGTCATTCACCAAACTAATAATTAAATGCTGGAATTTTGCTAAAACAAGTTACAAGCAAAGATATTGGTCTTCAGCCTATACCCAGAAATGAATGTTTTGGAAACTATATACTTTATCCTTTTGAAAAGTTGACTTGTCCTTAATCCCCCTGCCTTTATTTATTGAATTTCTCAATTCAGTGGGCTTTCATGTTCGTTGTAAAAAGAGGAGTTTCTTTGGATTTCATTCTTAACAATAACATCAACAACAACAATAAAATATCTTTCATTAGGGGTTTCAATGGATCATGACATAATTAATGTCATTCTGACAAAAGCTGCTTTAAATTACTGAGTAGTGGAGACTTTGTGGTGAAGAATAACACACTGGTTGTGCCAGGAAAGAAGTAAGAGTTTGAAAATGGGCTTTAAAAGAATGGAATTAAAGGAAGATGATGTGGGGTGTTTGCTGGAAGAACTAAGGGCAATAATGGCTCTCCAGTTTCCAGTTGGGAGAGAGGCTGGTACAGCTAGAATTAGAATGGAGCTGAAGTTTCAGTCTGCTCTTCTATTTTTGTATCTTCAAACTCCTCACTCAGCCATACTATCCAGTGATGTTCTGGGAACCAGCCACTAATCACGGAGATCTCATTACTAGGAACCTCCTGGAAAAACACTTGCCTGAAAGACTTCATTCAATGACAGATTCAAGATAATAGCATTAGAACTGATTGCCAGTCTCGTCAAAGAGATTATTAGGACTAATCCCATCATGCCTTACATCCTAATTTGCCTCACTCACCGCCAGAAGTCTAAGTCTCCCCTATTATCCATGGTCATCCCAAATTTCTTCCTTATCTACTCTGTAAATTTCATGATTTGAATCCGATAGACAGCCCCTAAGACCACCTCTTGGTGATTCATGCCTTTGTGTAGTTCCCCCGCCACACACACACTAAATAGAGTTGACATATAAACAAAAGGACATTGCAAAACTGATGGTGTGTGACTTCAAAGTTAGATTATGAAAGACATTAAGGTTTCATCTTGCCTTCTTGGATCGCTTGCTTTGGGAGGAAGCCAGCTGCCATGTGAGGATAGACAAAGAGTTCTCTGGAGAGGCAGGCATGCTGAGGACTGAGTCTTCTGCCAAGAGCCAAGTGAATGAGTCATCTTGGAAGCAGATCCTCCAGCCCCAGTCAAGCCCTCAGATGACTGCAGGCTCAGCTAACATTTTGACTGCAACCATACGGAAAGCCCTGAATTTCTGGACCACAGACACTGAGAGATAATAAATGTTTAATGTTCAAGCCATTGTGTTTTGGAGTACTTCATTATACAACAATATAAAACTAAGTCAGTGCTCACCTTCCTATCCTTCTCAGATTCTAAACTCTGCTTCCTTAAGCTCCTGATTTATGATCGGTAATTTCAAAAATCCTTAACTTACCCTTTAAGCATTTACTCAGCCTTCTGCCTTAGCTGAAACTTGGTTCTCTCCAGATGACATTGCTTCCCATATACCTCTCTAATAGTTAGGTACTTTCAGCTGCAAATAGGAGAATGACTCACAGTGGTTTACACAATAAAGACATTTAATTATCTCACATAGCAAAAAGTCTAGAGAAAGCTGTTTTTGAGTTTGAGACAACATCTCAATGATGCTCACACTGTTTCTATCTTTTCACTCTGCTAACCTTAGCATATTGACATTTTGTCCTCATGTTTATTGCTCCATAGTCACACAATGTCTGCCCACAGTCCCAGGCATCATATCCACATCTGAGCAAAACTAAAGAGAAAGGGAAGATGATGATGAACCCACCTCTTACAATAAACCTTTCATAAGACAACTTCTCCAGAAATCTCCCAGCAGATTTCCACTTACATCTGACCAACTTCTAATACAGCAACTCCCTGATATAGTATCCTCCTCCATGTCTTTTTTAAAAAGATGCTTAATATGATTTGAAATATGTATTTATTTGTTTCTTGTCTGCCTCTTCTCATTAAAATGTAAACTCCATAAGAGCATGGCTTTTGTATGCTTTATCCATGGCTGTATCCTCAGCACCTAGAACCAGGCTGATATGCAGACAGGTGCTCAAAAATACATTTTGTCGAATGAATGTCCTTTGACCATAACTATATCATAGCTGTCCTTTAGCTACAAAGAAGGTCATACAAAAAATATTGGCAAGAGGAATGGTAATGACTTTGTCATCATAGACCAATCTTTATTAATCCCCTGGTACTGGATACATGGCTGGGATTTTTAAGCAAAAAGGAAGATGGGGGAATGGCTATTAACTGAAGAATGAACAGAGCTAGCCCAAAGTCCTCTCAAGCAGAGACTGTTTTTATTCCAATTCCTGCCTATCTTAGGATAGAGAGGTAAGGTCAATATCCTCCCTGCTCCCCATTCTCACTTTAAATTTACTTCTACACTCTCTTGCAAATTCTTCTGTTTATTTGGGGTTTACCCCTTGCAGATACACTGTCCTTTTTGCTACCATTTATCTGGTCATCTCATGTATTATAAAAAAATTAGCTCTGTTTCATTTTCCTCCTCTTCCTTTGATCCTAGTCATCATTCTTGCTGACTTCAACACCCATGTGGGTGATCCATCCATCCAATACCCCAGCCTCTCTGTTTCTTACCATCAACCACTAACCCTATACCCAAAGTACTCTTCCTCAACTTTCCTCTTCAACATCATGCTCTGGGCTTATCATTACCAAGAGTACACTACTTCCCAATCATAACTGTAAACATCCCACTGTAGATCATCATTCCCTGTGATTTTTGCCTGCCTTCTCATGTTCCTGTCTCTTCATGGCATCCAAGCCACTGAGCTCACATCTGAAGAAGTACCCTTCCTCCCACCTGGGGCTAGTCCTTCATTTTCCCCTTACTTCCTCAGCTTTGTGCCTTCTCTCATGCTTCCTACACTAGCAATCTTCCCCTCTTGATTGGGTCATCGCCAGCTGCATGCAGGCATGCTTTGGTATAGTTCCTAGGGCTAGCTTCTTCTCATAAATCAGGTCTCAGCTCATTTAACCTCCTTGGAAAGGGCCTACTTGACCCTCCTATTTAAATAGCCCTCATTCCATTTGCAGTCACTCCTGCTCCTATTACTTCATTTTGTTTCTGTATAGCATTTATCACTCTATATAATTACCCTTTGGTTAGTAAATGTATTGTTTGTTGTTTATTGTCTTCCCTCTCCCAATAGACTATAAATCTCATGAAAGTAGAGCTCTTGCTTGCCGAGTTCACAGCCACATCGCCAGGGTGGTGAAATTTCATGGCTCTTAAAGGAATACCTGATGAATAAATAAATGAATGGCATCTTCCATTCACCCAAATAAAACACCCTTCTCTTGAACTCTCATATTCCTGTCACTCTTACAACATTTATCTTCTCCCCTTCAGAGGCAATATCTCAAAAGTGTCACCCAAATTTCTCTTTCCATTTCTTTGCCTTCTCTATCTACCCTAGACTGGCTTCCACCTCCATTTTACCACCTGCATGGTCAGTGGCAACAGTAAACTCCCTGGTCGGTGGTAACAATAACATCCTGTTGCCAAACTCAGTGGCCAATTTTCAGTTGTTTTCCTTTTAGACCTACATCATTCAATATGAAACAGTATTGCAGTAGGAAAATCAGATACACACTGGCCATTGCAGATGTAGACCATTTCCATTGTTGCAGAGAGCTCTGGATCTCTCAGCAGCAGTTAATATTCTTGTAATTTGGTTCCTTCCTCGTTGGATATTCCTTCTGTGTCTCCTTTGAAGGATCTTTCTCTTCTAAGCTATTTTTTTTTTTTTTTTTTTTGCGGTACACGGGCCTCTCACTGTTGTGCCTCTCCCGTTGCGGAGCATAGGTTCCAGACACGCAGGCTCAGTGGCTATGGTTCACGGGCCCAGCCGCTCTGTGGCACATGGGATCTTCCTGGACCGGGGCACAAACCCGTGTCCCATGCATTGGCAGGTGGACTCTCAACTACTGCGCCACCAGGGAAGCCCACTTCTAATCTAATTTTAAATATAGGAATACCTCATGGCTAAGTTGTAGGCTATCTATCCATCTAAATTCTCCTTAGGTAAACTTATCCATTCCTATTATTTTAAATGGCATCAACAAGTTGATGACTCAGGAATTTATATCTCCCGTTCAAGCTTCCCTTTTGAGCTCCAAATTCATACAAACAACAGTCTACTTGATATCTCAAATCTTACGTGTCCAAAAGCAAATTCTTGATTTTCTCCCCAAATGTATCTGTAATGGCACCACCATACATCCACTGCTCATACCAGAAATGTGCAACTTGGCCTGATTCCTCCCTTGACTCTAGGCCAGACTATGCAAGTCCTGACTCTTCCTCCTCCATACCTATTTACTCTATTTTTACTATAGTATTTACTATATTTACTATAAGCCTGTATGGTATGTACATGCATACATATATTATATATACCCATTAGCTATGTCACACACACACATGTGTACACCTATTTTCCCTTGCTAGCACAAGCCACCATCATAACTTGTCTGAATAAGCCATAATCACTTACTTTTCCTTCAAAACTGTCATCATGGAGCAGCCATAGTAAACTATTTAAAAAAATAATCAGATCCTATCACTTCCCTGACTGTTCACTGAATCTAGAATAAAGTCCAGATTCAATAACATGACCTCGATTCCCTGTATAACCTGTTGCTGCCTATATCTGCAACTTATTCCTTGACCTTCTTCTCCAAAGACTCTTCTCTCCAGCTGAACAAAAGTTCTTTTTGTCCCTTAAACACAACAGGTTCTTTACTGTTCTGGGCCTTTCACACACTGTCTTCTCTGCCTGGAATAGCTTCCCCACATTCTGTCCCTGGCTGGCTCCTCCACACTCCAGTCCTCGTTAACTGCCTCTTTTCTTAGAGAGAGCCTCTTGGACAACTTCCCGTAGTTTCTTCTTTGAATTAACATAAATATAAGAGATCATATATTTCACATATTTAATATCTAGGGAGACTTCTCAGCTATTCTTTCTAATAGTAGTATATATTACAGTAGTTATTCATTTGTTATCTTTTATGTTATGTATTCTCTACTAGATGGTAAGTTGTGTGAGGGCAAGACTATATCTATTTTATTTATTAATTTATATCCAGCTCTGGCACATAGAGGCCCTCAATAAATATTTGTTAAATAAATAAGTAAACCAACCTCTGTAATGAGAAAAGGTTTTTTGAAGGGAGACAAATCTGGGTTTGATTCCCTGTCCTACATTTTAACAATGTGAACTTGCATATGGTTTTTGCTTTGTTTTTAGACATCACTAAGTATATATTTTAAAAAATTTAGTATTGGATACATTTTTTAACCACTCTAAGCTCTAGCTTTTCAGGCTATAAAGTGTAGAATAATAACATACAGCTTGTAAAATTGTTGTAAGCATTTGAAACACAGTGTGTGTTCAAATTGTTTTCATTTCTTTCACTTTCTCTTAGAAATAAAAGAAGATCATGGAGATAGAGGGTGGGGAAAACAAATGGAAACAAGGGGACAGCCAAGATCTCTCCTTTCCTTGATAGCTAAGTAAACTTGGTCCTGCAGGTAACCCAGAATTCTTGGAAGGAAGAATTATCAGGCAGCAGGATGGAACCGTTCCTCAATGAGTCTATGTCATGGTACCATTCAATGTACAGAGTTAAGTTCAGGAAAAGGAAATGAGGTAACACTTGTTCTACTTAGTGAGATACAGACCAGAGTTGAACTATGTGTCTGTCTTTTACAAGTGGGGTTGACCCGGGACAATTCTCTTCATCTTTTAGAAGCTGGGTTTCTGCATCTATAAAATGGGAATGATGAGATCTACTTCTAAGTTATTATTATGATTGAATAAGAAGAGCTTGATTGTGTGTGCTTACCACAGTGCCTGGAAAACAATTCCAGGTATTCAGATGTGAGTTTATACCCTGCCCCTCATAACTATAATGATATGAGTATAGCAGAATCTTTATAATACCACTGCAAGTTGCCAGTAAATGTTCTAGAGTGATAAAGGATGAATCTTTAGGCCCATAATTCACTGTATCAGTTAACTGAGCAATAATAATAACGATAATACTCCTTTTTGTTATCCACATTTTTGTCAATCAAAGTATTAATAAGACTTTTCAACTGATACTTAGCCTTCAGTTTCACAAGCTCCTAGTCAATTTGTTTTGCTAACCCAAGTTGTATGTCCATGTATTTTGCTGAATTCAGTGTATATGCTACTACTGCAACTGCTGGTGGAAATGACCAAATTTTTGCCTCCATACTCCAAGTTTAGCAATAGATCAGGACACTGAGATATTTCTTCAGGGAGTATTAATTGTAGGGGGAAAGTGATGGCATCTTATTTAGGTTGTCTGGAAAGTCAAAGAAAGATTATAATTTATAGTTACTATGGTAGCTAATTATACCTTCAAGGATATGTCAGTTGCTGTTTTTTTTAATAAAAAGGCTTTGATCATAGATGAGACCCTTGTTGGGGAATGAAAGAAAATAAGAAAGTGGATTTGCAAATTTGCCATCTTGAAAAATGCCTGGCTACCGAGACTAAATTTCTCTTTGGATAAAAAGTCAACTCAGATCGGTTTCTCCAGGGCTCTAAAACTCATTCCAAGCTTCTAAGAGTGTGGAGACAATTTTGTAAAATTCTAACCCATATGTTTTCATCTGTACTCTCTATTTACCATTGTGAGCCTCTTTGATTCAGGGAGGTGAACATCATTCATCAAATTCATGGCTTTTAAGCTCAAAAGACTTGGTCCAGGTTTACCAGAACAAGAGAGATCTGGAAGAATATGCCATTAGGCAGAACCAGTTTTCCTGCAAAACACTTCTATTACTAGAGGAGTCTGGCTAAAGATCTTCTACGTTCAGGAGGTATGGCAGGTGGGAGGAGAAGAGGGAGAGTTGGAGCTGGGTTTGGAGGGCTCTGCACTGTGTCTCATCCTTTTGGATTGAGTCCAAGTCCTTGGAGGGGTCAAGGAGAGAACGGATTTGTGTTTGCTTCCTGATTGGGTCCTGGGAAAATTAGCAAGGTCAAGGAAGATCTAAGCTAGACCCCCAAGTCTTGTATGGCCCCAGAATGATGTGGGAAAACATTTGAAACTCTCAGGGGAGCAAAGGGCTAAAGGAGGGCTATAAGAAGGTGTTGGACTGACAATGGTGCAGTTTATAACCAATGGCTGGAGAATATTGGACAGATACAAATGACCAGTGTTCAAATACTTTCCTCCTCACTTTCCATCATCCATTCCTTTGTGTTTTAAAAGCTTCTCTGAATTTAGATCCACCCAAAGAAAAAGAGGGTATAAATTTTGATTTGAATGAGTTTAAACCTAAAATGTCTGTAAACATATTGATTAAGATTACATTTTCTGTCACATAGGGATTAAGTAGCATTCTAGAAAAATAAAGAAGTTGCTTTATCCTTTGCACACCTGGATTCATAGTAACTAAAAGTAAAGATCAATTCTAGGTGGGCCATTTATATCTATTCAGAAAATAAAATAACTTTTAATCCACAGCCCAAAGCCCTAATCTTCACCACATACTTCAAAAAAATGTAGTTCAAGGGATCCAGGAAGCCCATCTTCATCCTTGTTTTCTATCCAAAGATACTGAAACTGAGCAGGATCCTTCAGGACCCTCTTGGGTATAAGAGCCCCACAATCCCCTCCCCTCCCCTCCCCTCCATGACCCCTGTCTCTTGAAGTAAAAGGCTTTACTTTGATCCCTTAGGCCTCCTCTGAGTCTCAGAAAGGCTGGCTCAGGGGTTAATGATTGGAAGGATGTGAACATGTAGTAACAAATAATAGCAGCTGGGCCAGGAGAATTAGTAACAATTTAAACAATAGATCAGTCATGTGGCAGAGTCACAGGACATTTAGTTTCTCCCTGAAGGACATAGATAACAATGTCTGATGCACATTCCTAAGTTATTTTTACAGAAACCAGAATCCCACCAGATGGAAACTGCTGACCACAAGCATGTAGACCCAAGAACAGCTGGAACTAGAAGGTTGATGTTTGAGACTCTTGAAACATCACCCTGTCACCTCACTACCAGCCAGTCATAAGAATGTTCATGAGCCGATCAGGCACCTTGCAACCCATACCCCTAATGTTGCCTTTTAAAAACCTTCCTTGAAAGCCACTGAGGAGTATAGATCTTTTGAGCATGAGCTGACCATTCTCCTTGCTTGGTACTCTGCAATAAATGCTGTTCTTTCCATCACCACAACCCAGTGTCAGTAGATTGGCTTTGCTGTGTGTTGGGTGAGGCAACCCAAGTTTGGTTCGGTAACAATACTTCCAGGAAGTTGGGTTCTCTTACATCACGCTCTATCTAAAAGCTCTGCTGCAGGTACCCACAGTTTATAGACTAAAAACTAGACTCCTTAGTCAACCAAGCATCTCAAAAATCAAACCCTACCCTACCTGTCCAGCCTGACAATCCTTCAGGGTGGACTAGGTTCCAACCACAAAGGAAGTGCCCCACCCTGACCCTGTAATGTAATTTCCTTCTCCTGTGTCTTCCCTATTTTTGTTCCCTTACTTTGCATTGTTCCCTTCACCCAACTCTTTCTGAATATTTAAGAGTCTATGGATTTTGGAATCTAACAGACATGGATTCAAGGGTTCAGATTTTGGTTCTCCCAGTGACTAGCAAGGCCACCCTGGACAAATTTCCTCTTGTGTAAACTTACTTTAGACACTAATGTATGATTTGGTTTTGAATTATAATCAAATAATGAGTTGAAAATTAGTTAATGAATGGTGCCTAGAACATAGTAATGCTTTTAACAGGGCTGGGGGGGTGCTATTACTATAATTAACAGTCCAAAACAAATCTTTGTTATTTCATGATAATCATTTATTTATCTGGCTCACCAGATAGGTCACATGTTCCCTTGTGGCAAGATCGTTGTTGAGATCTGCACTATCTGTCAGTTACGAGGTATTCAGTAAATGACAGTGGAATGCAAGTTTGGATTAATATTTAAAGCTCAGTTTAAACTATCTGAGTTTTAACATACCAGACAAGTCCTCTCTGATACCCCAGGCAGAATTAACAGCTCCTTCCTCTAGGAGTTACTAATGCTTCCATATGCCTCATTTCAATTTGCCTTGTTACATGCTATTTTCCAATTATCTACACATCACTTATTTAAACATCCCTCAAGAAAATATTAGTTTGCTCTTAAAAATGTATTTTCTTCATCTTGTTAGCCCAACTACCCTTTCTTGAACTTAAAACTATCCCTAAACTTAAAAGCAGAGCCTGGGACATAATAGATGCTCACTCAACACTTACTAAATTATGCTGAAAACCTCAAATCATATTTCCTAATTGTAGTGAGCCAACAGCATCATGTTTGTACTTGAAGGACAAAATAGGGTGGGGACAGAAGTGGCAAATTGCTGTGCACAGCTGAGCAGGGGTGTCCTGGACCCCACAGGACAGCTGGACTGGGCTCAACATGAGAGGAGAGCTTTCACTTTTGATCTTGAAGACAACATTTTACAATATAAAGCAAAAAGAATTTGAGATAATGTGCATGCTTTCCTTTCAAACATACCATATGGAATTTGAGGCCCTTGGATTAAGAATCATAAGACCTACTTACTAAATTAAGACAACCAGACTCCTGGAGAGCCAACAGAGAAGGATACAAAGCATGGAGCATGGATAAAAGTAAAGCTTACTCCAGAAAAAACAGCAAGAATTAGCGCAGGATTCCCAGCCCCTTGTCTCCATCAAACCAAATCATGCTAACTTCCACTTCATTTCACTCCACACAACATTACCAAATATTGATCATCCAGCTCTCTGATATAGTAAGTGGGTAAAAGGTGTATTTACAGTAGCAACCCCATTTGAACAAGGATTTGTGATTTCTAGGGCTACCTACTCATGCTTGAAGATAGCTAGCTGAGATGGGCCTTTAGCAAGGGTGTTCTAGGTCCCAGTGGAGGATGCACAGCACTAGACTAGCTGTGCTGAATGAGAAGAAAATTCCATTCCATTCCTACATTCCATTGTGCTTGGGGTTGTAACAGTCCTCTCAGTGCATCTTCTATAAGTTCTTTCAGGTTCAGGAAATATATATACTGAATACACTGTATTCTGTCTCAACCTTCCACCCCACAGTCACCTCCTGAACATCCAACCTGGTTCCTTCTGCACAAATTCTTATCCCATAACTGAGTCACCAAAATGGGTTGTTTTATGATGTAGATGAAAGCACTTATGTCAAGACCCTATGATGCCTGCTAGCATGATGACACTTCTCCCCCAGAATCTGTTTGTTTCTGCCATCCTTAGGGCTTATCCATCGGGGTAATGAAGCTAAAAAAGGTGATAGAAAAGAAAACTCCAGGGCCACGTGAATCCCAAAGCCCTACAACTATCTACAACAAAAGATACTCATGTGGATCATGTGTATGCATTTGGGAAGAGGCATGGTTAGCCCAGTCACATTACCTTGGTTTTAAGATTATGTTAAAATGTCCAATTCTGGGAAGATATGCAACATACAGCCTGAGTATATATGAGATTCCATGACTAATCTCAAATCTTTTAGCACAAATTGTGTGAGCTTGTGTGTAAATGGTTGTCAAGAACTCGTCTGTGTTTCATTTGTGCCTCAATTTCCCTACCACTGTGGCTGGAAATACTTTTTTTACATAACATAGGGAAAGAAAAACCAAGAAACTTTTAAGATTTCATCCCAAGCACATAAAATTGTTGAGAAAGGAAGTGAAAAGGGAATAAAATTGTGGGGAGGCCGGAGGGTAGAGGGAGAGAGATATACAAAATCAACTCATTAATCCTCTCTTCTTATCCATCTTAGGCTTACTAAAGCTCAGTGCATGGATATTGTCAAATATATATATTGTCTGGAAACTCGCTCGTCCTTGTGTGCACAGGGCTTCCTACATTGGGAGCAGAGATTAACATAAAGAGTATCTGAGATGGGGGTAAAGATGATCCAAGAGCTCAACATCCTGCAGTACCATGAACTCTGCTGCTTGTGTTTAAGTTTATTTTCATTTACTTTCCCAGGCCCACTAGGCAGCTAAGCTATGATGCAGTTTGACTCACAAAGGATTTGATCTGTGAGGGCAGTAACTAAGATCTTCAGGGATTGCCAGGGTTCAGCTCACTACATACTACTGACCAGCAGCCATGCAGGTGAGGACAGCCAGAGAGGAAATGTGCTCACTGGGGCTAGGAAAAAGACTTGCAAAAATCAATGTAAGGCCATAAGCTGTGAAGACTAGAATAGGCCTTAGATAGCGCTGAATGCCTGTCCCCACTCATCTGTAGTGTGACCATAATCTCTGATTGCCTGGGATAGTTGCTCTGGCATAATTATTAATAGCACCTCCTCTCACTTTCAGAGCGTCCTGGTTTGGTTAACAAATTATCTAGTCACTCATTCATTTGGCAAATTGGAAATCTGAGGCCCAAAGAGGGAAAGGGAATGAGTGCCAGTGGGTGTAGGATTTGGATAGGTTTGGGTTGGTTTCTATGGCAACAAGAAAAAGGCAAAACAAACAAATAACAGAAACCAATCTCCACACATTACATGACAACTACCTATTTTTCTGTTTACCTCTTTGGCTAGCTTAGGGTCACTCCTCAGGGTCAAAGGCTGTGTCTTAGCATCATATTTCTCAAGGCCAAACACATATCAGGCACTTAATATAATACTCGTTTGACTGTTGTATTTATTAACATACTTTTGTGTACATTATCTCATTTGATTCTCCATCGGCACTATACAATAGATAATACTGAATAAAGATGAGAAAACAAAGTCTGGGATGTTAAACACTGAGGAAGTAAATAGCAAAACCGCTAAAACCCAGGTTGTCAATGCTTCTTTCCATTACATTATACTCAGTGTTAGAAGGAGTCTAAATGTAGAGGAAATGTTTGCTTAGAGGGATGGAGACTGGAAGAGCCAAGGAAAATGTGGTAGGCAGAGAAACATCTCTGTGGGCTCAGAGATTTGACTATTGGACCAGCAAAACTGTTTTTGGGTGCCCTGTACTTCTTCCAATATGGCTACTCCTTTGAAAAGAGGAAGCACATCATGTGCGGGTGGAGGGTGGGAAGGGGAGGTTTGGACTTGATCCTGGATGCCTCAAGGGCAGAGATTCAAAGTGGATGGCTTAAAGCATAACTGAATGGACCCACGGGGCAGCCGTTAGCATGGGTCGGGCTAGCAAGTGTTTTCCCCTCATAAGATGTACCTAGGGCCCCATTCAAGAAAGAATCAAGCCTGGCATTTTCCTGGCTGTTTACTTTTAAAAAAAAAAAATTAAAGCTTAGCATTTTGAAAAATGTATTTCTTGGAGACAAATATATTTTGACCCAACCCACATCCCATTAGAACTCACCACACGAAGTTTCCAGTTCCATCCCCAGGCCACAGCACCACTGTACCATGAAGGGTGATATTTTTTTTTTAATTTCTTTTTTTTTTTTTTTAACTCTCCAATTCTAGCTCCTTTAGCAATTATTTGGCTTGTATTCTTTTTTCTTTCCTTGCACCCATTAATTCAGGACATTTTTTGCTTACTCCCATGAGAATAATGTGTCAGTAATGAAGTAAACTTTACCTGACTTGGAGCTATAAATGCCCTCGGGGATCATTGGGAGCCTCCTTGACTTCTTCCTGGCCCAGATGTCATCAGCTTTCAGCGGAGCATAGGCCACCCTGGGAAAGGAAAGATGTACACTCTTGTTCAGGTAGGAGGCAATCAAACAGCAGCGAGGCCCCTTGCCTCTCATCTCAAAGTGCCCTGGGTGGACTGTGGCTTCTGTCCCTCTTCCCCATCCCCCAACACCAATAAAGATCTAGCAAACCACAGTAGGATTATTAGGAGTAACAAGAAAAGAATCCCAATAAAATCTCACACCATGACTCAGATTCTAATCTTCAACACCTGGCAGTAAGTATCTTCTATCTTCTTGAAGGGGACTCTGAACAGGGTCTCAGTGGTATTCCTCCTGGGCAGTAGAGGGCACTGTGGGCACACACTCGAAGAAGGCCTTTCTGTGCCTCAGGAATCTGACCACAGTTAATAGGAATATTCTGTGTGGTTGCTATCCCTGCATCTTTCTTGTTAAGTGGTCCCCTTGGTTATCTTACTGCCATGATTCCATGGAGGCAACAACAATGACAACGATAAAAGCCGATTGTTCTTTCTTTTATTTTCTTCTTTCAAAAGAGTCTACCTTGGTGCTGAGGGACATGGACTTTGGAAACAGGCAGACTTTTATTCAGATCCTGAGTTGGCTACATCCTGGTTATGTGACCTTGTGACCTAACTTCTCTGAGTCTAGGTTTCCTCATTTGGAAAGTGGAAATAGCAATAATTAGTAACTGGATTGTTCTGAGGATTAAGTGAGATAATGCAGATGGGTGCCTTCAGCATATAAACATGGATCCATGGTAGCTGTTACTGGCCATGCCCAAGCCCAGGGCCCTTCATGTTTTCTGAGGCCCAGACTTTTTGTTACTTTCTACTATTTAACACTTTTACCTACGCAAACCTCACGAGGGCTTCGTTAGTACTAGGAACCATTCATTTCCCATGAATGGTGCAAGGGAAATGCTGAGGGGCAGAGACGCCATCTCATCATAGAAGCCAATGATGACTCAGGTGGGCCTCTCTGGATTTTTTGAGGAGGTAGGGGATCCGTGAGAATCCAGCTATCCTCATTCTTCTTACAGGCTTGGGATTCAGGGTCAACACATAATTTTGTGGTGTCTCATTAGGGATGCTTATGTATGGGTGTGCAGACTGTGTACTGCATGATGATCTATAGAAAACTATAGCCAGAGTGCCAAATCTGACCAGCTACCTATTTTTGTAAATAAGTTTATTTTTTTGGAGTACAGCCATGTCCATTCATTTACCTATTTTCTATGGTGACTTCTGCGCTACAATGATGGAGATGAGAAGTTGCAACCCAAACGATATAGCTGTTAAAGCCTAAAATACACACTACCTGGCTCTTTACTGTAAAAGTTTGCAGATCCCTGTGCTTAGCCTTTGGACCTAGTACCTTGTACATAGTAGATGCTCAAAACATAGCTGTTGAATGGATGAATGAATGAATGAAGGTTGAAATACCAACTCAAAACAGTCAAGCATTAATTCTAAGGAAATTGCAATGGATAAGATAAAAAAAGAAGAAAAAAAAAAACCTCTTGAAGTGAGGAGACTTAGGTTCTAGTTCCTGCTCTGACCCCTGACTGGTTTGTGTGGAACTTAGAACAATCATTTCCTATCTCTGTATCTCAGTTTCCTCATCTGTAAAATGGGAACCCTCAGCCATTTTACTGAGATTGTAATGAAGGGTAAAATGAACTCACACATGAAAAAAGTCTTGCTCAGTTTTTGTCACATAATAGGAGATTATCAACTGCGAGAAGAAAATGTGAGGCTGAGGAGAAACCCTTTGCTTCTGAATAAAATATCTATCCTGTCATAGAGGAGTAAACAGAGTAATTCATACATTTAATTGACAGACGTCATGGAAAAAAGCTTCAGGGAGCATTCTACACAAAGACTCCCAGGCTAGTTTGTGTTCAAACAAACCAGACAGCCAGCCCACAGCCTGAGCCAGGAGCCAAATATTTCAGACACCATCCGGGCTGGCTTCTCAGCGTTGTTCTGCGTGCATCTGGAGCCAGGCCACAGGAAGTCCTCGGTGTTAGCTCTCTCAAGCCCAGTGAGGCTCAGGCATATTCTTGATCCTCTTTGTAGACCACCATGCAGATAAGGGATGTGGGGAGAAAGAAAGGGGGTCTCTTTTCATAAAGGCTGCTCTGTTCCAGCTAAATTAGACCATACAGCTGTTTGGGGGCTGCCAGAAGTGAAGTTTGCAGCCATCATGCCTTTTGTTTCCATTCCCCCTGGGGTGTGGCCAGAGAGGTGGAGTGGGCAGTCTATCATAATGTTGACCTTGGGGGATACTTTGCCACATCTCCACCCCGATCTCATTTTATGGCATGTGGAATTTTTTGTTTTTTTGTTTTTAACATCTTTATTGGAGTATAATTGCTTTACAATGGTATGTTAGTTTCTGCTTTATAACAAAGAGAATCAGCTATACATATACATATATCCCCATATGGTGTGTGGAGTTTTATAGACCAATTTAATGTGGGAGAGGAGACGAGAAGGCTGATGAGTGAAATGAAGTTGAAGAGTCATAAATTCAAAGGAAAATTATTCCAGAAGTCTAAGCCTTGCTTGCCAGGGTCCAAGGGTAATAGCCACTGTTCAGTGGTAGGGGTTGGACTTCCAAAGTTATTTCAGGGGCCGTTTGTAGGACAAGCACCCTTTCAGTTCATTTGGATGGGTAAATATTTTAGAATGGGGTTTCCTAAATATGTTGAGATCCAGCCAAAGTCCCCAAACTGTGGGAGTCCCGAACACCCAAGTACTCTTTTCTCAGGACAGTTCATTCAGGAAGTCCAAATCTGACAGAAAACGATTTACACTTTATCTGCACAGAATACAACCAGACTCACTATTTGGTTTGAACTTGAGACCTGAGGAGATTTCGAAAAGCCTTTTGATTGTGAAGCATTCGCCAGGATACCACAAAGCCAAATTCCAAAGTTCTCAAAGGATAAAGCAGAAAAAGGGATATTTTGATGAAGACCCAAAACCTTGGTCTTACCCATTTTGCTGTTAGTAACAATAGCTCAGGAATCTGGTGGACATCTTTGCACAGAACTACAGAAATGGCAGAAGATAAAAATGCTGAGTGGGCAGAACTGACACACCATCAGCGTACACAGCAATTCTCTCATCCTCCTGTTTCCAGACACCTGGAAAGAGACATATCTAACACCATCTAGGTGTGGAACTAAAGTCCCCTGAGCATCGTCCCAACACACCCCCTCCCCAGAATACCTGTTGCCTGTGACCGTGTACTGCTGGCTCTTCCAGGGTCCTTTCTTGTAGGCATTTGACTTCTGCTGATTCTTCAACAACAGCCCCACCAGTTTCTCTAAACATAACATCCCTCAAACTTCCCACACAAAAGACATCATAATGAATAGTCCCCAAAGCTATGAAAAGTCCTGCTGGCTGCTGTTTGACAATGTCTGGTGGCCCTCATTCAAAATGAATAGTTCAGCTGCTGAAAATCTAGACAGTAAGAAGACTCTTGCTGGTGTTACTGTAGCCTCAGGTCTGACTTGGAAAGCTTTCTGCCTAGACCCCTTTTTTCCTAAATTCTTGGTTTTAGATTTTTGTTCAAGGGCTGTGAAGAATTCTTTGCCATTATCAGAGGCATCAGCTTATGGAGGCACAAAGTAATATATATATATATTTAATTCAGCATCTATCACCATAAATTCATGAATTTTTCATCCAAACCCAAGTGAATGTTCTTCTCTTTGCCAGTGTTTAAGTTACAGGTTGGAAAACATTCAAAGAGCTTGAAATTCAAGCTGATGAGATAGATAAGAGGACAGGGAATGTAAGTGGCTATTGGCAGTTGTTCAAATGAGATGTTCTTCTCCAGACAAGGTGTTGAGGCCCATAAATAAACTGCAGAAATAATTGTTAGTCTCCACAAGATTGGGGTAGAAGCTCATAAGTAAATGTAAGTTACCGATAATGTCCTAGGTTTTAGGTTGTGTGGTTAATACATGGTAGTTCTTTATTTTAGAGAAAAATACATAAAGTAAAAGGGTCATGCATGGGCCAATGATGATAGTATGTCATGAAGCAATGATTATTATTAATCCAATTTTTATTGACTATATTTTTAAATTTTCTGTATTGTTTTTTAAAATTTTTATTTTATTGAAATATAGTTGATTTATAATGTCATGTTAGTTTCAGGTGTACACCACAGTGATTCAGCTATATATATATATATATATATATATATATATATATATATATATATATTCTTTTTCAGATTCTTTTCCCATATAGGTTACTACAAAATACTGAGCATAATTCCCTGTGCTGTGCAGTAGGACCTTGTTGGTCATCTATTTTCTGTATCCTTGATGCTCTGGCATTTGGAGTCATGATCCTGGAGAGACTGCTTCTCCCAGGGAAAGCTAATTCCCAGAGATAGTAAATGACTCCAAGCCAATATGCCTCCTGCCCTAAGTCACCTCAGGGCCAGGTACTGGACACCCCTGTAGCCGAGAGCCCACTGAGACCACCCCCACTATCTAATCCTAAACTGACTCAGCATGCCTACCCTGACTTGTACATTCTTTCTCACAGAACCTCAACACAGGCTCTGGGCTGTATTTTTCCCTCTCCCCCTGTCTCCTGGCCAACTCAGCTGCTTCCCTGTGTGGCCCTGCATAGCGTACTGTGTCTGTTTCTAGGATCTGTCAGTAGAAACTTTTTCCTTCATGACAATCATTGCCACGTCTACGTGTCTTGTCATACCTGTTTAAAACAAATCCCTGGTATGTTTTTAGAACACAATTTTGTGCAGCAGAAGTGCAATTAAATAAAAACCAAGAGTAGATTGAGGAAGGAGAGGACATTTATTGGGTGCTTGGAGCAGTAAGGATCACATAATAAGTTGTAAGATGGCATCTGTAATGCAAAAGAGAAAAAAAGCAGTGAGCCAACAGAAGCCATGCTTCTCAGTGTTGCAGTACACATGGAGAAAAGGCAAAGAAAGGCTGGAAAGAAAGATGGGGGAAGAGGTTCCATTTCCCATCATGAGCATTGAAAGGCTTCCCTACCTGAGCCACTGATCTTTGAAGTGGGAACAATTTAAAGAAGGAGGAGGAGGGGGAGGAGGGGTGAGGGAAGGTGTGTGTATGGGATTCCAGAAAAGGAGTGCCATTCAGTCCTTGGCTCCCAGGCACCCCTCTGGTTTGTGGCCCAGCTTCAGTTCACAGTAGGAGTGCTTCAGAAGGCGGAACAGTGTTTGCCTAGGTGATCTCTCTGAGCTTTCTTCCCAACTCTGATGTGCTGCTCTGTTCCCAGTTAATCTGATGTCTGCCGAGGGACTCCACAGGCCACAGTGAAATGTTTGGTTGGTTCCAAACTCACCACAAAATACCTGTCATCACAGCACACCCACCCTTATTGGCTTCTCTAACGCTTCAAGAAAGCAAATTTTCCCGCTGTTTGAAAGAGATGTGTGTGGAAACATTTATTTATCCTTTCATTTGCTTTCCCCATGTGTGTTTTCTCCTTTTCCAGCGTCCTACAGCAGACTAACCCAGAAGCGATTTAGCCTGGTTCTCCAGGGATAGTACTTTTTCTGCTCCTTCTGAGACAGTCACCCCCAAGGACTTTTTTGGAGTGCTGAATGGGAGGCTCTAAGAAATACTAAAGACCTTCTGAGGAATCAGTCTCCTTAACACTTAACATTTTTGGAACAATAACCTGTGCTTCAGAGAAATGTGGTTGAAATTGAACCCATTATGTAACAATAAAAGGAGATAAAGTCATACTTTCTGCACGATTATGGGGTGGGGATGAAACTTTTGAGAGCAGATATATAACCTTTAATTTTTTGGTAATTCAATACCTATTTTTTAGCCCAGATTTTAAAAGTGGTAGGAAATTAGTCTCGATCAATTCATGAATTCAGTCCCCCATCTTCTGCCTTTCACAGAGGTGGTGTAAGTTCCTGGGGGCTTACTGTGCTAGTCTACTTGGAGATGCCCCTGCCCTTCTGCTGTCCATCCGTTCAGGCCATCCTCATCCTGCCATTGGGTCCCTTCTGTCCTAGTTCTCTCTTTTCTTCTTCTGGGTGCCTCTCAGGAGAGTTTTTCTACTGCATCTAAATCACACTACACATTGAGAAACTCCAATTTAAAGTCCTATCAGCCTAGACCTATGACACATTCTTTAAGGACTTGCTGACTTGCAGAAATGTGAGACATAAGGATCCTCTACTCTTGAATGCAGCAAATTTCTCTTTTTTGCACACTGGCTTTGGCTCAAGATGCCCCACACAGAGCTCCTTTCACTCTGGGAATGACCAGTGTCTATGGACTCGATACACACTCCCTTTCTTCCCTCCTCTCCACTCTGAGGGCTTTATCTAGTCTGAGGAATAAAGAAGCATGGCTCTACTTCTCAGATATTCTTTAAAATCTGCATTTACACATTTAAAATCATGCACGAGTCCTTTCTATTTCCCTTGGCATCTAGGCTTTGGAAACTCAAAAGCTAACGGAAAATAGATGAGCAAACTGTGTATGTGTTGAGTAAGTGAGGGAAATAGTCGGTGGGTGATAGATTAAGGGGTAGCAATAAATAATGACGTAACACTCATTGGGTAATACTAGAAAACATAATAACCAGCCGTGCTAAGGTAGCCTGACTTCAGAGATTCAGAAGGGAGCCTGCAGAAAGCCATGTCAGAACATCTTATTCTTGTGTTCCTACAAATTAAGAACTTTATCTTGATGCACTTGGGATTCAGAGAAAACTAGAATGAAAGGACTGAGTTTAAAAATCTAGATTCTTTGTTTTCTGTCAATGTTGGACATGTCAATACTTAAGCTGAGCAAGTGTTGCTAAATGGATTTAACCCAGAATCCTCACATCACCTGTCTCTTTCTCTTTCAGTCCCTTCAACTCTCTCCCACAGGCACACCATGCACCATCCCTCCCCCCACACACACATGCATACACACACACACACACACAAACACACACAAACAAAAACAGTCGCACTGTTCCAGGCAGCAAAGTAAACAAATGGGCAGATTTCACAGCCTGTTTTCTAGTCAGTTGACCATACAGCACACCTCCCTTATTTGGTAGTAAAGGCATATTTTCCATTTGTTACACAACCGTTGAGACTCTTTAAAAGTAAGAATTATGGAAAAGATTGGCACATTGGCAAGGGCACTAAATGAGATAACCTCTAAAGTTGCTTTCCTTCTCTTTTCATCATTCATATGAAAGAAAATGTCATTCCAGGAGAATATACTGTAGGCAGCTCTCAGTTATTCACAGGCATATTTGTTTTCCTGGTGGATTTTTCCATCTTGATGAGATGAGCTTAGAGAAGGCTTTGCAGCCCTCAGTAACTTTTCCTACTATGGGCCCAAATAGATCTGGGGCACTGGGTGTCTAAGATCTCCATCTATTCACCATAAAGGACAAATCCCTAACACCTGACGCCATTTGGCTAGATTATTTGTAAGTTTAGCTAGTAGATATTACCAAAGAATTTTCTAAAGTGACAGAGCCAATTTATTTCCAGCTCAAATATATAAAAGTTCTACTTGCTCTATGTCCTCACCAGCATTGTTATTGTTAGTATTTTTAATTTTAGCCATTCTGGTGGGTATGTAATGGATTTTATTGTGGTTTTTATTTGCATTTGAATTGTCTTCATGGGTAATGATGTTGATAACTTTTCACGTAAGCTTATTGACCACTTGGATAGTCTCAGTGCTGAGGAGTCAAAGTCTTTTGTCCATTTTATTTTATTTTATTTATTTATTTTTTTAACATCTTTATTGGAGTATAATACTTTACAATGGTGTGTTAGTTCTGCTTTATAACAAAGTGAATCAGCTATACATATACATATATCCCTATATCTCCTCCCTCTTTCGTCTCCCTCCCACCCTTTTGTCCATTTTAAATTGACTTATTTATCTTTTTCTTTTTACTTTGTTGAAAATTTATAGCTTCTGGATCCAAGTCCTTTATCAGATATATGTATCATAAATGTGTTCTCTCAGTCTTTTTTTCTTATACTCTTAATGCTGCCTTTTGAAGAGCAGAAGTTTTTAATTTTACTGAGGTCTAAATTACCAATCATTTCTTTTATGGTCAGTGCTTCTGAGGGCAGAGATCTCTTGATTTTAGGACAGTAGGCTCCTCCTCCAACCCTGGGGATAGATTATGATACCTCTAAGTGGGCCATAAAATCCATTCCCTTTTGTATGATGCAGGCTTCTGTGTAGCAAGGTATGGCCATGTGCCACAGTGCTGGACTGCGTGAAATTAGGGCAAATCTTATAGAAGGTTTCTATGAGAGATTATCTTGCTGGGCAAAAAGCCACAGATTCTTGAGAAGAAAGCACGTTCCCCTTGCTCTCTTCATCTTGAGAAGCTGGTACAGAGACTTGTTATTTGCTGCAATCATTTTGTGACCATGAGGGAAAAGCCAAGAGAATTATGCAGTCATTGACCCAATGCTCTAACATCATTGCCTGTTGAAATAATCCTGTAACAATTCCACCATAGTTCTTATTATAGAGGATCATAAGATGTCTTTGCCATTTTAGTCATAATTAGTCAGGAGTCTTTTATCTGCAGATTAGAATGTCCTTTTCAATAAGGGACTCAGAGTACATACTGATCTTCAACTTGTTTTTTCTCTTAATGTATCATAGATATCATTGTAAGTTAGTACATTCAGACTGACTTATTTTTAATGGTCACACAGAATTCCATCATGGGTATACCATGCAATATTTATACTGTTTCCTGTTTTTGCACATTTAGATTGTTACTATATTGTTATTATAAACAATGGTGCATATATACTTTAGCATATTGATAAATTGATTCTTAGAAATGTATTGCTGAGTCAAACTGTATGTGTAATTAAATTTGAATAGACATTGGCTTGCAAAAACGTCATTATAATTCAGATTTCCACCAATTATATATTAGAAAACCTATTTTCCCCACACAAATGACAGCTTAGCCTGTTACTAATATTTTTAAATTTTTACCAATTTTATAGACAGCAAATTACATTTCATTGTGTAAATATGTATTTTTAAATCATTAATAAATTTGCACGTGTTTTTATATCTTTTTCTGTCCATTTGTATGTGTGAATTGCCTATTCATTACTCTTGCCCTCTTCGTTACTGAGCTGTTTGCCTTTAGTATTGCATCATTTCCTACGATGATTACTGTCATACTTATTTTAAAGGATGTCCAGGCAAAATTGAACCAGGAAGATGACTCTTCTCTAAATAGGTTTAAAACATGTGGTTGGGTTAATCTGAACTGATATTTACCAATGTTAATTATATATGCTGTAAATATTTTCTTCTTTTAACTTTATTATATATGCTGTAAATATTTTCTTCTTTTAACTTTTCTTATGGAGAAATTTACTAGACAGAAGTTTTACAATTTTATGTAAAAACAAATATGTCTATTATGCTTCTCCTCTTGGTGGTATCCTTAGAAAAGCTTTCTCTAGCAAAAGATTTTAATAATCTTTTTCTATATTTTGTCTTCTCCACTTACTTTTTGTGTTTTCATCTTTTATTTGACATTTAACGATTATCTATTGAGTACTTAATATGTGCCAAGCACTGTAAAACAGTGAGGAATAACACAAACGGTCTCAACTCTCATGGAGCTTTCATTTTACTGGGAAGACAGACATACTTTCTTAGACAGATAAATAGTATTTCAGAAAGTGATAGTTTCTATGCAAGAGATAACACAGGAAGATGGGGAAGAGGAGCTTATGTGTGGATACTTTAGCTAGGAAGCTTGGGAAATGCCTGAAGAGGAAGTGATATTTGAAGAAACTTAACAGTGAGAAGAGTCAGACTTACAATGATATGAGGGAGAGAGGCCCAGAGAGAGGTGACAGCCAGCGCTCAGTCCCTGAAGCAGAAGGACACACATTCAAAAGGCAGAAAGAGGGCCACTGCAGCAGGAGAGCGGTGAATGAAGGACAAGTTAGTCAATGATGGGATCAGAGAAGCCAGCTGTTGGCCACTTTAGTTTGGATTTTATTGTAAATGTGTTGAGAAGTTTTAAGCAGAGTATTAATAGGAAGTGAATCACTTTAAAGTGTATCAGGGATTTCAATTTCCAAATAGGACAATATAAGTCACAGCAGGCCAATGATTCCAATGTAGTAGGAAAGAAGTGATAAATCATATTTTTAGATCTTTTTTTTTTTTTTTTTTTTTAACGGTACGTGGGCCTCTCACTGCTGTGGCCTCTCCCGTTGCGGGGCACAGGCTCCTGACGCGCAGGCTCAGTGGCCATGGCTCACGGGCCCAGCCACTCTGGGGCATGTGGGATCCTCCCGGACAGGTGCACGAACCCGTGCCCCCTGCATAGACAGGTGGACTCTCAATCACTGCGCCACCAGGGAAGCCCTAGATCGTATTTTAAGATACTGTAGAGATTTGGAAAAGATAATAACTAGATAACCTAAACTTTCATAAAAATAGATATCCTATAAGCCCATATAATGGTTCTTTACGTCAGTATGCATCAAGGAAATGTGAATATGGTGTTGGTTATGACAATTATTAACATATTAGTGGAAAAGGAGTGAACTTTGGAAAAACAAACTCTCATGTAGAATAAGGTATAAAGAAACTCAGTAAGTAGTTAAATGCATAAAGATAGTACATATAAATGAAGTCACACCTTTTGATACAAAAGTAGCCTTTCTGCTTGTAATGTGTGCATCACTTTTTCACCCTGAATGATCATATGAAAAAAAACCTCAGTATATTTGGTGTCAAACGCTATATTCCAAAAAAATAAAACCAAAACCCCAGAAATCTTTAGAAAGTAAATAATTTATTATTTGAAAAGAAAAAAGAAACCCAGAACAAAAGTTCACACCAAAGCATCTTTTTGTTAAAAAGAGTATCATCTAATGTACTTGAGAGTAGAGTTCAAAGGATAAATGGGCCAGTCTATTGAGGGGGTTGCCAGTGACCAAGTAGTGACAATTTGAACCTTAAAAATGATTACAGTTATTTGGAACCAGTACTGTCTGTCAAAGGTCATGTGTCTGTGATGTTGATGCCCCAAAAGACAAACTAAAATAAACTATCATAAATTATCCTACAGACATATCATGCTCACTAAAGTCGGTCAATTTACTGGTATGTTATTTCTTATCAAAAAAAGAAGTAAACAATTCAATTGGTTAAAGAAAATGTAGTACTCAATTTTTTTCCTTGATACAACTATGGACATGTTATGGGGAACGTTAGGAAAACTGTGAAGCCTGTGAATTCAAGTAGGGACAAGCTGTGTTGTCTCCTGCTTTGTGTAAAAAGTTCTAAAAGAAAAAGTTTCTTATCTTTTGCCATTAAAAAACTACATTCTTTAATTGTGTTGGCTTTTTTCTATCAGTCATATCAAAGTCTTAGGGCAAATACATACAGAATCTCACATATTTTGCCATTGTGAATGACTTATATTGTATTATATTTCAAATTGGTTACTGTTGGGTGTAAAGTATATATATAAATGTATATAAATATATATGATAATTTAGTATGTAGCTGGATTCCACATATATTTCTGTGTGTGTATATATATGTATATGACTTCCAGATAAATATACATGGTAATTTAGTATGCAAGTGATTCCATATGTACTATCTATATATAAAATGTATATATTAAATATATATATTGCATATATACATATACAATATGAAATCCAGATGCTTACTAAACTATCTTACACTTTAATAAATTCTAAATAGACTCAGACTTTTACATATGTATTATGTACAAAAATTACAATCTTATCTCATTTATAATATTTAAAATTTTAATTGTTTTTTCATGTGTTATAGCATTGGCTTGACTATCCAGAATGAATAAAAGAAGTGAGAATGGGTTTCTTTGTGAATTAATAACAGCAATTGCTTACATTTCTTAAAACAATATGCTAGCTACCATGGTTAGTGTTTCACCTTTATCTAGTTCAATACATCTGATAACAATAAGTATTATTTTATGGATGAGAAAACTGAGAAGTTAGGTAATTTCTTAAAAGTTCTGGAGCTAGTAAGCAATGCACTGAATTCATGATTCAAGCTCAGAATTCCAGACATTTATTTAATATTTTGGCAGAACCTGACACAAACCAAGTCAGGAAGATAACATCTAAAATTTTATACAGAATGTAGAGTAACCTGAGTTTGAAAGACAATTTTGGTTTGATATTTTTTCCCATTCAATGTTTTAAAATTTACTACTTATCCTTTTCCTAAATCCAAAAGGTAAAGGAGAGGTGGCTGGTATAATCCCTTAGTATGGTGGATATCACCTGACACATAATATCTCAATGAAGCCAAACTTTTATTTCATGGCAAGACTGGTTAACTGTAACAAAACCAATTGTTAGACTCCTGGGGTTCATGAAGAAGGGATTATTCAGTTGAAACCTTGAAGGTACTTGGTAGTCTTTAGGGGGTTGGAAGCTCAGTAAATATTTGACAGAGGAAGAGAAGAACTCCCCCAATACATGGGTAACTGAAGAAAGAAAGGGTGATGAGCTGACCTAGCCAACTTCATTCAAATTCTAGAAAATTGGGTTTCAGAGAGGTTTTAGTAATATTAAAGTCAAACTGGCAGTTGAAAGACTGCTTGATATAACTGAGTATTAATGGTATAGCTCTGTCATTGGGTTTGTAACCCAAGACCTTCACAAATGAATTTGAGAGATGAACAGATCCCATTCTCAATAGCTTATTTAAGCTAGTCACTCAAGCACACATAGAGTTCAAAATAAAAGAAAAAATTGATGATTGGATCTCAGCCCATCTGGTTCATAGGGGCATTGGACTTTGGGGAATGACTCCTCTGCAATATTGCATTAGCTTTTTTTTTCTTTTATTGTCCTATGGCATAATTTTTTTTTAATTGGAGTAAAATATTTACAATGTTATGTTAGTTTCTGCTGTACAGTGAAGTGAATCAGCTATATGTATACCTATATCCATTAGCATTAGCTTTTATTTCTTGTTTCTCCCATAGCTCTTACCTTTGGTGTCTCCTATCCTCTTCTCAGAATCCTCCATATCTGTATACTTGTTCTTGGTCAGTCTTTTAACTCTTTCCTGTTCTCTGTGGGATGGTATTGGGGCATATTTATTACTCTAAGCTAACCTCAAGGAAAGCTATCTTTTGTTGCAAAATGTTTTAAACAAAAAATCCTGTCTTATCAGAGGCTGATCATTTCCATATTCTAGTTGAAAATCTATTTGCACAGTTTGGAGTGTTAAGGAAGCAGCAAATAGGTGGAAAGCCATGGTAGGAAGGCACAATCTAGTTAGTGGAAAATGTATTGTCTTTGGAGTTAAGATGCTTAGATTCAAGCCATAGCTCTGCCAATGTCTGTCTGTGACATTGGCACCAGTTTTTCTGACTTCTTTGAGCCTCGGTTTGCACAATAGAGATAATAGTAGTAGTTACCTACCTCATATTGTTATTTCAAGTTTCACAGGAAGCAATTGTTACCACAAATACCTTAAATATTTGTGGGTGTCTTTAATGTGCCAGGTGCTGTACTAGGTTCTGTAAATACAAGAATGTATAAAAACAGATATCCTTTGGAGTTGATAATTGTCTAGTGGATAATGAAACCATGAAAGGGCCTAGCAAAGATTATGGCATGCAGCAGATATTTAATTAGAGCTATATAATTCTGAATGAGAGGATTTTCTTGTCCAGATTTTATAAAACAAGGCAGCTAATTTAAGGTCATTTAGTTGAGTCAAGTTGCAGACATTGAGCTTTTAGGACAATTTCACTCTCCTTCTCAGTAGAGATATACTTCATCTCAGACTTCAAAGAAAAAAAGACTTTTACTTGTGTTTTAAAATTCTACAGGATGTAAGTTCGTATACCAGAGTTACTATATTAACATTGATGAGTTATCTTTTATACAAGAAAGTTGATGCAAACTATCTACCCTCAGAGGATGCTTGACTTTCCATTTCTGGAAAATGAGTTGGATCAAGTCAGTTACCTGCTTATCGGGACTGAGAGGTAATAACATCTGTGTTGTAGAATTCCAGGACCATAGAATATCAGAGCTGGAAGGCACTTTCTTGAAAACCTACTTCCACTGCCTTGTTTTCAAGTGTGGAAACTGAGGCCCACAGATGCAGTGAGTCATCCTATATCCCACTGCTGGTGATTATATCTCTGCTGAAGAAACAGAATTCAATGACAGACACGGAAATGAAAGGCACCATGCCACAATGAACTGAGTGGCTTCTCTAATGCCAAAAGAACTGATGAAACTGGAAAACAAATTCTAAATATGTGCCTTAAGGATACCAAGCTTTTGTAACCTCTGGATTACATATTTATTGTAAATAGTCACAGGACAAAAATAACTTCCTTCCCCAATTGCCTTTCCAAAATAAATTATTTTTCATAAATCATATTACAGCAGTCTAAACACTTCCTAGCTATATATACATTTGCCTGGGAGTCATCTCCAAATCCCTGTCCCACAGTCTCTCAAGTCCAATATGCACAAACACCTTCTTCTCCCCACCTCCCTTCCTCCCCTTAAGTATCTCACAGTCTAGTGGGGAATATTTTATGACTTGACCAGAGAAAATCTTTATTTCATGCAATTCTAAGGAGTT
This sequence comes from Phocoena sinus, assembly GCF_008692025.1. Lineage (NCBI taxonomy): Eukaryota > Metazoa > Chordata > Mammalia > Artiodactyla > Phocoenidae > Phocoena > Phocoena sinus. Next base: position 26,272,665 of record NC_045782.1, on the reverse strand, counting down.
TACCTTCATCATCTACCATCCATACTCCTGCCAAAATTGCTAAGAAAATTGAGATGCATAGATTAATATTATAAGGGGCATCATTTCCTTTGTAGTAAGGTCTATTCCTATATCATCTCTGGTACCTGTGTTCCTGGACTGAGGTAGTCCCCAATGAGTATCTGATAGTTCCATCATCCACTTGGATATTTTGGACTTCAGGGTGTAAATATCTAGTTCCCATCCCCCAGTTCCCTAACCATGGAGGTTTTCTTAAATGCTTTACTTATTTGATTTTTAGCTGTATATCTAAACAGTTACTTTGCTTCCAGAATACTCCTCCAGCTTCTTAGCTTCAGAGTTTCTGAATGACCCTAATGCCAAAGACCTTCATTTCCCTTTTATTTTTACCATCCCTTCCAACGGTATAGCAATCAGACATGTTTTGGGGTGCAAGTTAAAAACAAAAAAACAAAAAAAGAAACAACCCCCCTCCCCGATTTTCTGTGACTTACACAAATAAGGTTTAATTTTATCTCAGAATAAGCAATGTGGAAGTATGTGGTCTAAGCCCAGGGCAGCAGTTTGTCAATGACATCAAGGACCCAGTGTCTTCCAGCCTCTCCACTCCACCAACCCCAGCATGTTGGCTTATCAACTTATGTTGTCAACGTGTCATCCACTCCTCCAGATATCACACGTGGATTCCAGGCAGGAAGAGGAATGCCACTCAGCTGCATCTATCCCATTAAGTCAAAAAAGTAAAAGCTTTTCCAGAAACCTGAGAAGACTCATACCTATGCCTCTTTGGTAGCAACTGTGTCATGTGTCCCCTCTTAAAAATTAAGGGATGCTGGGAATACTACTTTCCTGAGCAATGTCAGAGTTCATATATCTCATAAAGAACCAACTAAAACCTTATATTTTATGCCCCTTCCAGGCAACTGAGTCCTGCTGTCTGTGCCTTCCCCTCAGCATATGCTTAAGCCAATAAACATTATTGAGCACCTACAATGTGATAAGTTTTAAGGACATAAAGATGTATAGTAAGGTAAAAGTGCATGAATAAGAAGCAACTATAACCATTCCCTTCCTCATTCCTCTGTTAACTTGGAGAAATCTGTGGAGGAAATGGACGAAGAAAGTCAAAACCTATTGGATACATTTCCTAAGAAGACTGACAAAAGAACAAAAAAGCAACTATAGTTCATAAAGACCTCCATCTTATGCCTCCATATTAAAATGAAATGCAATTTGCCCTAAAAATTTTAAAAAGAGCTTTGATAATTTTCTCTAGTTCCAAACTGCCCAATGAATAAATTATTAGTTTTATTCTTGTGACATAAACTTTATTTTTAATATTAAACTACCTTAATCCAGTTGTAGTTGAATGGTTGCTATGCCGTTATATATTTTGTGTTCAAAAACTTTTACAATTTAATTTTTCTGTTCATCTTTCTTATTTGAGAGGCAATCATTTTGTTTTCACATCTAAAACTTTCTGCAGTGTATTGAAAAGCATGTAGACCCTAAGCTTTGTGTTTACAGTGTTCTATACATAAACATGCCCTGAACAAGGACATCTTGGAGTGCTAGCTACAAAACTTATAACATACTCTAAATGAAGGGACCAGAAAAATTATTTACTCCATGGGCGGCAAACAAATTGATTCAGGGCCAGGCAGGCAAATTAAGTGAGTGATGTCATGAGGGAAGTATGAACTGTGGCAAACTAGAGAGTGATACATACTAACCAAACAACGAACTAAAATATTGTTCCAATCAAACCAAATGTGCTAGTTTGGATCTGTTGGCTGTTGATCTTTGATTCTAAAGTTTATACGTGATGTGAGTTACCTGGAGTTTCACATAATATAGCTACTGGGGCCAGAGCCATGTCCATGTCTCCTATGGTCTCATTCGGTGCATGCTTTGCCTTACCACCATACTTTACGTTTACAGGTTGTCCACTTTCCCTAGAAAAGAGGAAGAACTTGTGGACCTGTTATGTGCTAAAGCCCTTTATGTAGGTTATTTCTTTTAATCTTTAACACACATTTGAGATTGCTATTAATAGCCTCATTTTTCGGGTAAGAAAATGAGATACGGCGATGTTATATAACTTGTCTGAGGTTGATTTATGATGATGTGGGTAACCCAATCAGATGTGGGTTTTGAACCCAGGTCCATCTGTGTTTGAAGTTTGTGTTTTTTGACGGTATCAACTGCTTCCATGACGTAGCCCTCACATCCAGGAATGTCAGTAATTTAAGTAGTGTGTCATAGAAGTGACTATGATGCAATCATTTCAGATACAGAATCAAACATGTATCAAGAATGGCTGTCTGTATAGGGAACCCTCCCAGTGATGATGAAAACGAGCAGGATGCTCAATGTTGCTGCTGCTTTTCTTTCACAGGCTCAGTCCTCAACTTTCCTGAACTATTAGCTACATTCCACACGGCTGATCATGCCTTCCTGCAGTGCTCTTGGAACACTTTCTTCATTTACTTTCTGGACAATCTCTTTGTTGTTCTCCCAGGTCATCACTCTAAACAGTGGAGTGAGATACAACTCAATCCTTATTCCTCTTCTCACCACCAGATAACACCCAGCCACCTAGCTTTAACAAAATGCCATCTATAAAATGATGCCTTTCACATTTATATTTCTAGTCCTGACCCCTTTCCTGAAGTCTGGCTCGTAGACCTCCATGATCTCTTATCTGAAATCTCTCAGTACAGTTGTGCTTTAGAACACATTTCTTAAGTTTTATAAATTTATATGCATATGCTCTATATTATAGATATCTCCAGCAACATTCAGGTCAGCAAAAGCAATCTTTTTTTAGAAAAAGAACAAAGCTGGAGGCATCACACACTCCCTGATTTCAAACTATACTACAAAGCAATAGTAATAAAAAAATATGATATGAAAATAGACACATATATCACTAGAATGTAAGAGAAAGCCTAGAAACAAATTCATGCTTATATGGTCAATTAATCTACAGCAAAGGAGGCAAGAACATACAATGAGGAAAAGGTAGTCTCTTACCAAACAATTTTTAAAATAGATTTTATTTATTTATTTATTAGCTGCTTTGGGTCTTCGCTGCTGTGCACGGGCTTTCTCTGGTTGCAGCGATCAGGGACTACTCTTCGTTGCACTGCAAAGGCTTATCATTGAGGTGGTTTCTCTTGTTCAGAGCACAGGCTCTAGGCACAAAGCTTCAGTAATTGTGGCATACAGGCTTCAGGAGTTGTGGCTCACAGGCTCCAGAGTGCAGGCTCAGTAGTTGTAGTACACGGGCCTAGCTGCTCCATGGCATGAGGGATCTTCCCAGACCAGAGATCGAACCAGTGTCCCCTGCACTGGCAGGAGGATTCCTTTTTTTTTTTTTTTTTAACATCTTTATTGGAGTATAATTGCTTTACAATAGTCTGTTAGTTTCTGATTTATAACAAAGTGAATCAGCTATACATATACATATATCCCCATATCTTCTCCCTCTTGTGTCTCCTTCCCACCCTCACTATCCCACCACTCTAGGTGGTCACAAAGCATCAAGGTGGTCTCCCTGTGCAATGCGGCTGCTTCCCACTAGCTATCTATTTTACATTTGGAAGTGTATATATGTCCATGCTACACTCTTGCTTCATCCCAGCTTACCCTTCCTCCTCCTCATATCCTGAAGTCCATTCTCTATGTCTGCATTTTTATTCCTGTCCTGCTCCTAGGTTCTTCAGAACCATTTTATTTATTTTTTTAGATTCCATATATATGTGTTCGCATACAGTACTTGTTTTTCTCTTTCTGACTTACTTCACTCTGTATGACAGTCTGTAGGTCCATCCACCTCGCTACAAATAACTCAATTTTGTTTCTTTTTATGGCTGAGTAACATTCCATTGTACATATATGCCAAATATTCTTATCCATTCATCTGTCGATGGACAATTAAGTTGTGTCCATGTCCTGACTATTGTAAATAGAGCTGCAATGAACATTGTGGTAAATGACTCTTTTTGAATTATGGTTTTCTCAGGGTATATGCCCAGTAGTAAGATTGCTAGGTCATATGATAGTTCTATTTTAAGTTTTTTTTTTTTTTTTTTTTTTTTTTTTGCGGTACGCAGGCGCCTCTCTGCTGTGGCCTCTCCCGTTGCAGAGCACAGGCTCCGGATGCGCAGGCTCAGCGGCCATGGCTCACGGGCGCAGCCGCTCGACATGTGGGATCTTCCCGGACTGGGGCACGAACCCGTGTCCTCTGCATCGGCAGACGGACTCTCAACCACTGCGCCACCAGGGAAGCCCCCTATTTTAAGTTTTTTGAGGAACCTCCATACTGTTCTCCACAGTGGCTGTATCAATTTACATTCCCACCAACAGTGCAAGAGGGTGTCCTTTTCTCCACACCGTCTCCAGCATTTATTATTTGTAGATTTTTTGATGATGGCCCTTCTGACTGGTGTGAGGTGATACTTCATTGTAGGTTTGATTTGCATTTCTCTAATGATTAGTGATGTTGGGCATCCTTTCATGTGTTTGTTGGCAATCTGTATATCTTCTTTGGAGAAATGTCTATTTAGGTCTTCTGCCCAATTTTTATTGGGTTTTCTTTTTTTTTTTTTTTAATATTGAGCTGCATGAGCTGCTTGTATATTTCAGAGATTAATTCTTTGTCAGTTGCTTTGTTTGCAAATATTTTTTCCCATTCTGAGGGTTCCCTTTTTGTCTTGTTTATTGTTTACTGTGCAAAAGCTTTTAAGTTTCATTAGGTCTCATTTGTTTATTTTTGTTTTTATTTCCATTTCTCTAGGAGTTGGGGCAAAAGGATCTTGCTGTGATTTATGTCATAGAGTGTTCTGCCTATGTTTTCTTCTAAGAGTTTTACATTGTCTGGCGTTACACTTAGGTCTTTAACCCATTTTGAGTTTATTTTTGTGTACATGTTAGGGAGTGTTCTAATTTCATTCTTTTACATGTAGCTGCCCCATTTTCCCATTTATTGAAGAGGCTGTCTTTTCTCCATTATATATTCTTGCCTCTTTTATCAAAGATAAGGTGACCATATGTGTGTGGGATTATCTCTGGGCTTTCTACCCTGTTCCATTGATCTATATTTCTGTTTCTGTGCCAGTACCACGCTGTCTTGATTACTGTAGCTTTGTTGTATAGTCTCAAGTCAGAGAGCCTGATTCCTCCAGCTCTGTTTTTCTTTCTCAAGATTGCTTTGGCTATTCAGGGTCTTTTGTGTTTCCATACAAATTGTGATTTTTTTGTTCTAGTTCTGTGAAAAATGCCATTGGTAGCTTGATAGAGATTGCATTGAAACTGTAGATTGCTTTGGGTAGACAGTAATTTTCACAACTTTGATTCTTCCAATCCAAGAACATGGTATATCTCTCCATCTGTTTTTATCATCTTTAATTTCTTTCATCAGTGTCTTATAATTTTCTGCCTATAGGTCTTTGTCTCCTTAGGTAGGTTTATTCCTAGATATTTTATTCTTTTTGTTGCATTGGTAAATGGGAGTGTTTTGTTAATTTCACTTTCAGATTTTCCATCATTAGTGTATAGGAATGCTAGAGATTTCTGTGTGTTAATTTTGTATCCTGCTACTTTACCAAATTCATTGATTAGTTCTAGTAGTTTTCTGGTAGCATGTTTAGCATTCTGGTAGCAGCTTTAGGATATGTATAGTATCATGTCATCTGCAAACAGTGACAGCTTTACTTCTTCTTTTCTGATTTGAATTCCTTTTATTTCTTTTTCTTCTCTGTTTACTGTGGCTAAAACTTCCAAAACTATGTTGAATAATAGTAGTGAGAGTGGGCAACCTTGTTGTTCCTGATCTTAGTGGAAATGGTTTCAGTTTTTCACCATTGAGGACGATGTTGGCTGTGGGTTTGTCACGTAGGCCTTTATTATGTTGAGGAAACTTCCCCCTATGCCTACTTCCTGCAGAATTTTTTTTTTATCATAAATGGGTGTTGAATTCTGTCAAAAGCTTTCTCTGCATCTATTGAGATGATCATACGGTTTTTCTCCTTTGGTTTCTTAATATGGTTTATCACATTGATTGATTTGCTTATATTGAAGAATCCTTGCATTCCTGGGATAAACGTCACTTGATCGTGGTGTATGATCCTTTTAATGTGCTGTTGGATTCTGTTTGCTAATTTTTTGTTGAGGATTTTTCATCTATGTTCGTAAGTGATATTGGTCTGTAGTTTTTCTTTTGTGACATCTTTGTCTGGTTTTGGTATCAGGGTGATGGTGGTCTTGTAGAGTGAGTTGGGGAGTGTTCCTCCCTCTCCTATATTTTGTGAGAGTTTCAGAACGGTAGGTGTTAGCTCTTCTCTAAATGTTTGATAGAATTCACCTGTGAAGACATGTGGTCCCGGATTTTTGTTGTTTGGAATATGTTTAATTACAGTCTCAATTTCACTCCTTCTGATTGGTCTGTTTGTATTTTCTATTTCTTCCTGGTTCAGTCTTGGAAGGTTGTGTTTTTCTAAGAATTTGTCCATTTTTTCCAGATTGTCCATTTTATTGGCATAGAGTTGTTTGTAGTAATCTCTCATGATCCTTTGTATTTCTGCAGTGTCAGTTGTTACTTCTTTTTCATTTCTAATTCTATTGGTTTGAGTCTTCTCCCTTTTTTTTTTGATGACTCTAGCTAATGGTTTATCAATTTTGTTTATCTTCTCAAAGAACCAGCTTTTAGTTTTATTGATCTTTGCTATCATTTCCTTCATTTCTTTTTCATTTATTTTTGATCTGATCTTTATGATTTTTTTCTTCTGCTAACTTTCCTTTTTTAATTATTTTATTTTTTGCTCTTCTTTCTCTAATCACTTTAGGTGTAAGGTTAGGTTGTTTATTTGAGATATTTCTTGTTTCTTGAGGTAGGATTGTATTCCTATAAACTTCCCTCTTAGAACTGCTTTTGCTGCATCCCATAGGTTTTGTTTTGTTGTGTTTTCATTGTCATTTGTTTCTACGCATTTTTTTCTTCCCTCAGAGATCTCTTGGTTATTTACTAGTGTATTGTTTAGCCTCCATGCGTTTTTATTTTTCACAGATTTTTTCCTGTAATTGGTATCTAGTCTCATAGCATTGGGGTTGGAAAAGATACTTGATACGAGTTTAATTTTCTTAAATTTACCAAGGCTTGATTTGTGACCCAAGATATGATCTATCCTGGAGAATGTTCCATGAGCACTTGAGAAGAAAGTGTATTCTGTTGTTTTTGGATGGAATGTCCTGTAAAGATCAGTTAAGTCCATCTTTTTTAATGAGTTATTTAAAGTTTGTGTTGCCTTATTTATTTTCAGTTTGGATGATCTGTCCATTGGTGAAAGTGGAGTGTTAACATTGCCTACTATGATTGTGCTACTGTCAATTTCCCCTTTTATGACTTTTAGCATTTGTCTTATGTATTGATGTGCTCCTATGTTGGGTGCATTAATATTTATAATTGTCATATCTTCTACTTGGATTGATCCCTTGATAATTATGTAGTGTCCTTCTTTGTCTCTTGTAATAGTCTTTATTTTGAAGTCTATTTTGTCTGATATGAGAATTGCTGCTCCAGGTTTCTTTTGATCTCCATTTGCATGGAATATCTTCCATCCCTTCACTTTCATTCTGTATGTGTCCCTAGGTCTGAAGTGGATCTCTTATAGAGAGCATATATATGGGTCTTATTTTTCTATCCATTCAGCCAGTGTATGTCTTTTGGTTGGAGCATTTAATCCACTTACATTTAAGGTAATTATCGACATGTATGTTTCTATTCCCATTTTCTAAACTGTTTTGGACTTGTTTTCGTAGGTCTTTTCCTCCTCTTGTGTTTCCTGACTAGAGAGGTTCCTTTAGCATTTCTTGTAACGCTGGTTTGATGGTGCTGAATTCTCCTAGCTTTTGCTTGTCTGTAAAGGTTTTAATTTCTCGGTCGAATCTGAATGAGATGCTTGTTGGGTAGAGTAATCTTGGTTGTAGGTTTTTCCCTTTCATCACTTTAAATATGTTTTGCCACTCCCTTCTGGCTTGCAGAGTTTCTGCTGAAAGATCAGCTGTTAACCTTATGGGGATTCCCTTGTATGTTAATTGTTGCTTTTCCCTTGCTGCTTTTAATATTTTTTCTTTGTATTTAATTTTTGATAGTTTGATTAATATGTGTCTTGGGATGTTTCTCCTTGGATTTATCCTATGGGATTCTCTGTGCTTCCTGGATTTGATTGTCTATTTCTTTACCCATATTAGGGAAGTTTTCAATTATAACCTCTTCAAATATTTTCTCAGTCCCTTTTTTTTCCCTCTTCTTCTTCTGGTACCTGTATAATTTGAATGTTGTTGCATTTAATGTTCTCCTAGAGGTCTCTGACATTGTCCTCAACTCTTTTCATTCTTTTTTCTTTTTTCTGCTCTGTGGTAGTTATTTCCAATATTTTATCTTCCAGGTTACTTATCTGTTCTTTATCCTCAGTCATTATGCTATTGATGCCTTCTAGAGAATTTTTAATTGCATTTATTGTGTTGTTCAACATTGTTTGTTTGCTCTTTAGTTCTTCTAATTCCTTGTTAAACATTTTTTGTATTTTCTCCATTATATTTCCAAGATTTTGGATATCTTTACTATCATTACTCTTAATTCATTTTCAGGTAGACTGTCTATTTCCTCTTCATTTGTTTGGTCTAGTGCGTTTTTGCCTTGCTCTTTCATCTACTGTGTATTTCTCTGTTTTCCCATTTTGCTTAACTTACTGTGTTTGTGGTCTCCATTTTGCAGGCTGCAGTTTCGTAGTTCCCATGGTTTTTGGAGTCTGGTCTCAGTGGGTAAGGTTGGTTCAGTGGGTTGTGTAGGCTTCCTAGTGGAGGCGACTGGTGCCTGTGTTCTAATAGATGAGGCTGTGTCTTGTCTTTCTAGTTGGCAGGAGCACTTCTGGTGGTGTGTTTTGGGATGTCTGTGATCTTATCATGATTTTTGGCAGCCTCTGTGCTAATTCGTGGGTTTGTGTTCCTGTCTTGCTAGTTGTTTGGCAGTGTGTCCAGCACTGTAGCTTGCTGGTTGCTGAGTAGAGCTGGGTCCTCACGTTGAGATGGAGATCTCTGGGAGAGCTTTCGTCATTTGATATTTTGTGCAGCTGGGAAGTCTCTGGTGGACCAACGTCCTGAGCTTGGCTCTCCCACCTCAGAGGCTCAGGCCTGACAGCTGGCCAGAGTACCAAGACCCTGTCAGCCACATGGCTCAGAAGAAAAGGGAGAAAAATAATAGAAAGAAAGAGAAAGAAAAAAATAATAAAATAAAGTTATTAAAATAGAAAACAATTATTAAAAATAAAAAAATTAAAAAGTAATAAAAAAAGAAAGAGAAAGAAAGAAGAGAGCATCCAAACCAAAAAACAAATCCTCCAGTGATAGCAAGCACTAAAATCTATACTTAAAACTAACAAAAAACAAAACAAAAACAAAACGGACAGTCAGAACCCTGGGACAAATGATAAAAGCAAAGCTATATAGACAAAATCACAGAAAGAAATATACACATAAACACACACAAAGAGAGAAAAAGGAAAATATATAAAATTCAAAAAGGAAGAGAGCAACCAAATCAATAAACAAATCTACCAATGATAATAAGCCCTAAACACTGAACTAAGATAAACAAAAAACCAGAAACAAATTAGATGCAGAAAGCAAACTCCAAGTCTACAGTTGCTCCCAACATCCACTGCCTCAATTTTAGGCTGATTCTTTGTCTATTCAGGTATTCCAGAGATGAAGGGTATATCAGGTTGATTGTGGAGATTTAATCTGCTGCTCCTGAGGCTGCTGGGAGAAATTTCCCTTTCTCTTCTTTGTTCACACAGCTCCTGGGGCTCAGCTTTGGATTTGGCCTTGCCTCTGTGTGTAGGTCACCTGAGGGCTTCTGTTCCTCACGCAGACAGGACGGGGTTAAAGGAGTGGCTGATTAGGGGGCTCTGGCTCACTCAGGCCAGGGGGAGGGAGGGGTACAGATTGCAGGGCGAGCCTGCGGCGGCAGAGGCCAATGTGATGTTGCAACAGCCTGAGGCACAGTGTGTGTTCTCCCGGAGAAGTTGTCCCTGCATCACATGACTCTGGCAGTGGCAGGCTGCACAGCCTCCTGGGAGGGGAGGTGTGGATAGTGACCTGTGCTTGCACACAGGATTCTTGGTAGCTGCAGCAGCAGCCTTAGCGTTTCATCCCTGTCTCTGGTGTCTGCCCTGATAGCTGCAGCTCGCACCCATCTCTGGAGTTCATTTAGGCAGTGCTCTGAATCCTGTCTCCTCGTGCACCCCAAAACAATGGTCTCTTGCCTCTTAGGCACATCCAGACTTTCTCCCGGACTCCCTCCCGTCTAGCTGTGGCTCACTAGCCCCGTTCAGGCTGTGTTCATGCAGCCAACCCCAGTCCTCTCCCTGGGATCTGACCTCTGAAACCCGAGCCTCAGCTCCCAGCCCCCGCCCATCCTGGAGGGTTAGCAGACAAGCCTCTCGGGCTGGTGAGTTCTTGTCAGCAGTGATCCTCTGTGCGGTAATCTCTCCGCTTTTCCCTCCTCACCCCTCTTGCTGCATTCTCCTCCATGGCTCCAAAGTTTCTCCCCCGCCATCCTCCCATCTCCGCCAGTGAAGGGCCTTCCTAATGTGTGGAAACCTTTCCTCCTTCACAGGTCCCTCCTACTGGTGCAGGTCCCATCCCTATTCTTTTGTCTCTGTTTTCTCTTTTGCTCTACCCAGGTACATGGGGAGTTTCTTGCCTTTTGGGATGTCTGAAGTCTTCTGCCACCATTCAGCAGGTGTTCTGTAGGACTTGTTCCACATGTAGATGTAGTTTTGATGCATTTGTGGGGAGGAAGGTGAGCTCCATGTCTTACTCCTTCACCATCTTAAAGGCGCCTCCCGGCAGGCAGATTCTTAACCACTCTGCCACCAGGGAAGCCCAAAGTTGTCTCTTAAATAAATGGTGTTGGAAAAACTGGACAGATACATACAAAATAATGAAACTGAACCTCTTTTTTATACCATATATAAAAATAAACTAAAAATTGATTAACGACTTAAATGTAAGACCTGAAATCATGAAACTCCTGGAAGAAAACATAAGCAGTATCCTCATTGACAATAGTCTTAGAAATAATTTTTTGAATCTGTCTCTTCAGGAAAGGGCAACAAAAGCAAAAATAAACAAATGGGACTACATCAAACTAAAAAGCTTTTATGCAGTGAAAGAAATCATCAATAAAATGAAAAGGCAGCCTACTCAATGGGGGGAGATATTTCCAAATGATATATCGGATAGGAGGTTAATATCTAAAATATATAAAGATCTCACACACTCAATATAAAAAAAATCTTAATAAATGGGCAGAGGATCTGAATAAACATTTTTCCAAGAAAGACCAACAGACACATGAAAAGATGCTCAACATCACTAATCATCAGGGAAACACAAATCAAAACTACAATGAGATATCACCTCACACCTGTCAGAGTGGCTATTATCAAAATAGACAAATAGCAAGTGTTAGTGAGGATATGGAGAAAAGGGAACACTTGTGCACTGTTGGTGGGATTGTAAATTGGTGCAGCCAATGGAAAACAGTATGTATGTTCCTCAAAAACCTAAAAATAGAACTGCCATATGATCCAGTAATTCCACTCCTGGCTATTGACCTGAAAAAAACAAAAACACTAATTTGAAAAGATATGTGCACCCCTATGTTCATTGCAGCATCGTTTACAATAGCCAAGATATGGAAGCAACCTAAGTGTCCATCAACAGATGAATGGATAAAAAAGATGTGGTATATATATGTATACAATGGGATATTACTCAGCCATAAAAAAGAATGAAATACTGCCATTTGTGACAACATGAATGGACCTAGAGTATATTATGCTAAGTAAAATAAGTCAGAGAAAAACAAAGACTGTATGATTTTGCTTATATGTGAAATCTAAAAGACAAAAGAACAAACAAAACCAAACAGAAACAGGCCCATAGATACAGAAAACAAACTGGTGGTGGTCAGAGGGGAAGGGGGTGAGGAGTTGGGCAAAATATGTAAAGGGGATTAAGAGGTACAAAATTCCAGTTATAAAATAAATGTCATGGGGTTGTAATGTACCGCATAGGAAATACACTCAGTAATAATGTAATAACTTTGTATGGTGACAGGTGGTTACTAGACTTACTGTGGTGATCAGTTTGTAATGTATATAAATGTTGAACTATTATGATGTACTCCTGAAACTAATAGAATATTGTATGTCAACTATACTTTAATTTAAAAAGATATTCAAAAAAATAAAGATTTGGGGCAGCACCCAACATTCAAATACCTCTGCAGTAAAAAATAACTATCCACACTAATTAGATGAACAATGACTATAAATAGCCTCATAGCAATTAAATAGTTTGCAGTTGAATGTGAAATAAAATTTCCCTCTCCATTTTCTTTCCTCATCCTTCCTCTGCTTTATTTTCTTCCATAGCACTTACCAACTCTTGACATATTATATATACAGTGTTCGTTCATTTGCTTAAGGTATCGCTTCCTCAAACCCAATGTAAAGTCCATGAGAGACGGGATTTTGGTGTTAGTTCCCAACTTTTTCCCCAATGCAGACAACAGTTCTGGCACACAGTTGGTGCTCAGTAATTATTTCATGGAGCAATAAACGAATCCTCAAATTCAGAAAGACCAAACACAACACTTTCTTTTTGCCTGGTTCTGCTGGAGTATCACTGAATACAGGACACCCACAGATTCAAGGCCATAGTTAACAATGACCACCCTTTCTTGTCACCTTCATTGCCTTAAGGCATGTTGAGGGACTGTTGGTCAGACTCCAAGACCCCTTGAACATTTACAAATTATATCCGTAGCCTCATTTCTAAAATGAGTAACTTGAAGCCCAGAGAAGCTAAAAAAACTAGTTCCTGTTTACCAGAGACCAATCACTAGCAGAAATAAGAGCAGAACCCAGGCTCAAGAGATCTTTCATCTCATTTCTCTCAAACCTCTACAGATATAAAAAGTATTCATAGAGTGTTGAGTGGCTGTGAAATTTTAATAACCTGGTTTATTAGACTGTTATAAGAAACCTGCAACCTTTTTGTCACTAAGTAATGAAGTTTGTTTTCAGAAGAGATATGGAACTCAATTCTTTTAGATCATAAAATATCCTTTACGTATTCCTAGGGTAGGGCATTTCAATTTGTAAAAGACTAAAGTAAATTGTATTGATCAGATCTGGATAGTGTGTTGTATTTCAAGTTACTATGTTTGTCTTTAAATGTTATTTCCAAAGCATTTTCATTATTATTATACACAAATATATTATTATATATAATTAAATGTTGAGTATTATAAATACCCAAGTACTGTGTACATCAGACCCTGAACACCTCTATATAGATGTATATTTATATATACATATAAAAAATACAATATATTATACACTATAAAAAGACATAAAATTTATACATAAAATCAGGATGCAGAATATTCTTGCTCTCTCACTTACCAACTACATGAGCTTTAAAAATTCACTCCATTTCTCTGAGCTTCACTTTTATTATGGGAGAGAAATAATGATGTGAAGAATTATTGTCATAATATTTGTCCTACTTATCTCAATGGCTTGTTGCAAATTAAAAATATAATAATATCCTCATTTTGTACTATGAGTTGTAGCTTAATAAATCTAATATAGAATATTAAGTGTGAGTATTGCATACTAGTTAAAATCATGGACTATGGATCCAGACTGTCCATATGAAATGCTGGCTCTGCCACTTACTGGTTTTCTGACCTGGGCAAGCTGCTTAACCCTTCTGAGTTTTATTTTCCTCATCTATGAAACAAGGATTATAATCCTAGCTAACTCTTATTGTTGTTTGAGGTTTGAATGTATCAATGTTTGTAAAATGCTTAGAACAGTGCCTGACACCTCATAAATGCTCCATGTTAACCGCCACAGTAATGCAATTAAGAAATCATTATTATGCCGAGCAGATCTGGATAAAGATAAAGACCTAGGTATACAGATATGTTCACAATATAGAGCTATATAAGTATTGCATTTATGTGGTTATATATAGATGTAAGAAAGATTCAGGGTTATACAACCAGTGAACTCAGTAGCTCTGTTATTTTTATTGCTTCTTAATAGAGAGCACAGAAGTACATGGGAAATGTGAGAGCGTAGTTCCAGCAATCTACTATAGTCAAGTTCATATTGCTAATCCCTAAGTATCACTAACTTTCCATATTGTTAGAATTTAGTCCTTGCAAATGCAGCCACTGCTTGGGCAGACTGTAGCAGCTGCCCAACAGGTGTTGAGAAATATGAGAAAAGGGGGTAAAACCATACTTCCCAGAAGGGAATGGGCTCTCTTTTAATGCTTTATTGAGAAAAAGAAGACAAAGTAGCACAAAGCAAGTAGTTATTGTGCCTAAAACAAAAGTTGTACATTAGAAATGGAGGTCAGACAAAAGATTTACCCCTCACTGTGAGCTGTGAGCTTTCCCAAATTACCTTAGGCTAATGGGAAACTCCTTTCATTCTTAGCATTGCCCTGGATGGGAAGTTTGCAATCTCCCTTGACTTTAATGTAAACCATTGAGACAGGAAGCTCTGCATTTGCTGTAAGTCCCTCCTGCTGTGAGTTAATGCAATGTTTGTCCTGCTTATTTCAGGCACAGAGTGAAGGTCAGAGAGAGCACCTCATGCTCAGAAAGCATTTTTCTTTTCCTTGGAGAACGCTTATTTGATATCCTGTCCAATTGAGTTGGACACTTTTCTTTGCTTATTGCGTTTTAGGATTTCTGCAGAACTTCAGCCATGCATTTCGCCTCTCAGAGCTTTATTCATAAAGCATACTTGGTGATTGATCACATCTTTCATTTAATCTATAACATTTTGGTTTCTGTGTGCCCAGCACTGAGCTAGATTCTATCGAGACTACAAAAGAAATGCATGGTTCTCAAGGTATATAAAATTTTGATGGAGATTTATACACATTTAAAACAGTCAAGAGCAAAACAATATATTAACATAATAGGTAGCTTGACTTGTTGCCAGAATTCAAATGATATGTCTTGTTCTGTGTTCTATTCTAGTGCCTACCTAGCATGGTACCTGTATCATACAGCCACTCAAATAGTTTTTAAAATAAATGAATCGATGAAGGATGGTGATTTCATATATATTAATAGCTATAAAAGCAATATTGATTTTAATTACTCTTCTAGTCTAAATAAATAACATAACATAAAGAAAAGCAATTGTGGCAGAGATCGTTAGATGCTCATCAAACCCACCTCCTCTTTTCCCTGGGTACATATCAGGACTGCCTCTCCCAGCATCCTTTGCAATTAGGTTAAGTCCTGTGACTGAGTTTGGCCAATGACATATTTGCATAAATTGCATATGTCCACTTCCAGGCAGACCCCCAAAACCTTTGAAATCTCTTGTAAATTATCTCTTCCTTCATCTGCCTGCTGGACACTGAGGATCTTATAGAACTTTGGGATTCTAAAAGGTGGAAGAGCCACCAGATGGAAGAAGGCCTAGGTTCCTAAATAAATTGTGTGGACCTGAACAGGAGGAGATCAGGAAGGGTGACATTAGGTTGTGATGTGTGAGGAAAACGTTCATTTTTAACCCATTGAAACTTTAGTCTATACTGACCCATACAACCGTATAAGTAAAATATGCAGAGAACAACATTATTTATAATAATGAAAAAGCAGAAAGCAAATTGTGTTCCACTATGAAAGAGAGTTTAAGAGTATAAACCTATTCAAAAATGAAATGTAATGCAATCCTGGAAAGTGATGGCTGTGGATGCCATATAGCAATTTAGGAAAATGCTAAAATTTTGATAAAAAATTCAGACTGCAGTATACAAAATCTTGTATAATTATTTCTTATACATAAGTTTAAAAGTGCTTATAAAATTAAAACATGGGAAGTTCATATATTACAATGTCAAATACAGTTTGTATTAGAATATGGATTTATGATTGATTTTCTATTCTTAAATTTTTCATTTTTAGCATTGTGGTACCTTTGCTTTACAATTTAAAAATAGAATGCAAAAAAGTTATTTTAAAAAGTGAAATTCATTCTCAAATGGTAACTATACAATTCATAAGTGCTTTTCTTGGTCTAAAATGGAGGCATCAACTTTAACCAGATGGTCAGATAAAGCTTATCAGGAAGGGTGAAACTAGCATGTTTAGAGAGAAACAAAGAGCATTCCACTCAAAGGGAGGAGTGTGATGAAGTGGGAACGGCGGTTTGGGGATATGAATAGATTCTAAAACTGCCTAAAATGTTCAAGACATCGGACAGGGCCCTTTAGGGGGGCATTCTGAGAACACCCCTTCTGTCTCTATGTTCCAGAGTTCCATCCTTTCTGCAAAACCACAATTCTTTCCACCAATAAATCAGGTGCTTGGGCCTTTTCTCCTGGGCACAGAGGCCCAGCTGGCCTGGGTTGCATACATCTGTTACTTTAGTTCCCCTTGTAGGGTCTGGGTAAGGTCAGAGGTCAAGTGAGAGTGCTACTATTGAACTAATCTGGGATGTTGGCCTCAGACCACATAAAGTGGCTGAACAGAATCTTTGGATCCAGACTCAGTTCTCTCACTCATTTTCCTCATGCACTGGCCATCTAGACTCTGAATTGGAAGCAGGTATGTGACAGACTCAGAGTCTGTCCTTAAAAAGCTCCCAGCTTAGAGGGAATGAATAAATATGGAAGGCTAAAGAAACACCATTTACCTGAGTCTTCATTCTGTGGCATAGAGAACACTAGAGACTTTGCAAGACTCTTGCAATAGATTTTTACAATAGGCATTGTCATCTCTTTCTTACAGATCAGACAACTGAGGCTCGAGAGGCAAAGTGATTTTTCTAAGGTCACACAGCAAGAAGGAAGCAGCAGAAATTGGATTGAAATCCAAGTCTGTCTAATTTTGTTATCTCGGAAGTTCTGATAGAAGCCAAAATATGGCTCATGATATTAAAGAAAAGGGGTAGAGATGGATTATTATGGAGGTTCGAAAGAGACTCTGAAGGTGGAACTGGTAGAAGGATGTGAAACAAAGGGATAGTATTTTGTGTTGCAGTTTTAAATAGATGGGTATTTGGGGCAGAGTCCTTAGTTTCAAAGCAAAGCCCTGGGTTTGTGGGTTACTTGGGGAGGGCTTAGGGGCAGCTGTGTGGCATTAGTTGGAAATATGCAAGCCAGGCTTGAGTGACCCCCAAGCCTCCTTCTTCTATTTGCAAAGGTCAGGTGTGCCTTTGAAACTCAGCCTTCTAAAACCCTGTCTCTGCCATCAAGATGTGTTTAGTTACCTCTTCACAAGCAAGCATTTTAAAAGGTGCTTCTAATCCATTCAAACCCCTCATAAATGACAGGGGCCTGCATATTACCATAGTTACGGAATCAGCAATCAGTCTCCATCCATTTTCTCTTCTGTTACAGAACATTGAATGAGAGGATGCAGCACAGCAGGTGAGTTGAAAGCCTTTCTCTTCTTCACTCTCAACCCTGCCCCCAGCTCTCTGTTACATTAGGAACTTAAAGCCACTTATTTATAGAGACAAAAATAAACCCACAAATTAACTAGAACAATAAGACTGATATCTCAAAACATAGAGCACAGCTTCATCAATCAACCAGTAGAATGGTCAGGAGAGAGCACATGTGTAGCTATTAAATTATATGATCTTTCAGAAACACAGGTCTAATGGTGTCCCCCAACCCTACTGCACCTAGATATGCCTGGATTCCAATCTTCACTACCCGATTAAGTAACTCCCTAATTTTGCATAAAACACTCAGTAACTGGTCCACAGTCTATCCTTCCTACCTCAATCACTCCTTCGACTGTAAAAGACTTATCTTGAGTGTCCTCCTCCTCCAGGAATTCTTCCTAGCTCTATCAGATCATTTCCTTGTGCTGTCCCATAAATATATTTCATTTTGCTGTAATTATCTCTTTGCTTGTCTGTCTCCTCCACCTATAAACAACTAAAGGACAAAAGGCTGCATTTTACTCATATTTTTCATCTTTTACAGTGATTAGCATCCTACATGCTACATAGTAGGAATGCGAGAAAGTTTGCATGAAGTTTGACTGCACCTCTCACCACTACCCATTCCCAGCATTTCCAGCTACTCTGGACGATTCCTAGGAGGTTCCCTACACACTGAGAGCTCTGCTTTTCTGCATTCTCTTCACTTCGCCTGAAATACCTTCAATTTTCCAGTCTCCCTCCCCCACAACCCCATTATAATTCTGCCTGAAAAAATTGCAGCCATCCTGCACTTCAACGGAAGTGCTGCCCTGCATCTGAAGCTTTCTATGAATCTCCAAGGCAGACCTGATGGTCCTTGATCTCAGGTCCTAAATTCTTTTTTGGGCTCTTGTTGGCTGAATGTGTCTGTAACACCACAGACTGCAAGTTCCTCCAGACCAGGAACAAAGCCTTGCCCATCTCTCTGCTCTGTATCTAACAGATGCTCAATACTCGATGCAGAGCTAAATAATAAAATAACCAGCAGTCATTCAAAATAACCTGCCAATCACTGGCCTTCTGGCTCCCCACAGAATCACAGCTTGAATCCTCTCCCCACCTCCCGGGACAACGAAACCCTGTTTTGACAGCTCACTTTACTTCTCACACCTGAGCTGAAAACTGCAAGCAGTGTCTTGAGCAGGATGGGAAACGTGATGAGTGATGATTTTTTCCACCCAGGATAGAGGCAGGATTAAACATTTTAAAGTGGCTGTCATTTTGACCAGCAACCTAAGATCAATCACTACCCTTGTCCTTGCCACGCTGTGGGCAGAGTTTTCGTTTCCCATCTGCCTGACAGAAGAACGTGATTCTCTCCTTAGACCTTCCTTTGGGCTAACATGAATGAAAGGGGTTGAGGAGTAAAGAAAAAAGGAAAGGTAGGAAAAATTAACAAAAACACAGGGAAAAATCCATTCCTCAAAAACCTTTAATTTGGTGGAGTAAACCAAAGCAGGAGTTTTAGGTTAAATCAGTTTTAGGTTAAATCTTTAATTACTACTAAGCTACTGCATGATTTTGGGAAAATTACTTAAACTTCCTAAACTCTTGCTTCCTGATTTATGAAGTGTTGGATTGGGAATTAAATGAGGTGATACATGTTTCAAATAAAAAGCACCTAGCAATGTCTAAGAAGATGCTCAATAAGTATATGTTTCTGTAATCATCAAGTTGCCAGGAGGAATGACACGGTTGTATCATGTTATATTCATGACTTAGGTTCCCAGAAGCAGACTCTGAGACAAGATATGTGTGCAAGTAAATGATAAAGGAAGTGCTCCTGGCAGGAAAGCAGTAAGGGACTGGGGAGGCAGGGCAGGGAAGGGCAAAAAGGCCAAGCCAGCATAGGATTTGAGGCAAAGTCTCAGTCTCGGGCTTCAAGGGGACCCTGGAGTGTAAATCACAGCTCAAAGGCTGATCTAACTCTGGACCAGATGGCTGGGCTTTATCTCGTCTGCAGTCATTGGCTAAGGTAGCCCCAGATAGACCACACACTCCCAGGCACTCCGGTTCTTGAAGCCTGAGCAAAAGCAACTCCTAAAGCCTTCTTCCAAAGAAGCAGAAACAAAGCATTCACAAGGCAGCGGGGGGGGGGGGGGCACCTGGAAACAGGAAGAGGGACCTGAGGCTAGATGGATGGTCGCTGTCTGTGTGCACCTCTCTTTGAACGAGGCACTTTTTAAGCATTTTCTTTTCCATCACCTGGTAAGAGATTCCAGGGGACCAACTTGAGATGGAGCAGTTTTGAGATGGACCCGTGATGAGGGTTCTGCTGTCTGTTCCTGCCCCTGACCTCAGAGCCGCTTGAGCTTCTTCTGCCACAGTTCTGATGTGGGGACTCTGCATTTGCTAACTCCAGGGAGGTCAGTGGAGAAAAAGCAGCACAGAGCCATAGCTGAATGTCCCCATTCTCCTTTTCTCACACTCTCCCTCCCCGCCCACCTTTCTAGAATGGCTACTGGGAGGAGGAACAAAAGCCCACAACTCCCAGGAACCTGCAAGTCTCTACCATTGTTCTTTATTTGTTCCTCACCAAAGTCTGCTTCAGAGGAAAGTTGAATGACCTCAGTTAGGGCTTGGAAAATCAAATCCAACTGAAGGGATGTTTCTGTATCAATCTAATAGTCCCAGCACACTTTTTACCTCAGAGGACTGTCATATCTATTATTTTATTTTATTTATAGGTAGTTCTGGAAGTCTGGTCTTGAAAGAGGGAACAGCAACAGTGTCAGGAGTGAGAGTGAGGGGGGCAAATGAACCCAAACAAGACAGACACTGGACCCGAAGGCAGGTGCCTCAACCAGGGCTGTGCATCAGCACCCGCCGAGGGGCTTCCAAAGTCCCCTTACCCAGCTGCAGCTAGACCAGCTAAGTGAGAACTGAGGGACGCCTGGGCTGAAACCTAGGCATCGGTAATTGGTTAAATCTCTCAGTGATTCCAGTGTGCCAGCAGGCTTGGAAATCTCTGCACTAACAGGAACTAACCAGTCAAAGCATCAACAGCTGCTGTTAGGACCAGATACTTATACCTGCAATGGAAGAGAGATCTTAAGTTAGTCGCTCTCCAAATATTTATTGGGCACCTTAAGAACAAGGCACTGTGTTAAATGATCCCAGAACATGATAAGGAGGCCCTTCGGGTCTCCCCACTGTCTGCCCCTGCAGTCTTGGGGAGGTGGGGACTGGTATGTAATAAAATAATTACAAATGATCACAGTCCCCTCTGTTATGAGCTGCAGGAGATGTGTATCTCTAGAGGGGACAGCAGTTATTTGCAGATAGATAGAAATAGAGGTAGGGATGGAGATGGAGATAAAGATAGATAACAATGCAACTACTATGGAGAGAGTGAACTCTACTATGAGAATCTGGGATCTGAGAAGGGAGAAAGCGTGCTTAGGAAAGCATTACAGTGGAAGGGATACAGTACTAGAGCTAGGCTTAAAGGATGAGTTGGGATTTGAAAAGTGAGCAGTAAGGAAATAGCATGTGTATGACATGGAGGAAGAATAAAGGACACCGTGTTCCAGGATGTGTAAATGACTTAGTACGGCAATTCCAGGATGTGGAGCGTATTAGGGAATGAGGTTGAGAAGGTGGGAGGATGCAGTATAGTGTGTTTGTGCATTTGGACGCTTCAGCCATGGGGAGGGCACATCTCTGACGCACTGAGAGCCTAGGAAATGTCAGCCCTTCCCACTGCCCCAGACCTCTGCTCTGGGAAGATAGATAAGAATTGGATGTGTCTGTTCATTAGTGGCAGTATAGCTTTGCTTCCTACACACACACACATAGGCCCCACTTACTAAAATCAGTCCAAATGTAATATCTAATGCTGGACCCCAGCTTGCTGCAAATTCCCGGGGATATGTGGAATCAATGGTCATTTCTATGTCCAATTTCCTCTTTTGGCTGAAACCAAAATCTCATTTCATCTATCCTACCTCACCACTGAGGTTGTATTTTTTCTTTGGATTATTATAAATGTGGATGAGGATTTCGATTTCCACCAAAATCTTTCATGCCAGGAATTTGTATGTTTAGCAGACCTTTTGAAATTTGAGATGATGAAGGGCATTTACTTTACAGAAAAACAAATAAGTTAAAAGGAGAGTTTAGACACTTGCTTTAATAGTCCTAGTGTTGTGCCTCCACAGAGAATTTATTGCTGGTCACATTTTTATAAAGATTGTAGCTTCCTGCTCTGTGGCTCAGTACCACCACCACCCACCCACCTCCAACCCCCAACACACATGTTTATACTCCTATTATCTTAATTCCCTACTTTAATTATGCAGAAGAGTTCAGCTGTTTCTGAACTCTCTACCCTCTACTGTTTAGGCTTATTTTTAAAAATACGACCTCATTAGTGTGCCTGCTGAAACAGAGTTTCATCCACCCTTGGACTCATAGTAGCCAGAAGAAATGGAAGAAGGTTTGAAATGTCCATCTCTCCTCTCTCCTCCCAACATCCTGGAAGGGGAGCGTACAGAGACTTACTTCCTCACTGATAAAACTTATGCTACCCCACTCATGAGAAGGTAGTAGTAGCTACAGATTTTGTTTGAAAGAACTTTTCTTTTAATTCTGTTCAATAGCACAGAGAGGTTCAGTGACTCGCACCCAAGTCATTATGACAAAGGGAAAGGAACGTGCATTGAGCACCTACTAAATGCTAGGTATTCCATCCAGAGTCATTTAATTTGTTCTAACCCACAAGTTGTGCACTTTTAAAAAGTATTATTAAATGAATGAAGAAACAAAGACATTCAAATGACTTGCTCAGGGTTATCCAATTACCATAACATAACCACATGTTTTAACAGTTTCTTTTTAATTCTTCATGTGGAAGTTGAATGTCCTTTTTTTTCCCAAGATCCCATCCAGGATACATTACATTCAGATGTCATGACTTCTTGGACTGCTGTAGAATGTAGTAGGTTCCAAGATTTTATGCTGTTTTTTAATGATCTTGAGAGTTTTGAGGAATACTGTTGAGGCATTTTGTAGAATGTCATTCAATTTGGGTTTGTCTGATGTTTTTCTCATGGTTAGATAGGGCTTATGGGTTTGGGAGAGGAAGACCATAGGGAGTAAAGTTCCCTTTTCTTTGTGTCACGTCAAGGGTATGAAATTTATCAAGACAACTCATCACTGCTGGTGGTAGCCTTGACCACCTGGCTGAGACAGTTTGCCAGCTTTCTCCCACTGCAAAGTTATTCCCTCCTTTTTCCATGCATACTGTACACGTTGGAAGTCCAAAGCAGTGCCTTGAGATGAGACCTGTAAGAAGTATAAAGAAATAACACATGGACCTTCCAATTAACTCAAGTCTAAATGGAGAGAAATCACAACAAACACATGTGCACACACAGCACAGTCTGTTTGCATGACAAGAAATGATTATTTAATGGATAAGTGGGTGTGAAACACTAAATCTTTAAATCACACCACCCACCATCACACCCAGCTTCTAGCACTGCTGGACATGACTTGTTCTGGTGTAGAGAAAATGAATTTATTCTACCACTCCTTTGGCGGGGCGGAATATTTTGTTAGCATAGAAGGATATACCTTTGGGCAACAGAATCTCCCTTAAGAAATGAATACCTTGATGATCTTGACGTTTGATCCAACAAACATTTTTGAGTGCCTCCCCTGTGTAAGATACCATTCCAACGCTGGAGTAGGAGTGGTTGGAGGGGTCATAAAGATTCCTAATACCTGTCTGGAACTTCTCATTTCTTAAGGGAGTAAAATGCATACCCAAACTGCTATAACAGCAGGAAACAGAAAACTTGAGCCAGCAAGTGCTTTGGAGGCCAGAGGAATAAGAGTTATAATTCTAAGTACAAAAGGAGAAATTAAGAAACATTCCTCTGAGGAAGATGGGATTTGACCTGAGTCTTGAAAGCTGGATATGATTTCATTTAAAAAGGAAGTTCAAGCTAAGGGAGGATCAGGAGCAAATACCTAAGGGCATAAAAATCAAGGGGATGTTTCAGGAATAGAAAATAACGTGGAAACGGTGTGGTCCAGAATTGGTAAGGATTAGGGGTGGAGAGTCCGTGGAGACCTGATGGTGCAAGGCTTTGAATGCCTTGCCAGTAAGTCTAGGCCTTTATTCTGTAGGTCACAAGAAGCATTTCTAAGTGTGGGAATGTCTTGACCAGCATTATGATTTAGGAGGAGTTATCTGGAGTATGTTCTAAGGACAGTTGTTGGGGTGAGGTGGAAGGGAAGTAGCAAGAATGTTTAGGAGACTAACCATCCATTCGTGTGGTTAAGAGGTGGTAGATACTAGAGGCAATACAAAAATTAAGTAAACAATAAATCACTTATGTAGGGGAATTCTTCCCTAAATCAGTATATGGTGTGATGAATTTGGGGTTATTCCAAGCTTTTTGTGATAAAAGTCAATATAACTTCTTATCTCATTTGTTTTTTATCCTTCACAACAACCTCTTGAGGTAGATCTTATCCATCTGCATTTTCTTGACTGAGAAAAAAATGAGGCTCAGAAAAGCTGAAATCTTGTGCAAGGCCACATAGCGAGCTAGTAACAGAGACTGGGTTTGAACTGTCATACAGAGTGACTCAAGAGTCTGACCTCTCTGAACATTCTGCGTCAGAGCTAAGTTTATAGACTGGTCTCATATGTCCATGTATGAACCATCTATTTATGGATCACCCAGAGAAAATGTGTAATATCAGGCTGACTTCACCCTGCCACCCAGCACGTTCCTGGAGTACCTCCCAGCTGGTGTCTACTCAGGGAACAAAAGCCCACTTCAATATTAGCCCAAGTCAAACCTAATTAGAAAGGCAAATCCACTCCCCGCCTTCTCAGCCCCAAATTGGTGATCCATGCCAAGCAGTAACTTTCCTGTGTTTTCTGCCACTTTGGTTTTTCAGTTCCAGTTCTGATTACCCTGGGTGGTGTTCTATCCAAAAGCTGAACCATTTTTCCATTTTGTTTCAAGGGGAAAATTCTCCATGGATTATCAAATAATAGTTATATCTTTGACCTTGCACTGGAGCTACTGCATCAACTTATGCACTGACTTGAAAGACATTTAGTGAATACAAAACTTGTGCCAAGCTACAGGGGATAAAGGTGATGAAGACACAGTCCCTATACTCAAGGAGATACAATCTAGAAAGTGGTATATGTTTTGTATTTAAATAACCGAAAAACTTAGTTATCCCTAATACCAACTCAGGCAGATCTCTGATATCTACTTTATTTTGTTTGTCTTGCCAAAGTGCCAGGTGTAGATCAGGGTTTCATGACCTTGGCACTACTGATATTTTGGGATGGATAATTCTTTGTTGTGGAGGGCTGCCCTATGCACTGTAGGTTTAGTAGCATCCCTGGTCTCTCTCTACCCACTGGATCCTGTTAGCAGCATACACACAGCAAAAGTGTGATGGCTGAAAATGTCTCCAGACACTGTGAAATGTCTCTTGGAGGCACCCAATTAAGAACCATGGTTTAGACTGTGCAATTCCCATCCTCAGAGACTACTACTCCTATCATCTTGGCTAACACTTACAAAAACCTAAATACACTTGCTTAGTAAGAGACTGTGCTAAGTGCTTTTATGCAACTGTTTTTATGCAAGTGTTTTATCTCAACTCTCGATAACATTGTGAGGTAAATCTTATTGTGATCATCTTTTTATGATGGAAGAAATTGTGGTTTTGTGAAGTTAAGAAAGTTATTCTAAGTCACAAAGCTAATGCAAAGTAGAGCCAGGATTTACAGCTAGGCTGAGATGCTCTAAAACCATTATATTAGGTTTTCCTCCTTATATTCAACTAGTCATCAAACATAGGGAATGATGGCAGCTGTGTACTGAAAACTGGTTAGGGCCAGTACACCGAGGCCAAATTTAATCCTCATTAAAAACCACAATTTAATTCCCATTTTACTGGCTAAGAAACTGAGGCCCAGATAAATTAAGTGACTTTCCCCAAGGTTCCAATGTTCATAGGTGGTGGAGCTTGAATTCAAACCTAAGTCTGTCTGGCTCCAAAGAAAAGTCATATTCCTTCTTCTCCTAAGTCTCTCCATCCACCACCCACACAAGGCAAAGCCTACAGTTTCATCCCAAGTAAACCTGCAAAATGGGTTCTTTGGGCCAAGTATCTACAGCCTTGTCTTGGGCATGCTCCACTTCATCCCTCCTCCCAGCCCCTGCCCCAGCTTTCCGCAGCTCTTACAGCCCATTGAAGGGGGTTGGTTCTCTGTTTCAACAGCCTCCTGGGCACTGCATACCCTCTTCCAACCCAAATAAGTATGTGGGTGTTTGGTGAGTGTTTTTTCTCACTGGGAGGCCCCACACATCAGAGTGTGGATTTTGGTTTCAAGTCTTTCCTACTTTTTGGCCAACTCTTTTCTCACCTACTGCACTGGGCAGTCCTGCCTCCCTCCAACTCTCACTCTTTGCCAAACCCTGACTCTGGCTGGGAAACAGAAGGCTGCATGTTGCCCTCCTTGGATGTCACCCTCTTTGGGTTCCATGAATAAGTCAACAGGAATGCTTCAAGAAAGTAAAGCCATCATTTTTCCACCAAGGGGAAAAATATACACAACACTTTCATGGTTGTGCCCTAGTGAAAACACCCCAGGCCTCCTGCGTGGTTGGTCCCTGGGCTCAAAATGTGCACCAAATAGGACTTCAGAGGTGAAATCATTCTGTCTTTCAAGTCCTCCGTGTTTACCACAGGGACATTGGGGGAGAATGCCATGTCGACTCAGATGCAGGAGTGGTATTTGGCCAACAATCATCACCCACATCAATGGGAACTGAACTCACATAAAAATGAATAAAAAGACCAGCAAGTGGCCCTAATAAGGAAGAGACAACTCTTCCCACCACAATATCCTTGTCATTTAATTACAAATGAGAGTCCATTAGGGGCTGTGCTTCCTTTCTGGGCCCGAGGGCTAAGAGGTTCAGGAAATCAGCTTGTGTGGCTGTCAGCAACATCTGCTAATCCTTTGATTGATTCTTCAAGCACAAAACTCTCCAGGACAGCATGGGGAATATTTGAGCAGCCCAAGGGGAAGAGAGATGAGTGTGTATGTGTGGACACTGGCCCTCGTGTAGGAAGCAGCATATTTGCAAACACCCTATGCCACCATCAAAGTGAAAAGATGGGATACGACCAGGCTCAGAGAAAACTGGACTGAGTATTTGCAATCACTTGAAGCATGTATGAAATACACATTGTCTTATACTTTTAAAATGAGTTACAAAACAGTTGAGGAGCAGAGGAGTATAACAGAAAGGACATTGACTTTAAAAATCAGTAAGAACTTTTTAAATTATGGTCTTCTCAGGGTATACCCTGAGAAGACCATAATTCAAAAAGAGTCGTGGGGCTTCCCTGGTGGCACAGTGATTGAGAGTCCACCTGCCGATGCAGGGGACATGGGTTCGTGCCCCAGTCCGGGAAGATCCCACAATGCGGGGAGTGGCTCGGCCCTTGAGCCGTGGCCACTGAGCTGCGCATCCGGAGCCTGTGCTCCGCAACGTAAGAGGCCACAAACAGTGAGAGGCCCGCGTACTGCAAAAAACAAAAAACAAACAAACAAAAAAATGTATCACAATGTTCATTGCAGCTCTATTTACAATAGCCAGGACATGGAAGCAACCTAAGTGTCCATTGACAGATGAATGGATAAAGAAGATATGGCACATATATCCAATGGAATATTACTCAGCCATAAAAAGAAACGAAATTGAGTTATTATAGTGGAGGTGGATAGAGCTAGAGTCTGTCATACAGAGTGAAGTAAGTCAGAAAGAGAAAACAAATACTGTATGGCTAACACATATATATGGAAT
Source organism: Phocoena sinus (assembly GCF_008692025.1). Taxonomy (NCBI): domain Eukaryota; kingdom Metazoa; phylum Chordata; class Mammalia; order Artiodactyla; family Phocoenidae; genus Phocoena; species Phocoena sinus. Next base: position 26,245,196 of record NC_045782.1, on the reverse strand, counting down.
CTAAAAAAAAAACAGTTCAGAAGAACCTAGGAGCAGGACAGGCATAAAAACGCAGACATCGAGAATGGACTTGAGGACGACGCGGAGGGGGAAGGGTAAGCTGGAGCAAACTGAGAGAGTGGCATGGACATATATACACTACCAAATGTAAAATAGATAGCTAGTGGGAAGCAGCCACATAGCACAGGGAGATCATCTTGGTGCTTTGTGAACCACCTAGAGGGGTGGGATAGGGAAGGTGGGAGGGAGACACAAGAGGGGAGGAGATATGGGATACATGTATATGTATAGCTGATTCACTTTGTTATAAAGCAGAAACTAACACACCATTGTAAAGAAATTATACTCCAATAAAGATGTTAAAAAAATACTGATTCAGAATAAAGGAAATTTTTAAATTACCAATGTAACTTAAAACTTTCCTGAGATAGCACCAAAATTTTACTCACTTTTTAAAGCACATCAGTTATGTTATTCTAAAACACTTGAGTGAATCTTATCTGATGAATTTAAGGTATCCTGGTCCAAGCAAAAGGGCCATTTCTGAAGAAGATAAAACGGAGGTGTAAAAGAACTTACTGTTTATCCTAGAGGCACACTAAGAAGTGGCACATCTAGGATCTGAAACCTAGTTCTGTCTGACCTCTGCTATTTCTCCACTGCCAGATGATTTCCCATGTGGAATGTTGTTCACTATCCCTTTCTGAACTGCAATAATCACCTGGGCCGTACACTAAGCATTGTTTGTGTTCGCCATCCTCACCTGAGTGCTCAAATAATTTAGAGGAAACCCTTAATCACCACTTTTCTTATTTAATTCATCAGAAGAGAGTTGGCATCATGCTAGAGGTTAATCTTTTTTGTGTGGGCTAGAAGAATCACTAAACTCAGGATGAGAAGAACTAGAAATCTTGTACATCTGTTGGGTAAGCACCAAAACCACAGCTTTGCACAGCTCCAGGATAACCATTCCTTTTGCATTGTGTCCCAGAACACAAATCCAGAGAGTGCTGTTTGCATGGACTACCATGGGAATGGTGGTCCCTGTGGCCACTGTGTAATGCAGAGATCCTAGTAACACTGAGCAAATCAGCAAACCATCTCTGAGTCTGAGTTTCCCCCCTGGAGGCAAGAATAATTATGTCTACTTTTTTGGGTATTAAATGAGATAATGAGTGTAAACTCTCTAGCATAGTGTAGCTGTCTATATAGTACCTGACACAGCACCTGGACCATGGCTGCTTTATGAATATAAGGTAGATTTGAATCAAATTGAAATAACTCATTATCATTCTTTAATAATAAGTAATAAATTAGTTCAGGATATCATCTCTCACCTGTGGACCTTGATGGTACTACGACAAACACTTGAGAAGGATTGCATGGGTGGGACACTGCAGTGGGTAGCTTTGGAAGCCAAGGCACAGAGTGAGAACTCTGTCCTTTTGGACAGAAAGTGAGGGTGTGGCTAATGGAGGTGGTGAGAAGTACTGAATAGGTAGTCAGGGTGGGGTCAGAAGACAAAGTTTGAATTCTTCTCAAAGTCTTCTCTAGAGCCTGAAAGAGAAGGTGCATTCCATTGGTCTTGTCATGAAAAGTGAGGCATTACCCCAAAGTTTCTCTCAAAGAGTTGGGATGAGTGCCCCAACATACATTCTCGGGGACCATGTTAAACCTCACCCAGTACTCAAGCTGGTTGCTCCTTATGGAGCTAAGAAGGCAGCTAAGGTGAGAGGGAGGGTCCATGATTAAGATGGATCTTTACAAAAGCAATCACTCTTATCTGGGGCTGGTAATTTGGGAGATGGCCCTTGGAGAAGACAATCCTGTTGTAACCAAATTAGGCTGCAGAAGTAAATGTTAAGAGCAATCAAAGCAGGCAAGATGCCTTTTGTGTTACAAGAGGGAGACAAGTGGTTCTCCATTGAGTCCATTAACCAGCCATTAACTTGTGAAGAAGCCCCAGGGACCCAGCTGCAGTAACAGACACCCTTGAAGAAGGCTCACTGAGACACAGTCCAGCCTGCTCTGTCTCAGAGCATCCCCTCATCTTTTCTAAGCCCCGTGAAACGAGTCATATCATTTGCTTGGGACTATATAAGAGAATTCACAGATTTCTCATTTGACCCACACAAATCTGTTGGAAATATTATTTTAAAGATGTGGAAACTGAGCAAGAAGTTGAGTAAATTTTCCTGATTCACAAGACTTTTTAGAGATAGATTTGAACTCAGGTCTCTTCCACTACAGCACACTACCATCCATCTGTAATATCACTGAATTCTTCAGCAGCCTTCCAAAGTAGGGTTTATTAGGTTCATTTTCCTTTGGGGGAAGCTAGGACCCAGAAGATCCCCTAGGTCACATTGCAGGTAAGACACCTAGGATTTGAATCCAGGTTTTCTGACACCAAGTATTAAGGTCATTTCATTACACCACAGCTGCTGTTACATATCACAAGACACCTTGGTATATCTGGAGCAGATATACAAATACTGCCTTCACACATGTGTACACACACACACACACACACACAGAGAGAGAGAGAGAGAGAGAGAAAGGAACATGCCACATTGAGACATCCAGAAAAAAATAAACTACCAGTAAAATTGATTCCTAGACTCCAAAATTCTTTGGAATCCTTCAAAATCACAGGTTAGCAGGGCCATTCCCGAAAATGAAGGAAAGCTGATGGTGAGAAATGTGGAGCTCTTGTCCAATGTACTTATTTCATTCTCATGAAATGCAGTGCTTTCCATTTGGGTCAGCAACTTGCACAACTAGCTGAGGCAAGGAGAGAAAGGGTGGGTCAGCCCCTTGGAGGGTGCCAGCACCCCAGTGATAAGCTTAGCACACAGGGACCCCTGGCCATGCTCTTGGTGACAGAGCCGGGCACAGGTGGATGGTCAGTGGCTGAAAATTCCCAGTTGTCACTCTCCATATCAAGCCTCTTTCCCGGGGAAGAGGGGACAGTCCACTGTGGGCTGTAGTCTCCCTCTTGGGGAAGCCGTTGTCCCATATTCTGTCAGTCCACACGCAGCTTCTTTAAGGGACAGAAGTGGTTTAACAGCTGTTGAGTAATATGTGTTCACAAAAGAAGTGGAAGAAAACCTTTGGCATTGTAAAGAGGCTCAATTTGGTGTCAGAGAAACCTGAGTTCAAATCCCATCTCTTTATCCTCCTAAATTGTGTGACATAAAATTTTGGGCAAGCAAATTTACCCCTCTTAGCCACACTTACTTTTCTATAAAATTGGCATATTATTTCAGAAGCTATATGGCATTATGAAAAATTTTTTGAAATAATATTTACAGGACCAGACTATTAGTGGCTTGAAACATTTTTATTTGGGATAATTTATGACATCTCTACAAAGTAGGTATTGTTCTGCCCATTTTACAGATAAGGAAATTGAGGGCCCCAAATTAAGTAACTACATAAGCAACTACCCCAAAGTGACAGTCCTGGTAAATTCTAGACCCAGGGTTAAAACTGATTCAATACCAAAATGTCATTCACTTTGAAGTAGGACCTCCAGGAAGCATCACCTAAGGGTCCATATTTGTCTGTGTTTATGGAGATTGTGTTAATGGCAAGCCCATAGCAGGCAAAAGGCAAAGTCAGAAAAAACCTGAAAGAGAGGGTGGGCTTAAAGCATACATCGAGAGTGGTCTATAGTCTCAGTATTTACCAAGTATAAAGGAGAGTAATTATTATTAATGTTTATCAGAATAATTTAAGACAAAATCTCAGTGTGAAAGAGACACAGGCCAAGTGCTTGGGGATGGAGAGGCAGGAGGGAGAGGAGGACAAATATTCATTGAGCATTTACTATGTCAGGTATTATGCTGGGTACTTAAGGTACATTATCATATTTAATTATGTAATAATTCCATACTGGTAATGAGACTAATTGCTCCCCCCATTATTCATATTCCCCAAATATTCTTAGAAATAGAACCCCCTTGATTTTTAGCATGCCACCGAATTTCTCAGCCTCTCTCTACATCTTTCTATTGCCATATGACCAAGTCCTAGCACAAGGAACATGAGCATAAGTGATATATACAATATCTACATCACCCTCTTAAAAGGAAGTTGCTTGCTTTCCACTTTTTCTCCTTTCTCCATCCCATGAATTGAAATGTGAATATGGTATTAGTGCACCAGCTTTGATTATGCGAACAAAGACCACAGCCTCAGGCACAGGGCTGATTTTGTCTCCCTAGGAGACATTGGTAGTGTTTCTAGGGGTATTTTTGGTTGTTACAACTGGGGAGAGGATGCTACTGGCCTCTAGTAAGTAGAGACCAAGGATGCTGCTAAACATCCTACAACACATGAGAACAACTTTCTGACCCCCAAGCCCTGCTTCCTCCATCACGATTTATCTATTCTGTGTGCAGATAGCATCTTCCCATTCAGAGATGCTCTCTGAAGCCAGCTATCTGTCTACAGAGATAGACTGTCTGGCTCGCCTTCCCCTTCATGTTGAGGAGCTATTAATATGCAGGATTCACATACAATTTTCAGACTGACAGTAGTATTTGTCACTGCCTTTGGAAAGACGTCAGCCATGGCTTCCTTTTCATCTCCTGTAACTTTCTTGTGATCACAGGAAGTGGGATAATTAATGTTGACCAGGGTAGGGTCCACCCACTCAGTGACTGTGACTATTGGAGTTCCAGGGTAACATAAAAACCACAGAATCACAGATATCTTCATTGGCCTTATAATGCCAGCCTATATCACACAGCACAATGTGGGGTCCAGAAATGATTTTACATGAGTCATTTCTTACAAGAGTTTTGTAGGTTCAGATCAATACAAAGCAACAACTTTCATAATCCTTCTGCCACACAGCCCCATTACATCTTTGACAACCTACCACCCAAAGTGGTCAGTGGGATATTATCCATAATACAGAAAGGAGCCAGGCTATAAATTTATCTCCTTCTAATCAAGGGTTTCATGCAGTGATGTGATCTTCTTCACTGGGGCTCTTAGTATCTTGCAATACGTGGGTGACATCTTCCATTCACAGAGAAGACCCCAGATGGGTAATTCACCCACCCTTTCAGCTCCAAAATGTGTCTTAGATCTGTATGGGCCCTAAACCCCAACACTAATATTACATACATTCTCAGAATTTGAATCAGAATATTTAATTCAACCACAATAGGAATCAGACATATGCTCTAAAATAAGACACAGAGACAATACATATGTGTCCTCACATTTTAAAATCGGTCCAAATGTAATGCCACAGGTTGGCAATTTAAGAAGGCCAAAGACATATTCTAATGGAACCAAAGAAGAAATAAATGCAAGCAAGGTGTCGAGAATGTCTATAGCACGTGTTGGGGCTCCATGGATTTGTGCTCAGAGAAGGGCAGAAGGAGCAAAAGAAGAGAGAAGATCATCCTGTCTTGGGAAAACTATAACACAACAGAGTGAAAATACAACCACAAGAATATGTAAGTTTCAATTAATCTTCGTAACAACACTATGAGGTAGGTATTCTCGTGACCCTCATTTTTAGTGGTATATGTGAGAAGATAAATATCATCTACTGGGTGGTTACTAGGTACCACTGGCGTAATCCAGAGTCAGTCACTGTGGTGCTTTGGTCACTTGGAGAGGGGAGTTTCCTATGTTCCATGTTGTGTCTGCTTCTCTGTGCCACTTTCAATGACAGTCTCTCAGATCACCTCCTGAACCTCCAGGAACTGCTCCCTCTTTATATATGACGTTTGTAACTCTGTGGGCCCCAGTGAGAAACAGGCACAGGTGGAGTTCATGTAGAGCAGGTCACTACTCTCCTTACTTCCATGTCCTTTACACTCCACTAACACACAAGGCTGTAGGGGGTCTATTAGGCTTTGCTGAAAGTTGGGGAAATAGTAGCACATCTTGTATCATTGTTAATAATTATATGAGATTATTAGGCATGGTTCTTCATGAAAGTTCTTCAGCACCCAGTCACTAGGAATTTCTCATTGGTTAACTTTCTCCACTGGTTCAATGCTCCCAATGTATTGTCTAACATCATTCTTACACTCTTGTCACTGAACCACACTGGGGACAATACATGTGGAACCTGTAAACTCCATTAACAGGCTGTTACAGGTCACCACAGCACAAAGAGTTCTCATGAACATTACAAAGATGCAGAGTAGACAAGTGGACCCACGGAATAGAGCTAGTGGAGAATGTGAGTTGGACCTAAAGCTTGAAAACTATCTGAAAGAATCCTGATGCTACATAAGGCATCCCTCTTTTTTCCAACTCAGGTAAAAGTAGTAAAGTGACTGAGTCACTGAAACATGAGAAAAAATCTTGGGGAAAGAGGACACCCTGAAGCCTACGTAGACAGCCAGAATTCATGGGGAATGAAAAGTCAGCCTGTCATCTCTCTCCTTCTCAGGATACATTTTCTTTTATGAGGATGTTTGCAATGCTTTTTCAAGATCTCCCAAGACCCTTGGTAAATAAAACTGATGGGTCTTATGTCTCAGAAATCTGGTGAATGAGAAAAATTTAATCAATATCCTAAAAAACACCTAATCTTCCTGCTTTTGTTAAAGTAAGAAAAATATTGTCTTTGAGTGAGAGAAAGTCAGTTTTAATGAATCAGCAATAGTGAGCCAGAATTTGAACTCAAGTCTGTTTTATCCAAAATCTCATGCTCCTTTGCTTGAATGATTCTGTCTCTCAAATGTACACCATAAAACACTTTGTACCTATTCTGGTATCTGAGACATTTTCATGTTATTAGCCCAGAAATAACACTGTAGGAGAAAGATTTCCTGATCAACTGCTGTTAGGAGTTGAAAAAATACTTGGCCAGTTTAGGGCACATTCCAACCTTTGGAATGATTTTGTATTGGTTGACTACTGGCAAAATGAAACTTTTTGTTCTAAGACTAAAAGTGTGTGTGTGTGTACTTGTGCACATATATGCATGCACTTAAATAACATCTCAGGCATAAAAACATTATTATCTGTCAGACAGAGATTAATTGGAAGCACATAGCGTCAATTTCTCTCTAAGCAGCAGGTGCAGGAAGCAGAATCAGAGCTCAGGCATCCCACATGGCAGCTCTGCCCCCAGCCTTCTAGTTTTCTGGAAAACCTCTTTGCCTGAATGCTTACAAATCATTTTTTAATGTTGAATCTTTAGGATAAGTTCTCAAGTGTTTGGTGATAGACCCATGGTGAGTAATTAATAAGTAGTGTTGGTGTTGTGGGTTGTTGATTCAATTGCTAGCCACATTATAAAGTCATTACACCTGGCTGACAAAATGTTAAATTGTGCCTTTCCAAGACCTCTTGCTTAACCATTACCTTGATGGGTTGAGAATTTTAAGGAGGGCTACTGTAGCTCAGGTTATTTAGGTTAAGAACAGAGAATCAATACAAACCCAAAGGTACACTCTCATGATTTTCTCAGTGGCAGGAGAAGTATGTTTTTTTTAATGGATTTTGAAAATTACATAAGTCTTTCCTTACAGATTCTTCATTTCAAATGACTAAATTAACATTCATGGAAATTGTATTATTCTTGCTGTATTAATGAATGTTTTGATTTAGTTGAAATGTTTCAGAAGACTATTCCTAGAGATTACCCAAGTGAGCTCCTGGTGAGAAATATAAATACCATGTATCTCCTGAGGAACACTCCAATTTTTCTCAACCCTAGATATCTTTCTCTGGGTTCCAAATATGTGCATCTAACTTTCTACTTGACATCTCCACTTGGATGTCTAATTGGCATATTAACCTTAGTTTGTCACAAATGAAACTTCTATTTCTCTCCAAAACTGGACCGCTCCTTTTCCTTCTCAAACATTAAATGTCACCACATAAGTGCTCAATCTGGAAACTTACAGTTATCCTTAATTCCTCTCTCTTACTTATGTTCCCACATCCAATAAGCATGCCATATAGGTCCTAACCTTAGAATTATTTAAAAAATGTCCATTTTTTCTCCAACTCATTTTCTCGGGAACTATGTAACAGTCACCTCCTTGTCTCCCTGAATCCCCTCTAACCCTCATGCATGCCATTTACCCCACAACAATCACTGGGATCGTCTTAAAATGGAAATTAAATCTTCTGGTCCAAGATAGAGGATTAAGCATGTAAGTTTACCCCTTTACCTTTCTAAGGTCAGAAAAAAATTCATTTGCCCCCATAAAACAAAGAGAATGGGGGTAAAGTCATCAGTAATAGAATGTTTCAACACATATCAGTAGACCCAAAGTAGATGCAGGAGTATTGACTGCTGAAGCAGGTGGGAAGAGAAAGCTGAGCATTGCAGAACTCCATACAGACTCTTGACTCAGAGACACATGGTATAATGGGGTTAGGGCATAAAGACTGTTGTGAAAATCTGTACACAGAAGTTAACTCTCCTATTCTCCTCTCTACTCCTATGTCCACCAAGAAAATAGGTTTTAATCTACCATGGTGGGGGGGGGGTGGTTAGATAAAGTTTATTTTTACCTACATTTAAAAAAATAAATTGTAAAATGTTGATCAGCCAGTGAAGGTGTGGCCCTTGTATTCTGGCACACGTGGATCCCTCCATGTAACAGCAGGATGCCTGCCTGCTTAGCTTAAAATGAAGCCAATTAGTGAACAAACTCTACTCCCAAACACTGTCAGCTTTCCTGGCACTTAATTCTTACACATGAATGAAAAATCCAGGATCATTTGGTGCTTGAGAAAAGCTTCCAACATAAAAGAGAAATACCAACAAGGAAATCAATACCAAAGCTGATCCTGAAGGAAACAGGTAATTCAGCAAACTGAAGAGAGAAAAAAATTAAATCTAATTACAATTCTCAAAGAGATGCATAAAAATTTCATCTATTGAATCGGAATGCCAAGAAAGGTACAACAAAAGAATGAGTTTTTAAAAATTAAACATATGATTACAGAAATAATAAAGAATAGAGGATTAAAAACTTGAGGAAATCTCACAGAATATAGAATATGAGACAGCGGTGGAAAATTTGAGACTAGAGGTCTGCCACTTGACTAATAAGATTGCTAGAGAGAGAATAGAACAGAAGGGAAGAAATTATCAAATAGGTAGTAGAGGTAAATGCTAAAAAGTTAAAGGATATGAATCTTCAAATTAAAAGCATTTTCTGTGTATCTGTCTTAGTAAGTAGGATAGAAAAGTTGGTTCCAAGTGTCTAGAGAGACAAAAAAACAAACAAAAAACCCCCAACAGGTCATCATAAAAGAAGAAGAGTGATGCTGGTCTCAGACTTCTCCTCTGCAACCCTGCATGCCCCAAGGTGATGGGATGATGGTCAGTGGCCTGAGGGAATTCCAAATCCAGCCAAACTACCAACGAAGTGTGCAGATGAAACAAAAGCAAGGCTCATAACATTGCTGCCAATGCATCCCCCCCCACACCCAGAAGTTCCTTGAAGGTTTAAATAAAGAGAGAGGAAGAAATGAGAGCCATAGGATAGTGAATCCAAACCAGCAGAGTAATGAAGGAAAGTCCCATGATGATAGCTGCTCATCAAGCCAGAGAAGAATTATGTCAGTGTTGAGGAGGAGGAGCAGGAGAAATGGAGCTCAAACAAAGGAAGACTTGGAAGATTTGCTGGAATCCCTGAGGTAGAGGTTAAAGTATTGGGGGACATGATAAAGGTACAAAGGGGGAAAATTGGAAACAAGGTGACAAGCAAATGGTTATCAAAGGAAATGTGATCATAGCACATTATTTGGCTCTTCAGTGAATGATCTTACATGGTCACAGCAATGAGACATTTAAATTCAAAAATCAGTCTATACACAAGGCATGGAAGGCTCATTATACTTACAGAACAAAATGTAAATATGATCAGTCTGACATTTTAAAAGTAAATTTGAAGACAGAACAACAGTAAATTTTAAAAGTAAATTTGTGATATGGAAGTAGGATATAAAAGTATATAGAGGGGAAAACCAAGATGGTGGAGGAGTAGGAGAATGTGGACTTCATCTCTCTCCACAAATGCATAAGAATACATCTACAGATGGAACAATTCCCACAGAACACTGGCTGAATAGTAGCAGAAGACCGTGGACTCCAGAAAGGACAAGAAAGATCCCCACATAACTGCGTAGGATGAAAGAAAGAAGGGAAAAAGAAGAGGAGAGGAAGTGGGATGGGATCTGCAACCCTGGGGGAGAGCTGAAGCTGAGGAGAGTTTCCTGTATCCGAGGAAGCCCCCTCACTGATGGAGAAGTCAGTTGGGACAGATGGGGGGCATCTGAAGCTGTCAGAGCAGGATGAAATGTCTGGTCTATGGCAGACAGGACAGAGTGAGACCTACACAGATAGTCCGTGCCACAGCCCTGCATAGCCCAGACTGGGATGCGTGTCCACTGGTGCACACGGGGGCTGAGAGCTACAACATGGGGATTGGAGAGCAAACACTGGGGGAGGACTGCTGTTGGCTGTGAGGAGACAGCCTATGGGGATGGGAGGGAGGGAATCTGCAACTGGGAATGTTTGTGGAGGAAATCCAGACTGCCATAGAAGCAAGGCGCCACTGTTGAGTGATGCACAGGGGGTGGAGCTGCCACTGCAGCATCTCTCTCCCCACACACTGTCCTGCCAGGTGCTAGAAAAATACCCCACCAGTGATGGCCTTCTCACATCAGCCACCAGGTGCTAGGAAATGCTCTCACTAGGGCCAGATCTCTCACACCCATGGCCACTGGCTTTCTTGTGCACCTATTGCTGTCAGGGCCCCCACAATCCAGGGAGTCATGCCATGTCCACACATTCTCCTTACCGGGGCAGACCCAAGCCCTCCAGGGCAGCCTGAGGAGCAGATTCCTGTGGTTGGCCCACATGCAGAGGTGGGGTTAAAACCACAGCTGAGCCCCAGGGGTGGGGTGACTAAGGAAGAGGAAAAAAATCTTTCTGTGTAGTTGCACAAACCGCAGATTAAATCCCCATGATCAGCATGGTAAACCCTGCATCTGTGGAATATCTAAATGGACAAGGAGTGTTCCCAGAACTGAAGCCAGTCTAGCTCTAGCAACTGGGGACTTTGGGGATTAGTACATGTGGGAGTTGGGCCAGGTCAGAGTCTGAGCTGCCCCCACAGTGCCCACAGAGGGAACAGAGACCTACCTAGAGGTTTTGGAGGGCCTACTGGGGAGGCAGAGGTTGGCTGTGAATCATGGTGGGGGCAAGGTCACTGACAGCAGAGACCCCAAGAAAATATAATCATTACTATATTTTAAATGTTTTGTTTTATTCTGCTTTTTATTATTATTTGTTTTTATTTTTATTTAGTTTAAACTTTTTTTCAATATAGTTTTTATTTTTTTATATTTCTAATTCTACATTACATTTCTGTTGTGTTTTTTCCTTGTTTATTTTTCTTTGTTCTATTTTGTTTTTTATCCATTTGTCCCTTGCTTTATTTGTTCTTATCTTTTTTTAAATCATTATTATGTGTTTGTTTTGTTTGCTGTTTCCTTCAGTTTGCATTCTGCTTTAGTTTTGTTCCTTAATTTTTTTTTTTTTTTTTTTTTTTTTTTTTGCGGTACGCAGGGCTCTCACAGTTGTGGCCTCTCCTGTTGTGGAGCACAGGTTCTGGACGTGCAGGCTCAGCGGCCATGGCTCACGGACCCAGCCACTCTGCGGCATGTGGAATCTTCCCAGACTGGGGCACGAACCTGTGTCCCCTGCATTGGCAGGCAGACTCTCAACCACTGTACCACCAGGGAGATTCCATATATATGTGTTAGCATACGGTATTTGTCTTTCTCTTTATGACTTACTTCACTCTGTATGACACACTCTAGTTCCATCCACCTCACTACAAATAACTCAATTTCATTTCTTTTTATGGCTGAGTAATATTCCATTGTATATATGTGCCACATTTTCTTTATCCATTCCTCCAATGATAGACACTTAGGTTGTTTCCATCTCCTGGAAATAGAGCTGCAATGAACATTTTGGTTCATGACTCTTTTTGAATTATGGTTTTCTCAGGTTATATGCCCAGTAGTAGGATTGTTGGGTCATATGGTAGCTCTACTTGCAGTTTTTTAAGGAACCTCCATACTGTTCTCCATAGTGGCTGTACCAATTCACATTCCCACCAGCAGTGCAAGAGTGCTCCCTTTTCTCCGCACCCTCTCCAGTATTTATTGTTTCTAGATTTAATGATGATGGCCATTCTGACAGGTGTGAGATGATATCTCATTGTAGTTTTGATATGCATTTCTCTAATGATTAATGACGTTGAGCATTCTTTCATGTCTTTGTTGGCAATCTCTATATCTTCTTTGGAGAAATATCTATTTACGTCTTCTGCCCATTTTTGGATTGGGTTGTTTGTTCTTTTGTTATTGAGCTGCATGAGCTGCTTGTAAATTTTGGAGCTTAATCCTTTGTCAGTTGCTTCGTTTACAAATATTTTCTCCCATTCTAAGCATTGTCTTTTGGTGTTGTTTATGGTTTCCTTTGCTGTGCAAAAACTTTGAAGTTTCAGTAGGTCCCACTTGTTTATTTTTGTTTTTATTTCCAATTCTATAGGAGGTGGGTGAAAAAGGATCTTGCTGTGATTTATAACATAGAGTGTTCTGCCTATGTTGTCCTCTAAGAGTTTGAAAGTTTCTGGCCTTACATTTAGGTCTTTAATCCATTTTGAGCTTATTTTTGTGTATGGTGTTAGGGAGTGTTCTAATCTCATACTTTTACATGTACATGTCCAGTTTTCCAGCACCACTTATTGAAGAGGCTGTCCTTTCTCCACTGTACATTCCTGCCTCCTTTATCAAAGATAAGGTGACTATATGTGTGTGGGTTTGTCTCTGGGCTTTCTATCCTGTTCCATTGATCTATATTTCTGTTTTTCTGCCAGTACCATACTGTCTTGAGTACTGTAGCTTTGTAGTATAGTCTGAAGTCAGGGAGCCTGATTCCTCCAGCTCTGTTTTTCGTTCTCAAGATTGCTTTGGCTATTCGGGGTCTTTTGTGTTTCCATACAAATTGTGAAATTTTTTGTTCTAGTTCTGTGAAAAATGCCAGTGGTTGTTTGATAGGGTTTGCACTGAATTTACAGATTGCTTAGGGTAGTAGAGTCATTTTCACAATGTTGATTCTTCCAATCCAAGAAGACATGGTATGTCTCTCCATCTATTTGTATCATCCTTCATTTCTTTCATCCGTGTCTTATAATTTTCTGCATACAGGTCTTTTGTCTCCTTAGGTAGGTTTATTCCTAGATATTTTATTCTTTTTGTTGCAGTGGTAAATGGGAGTGTTTCCTTGGTTTCACTTTCAGATTCTTCATCATTAGGAATGCCAGTGTATAGGAATGCCAGAGATTTCGGAGCATTAATTTTGTATCCTGCTACTTTACCAAATTCATTGATTAGCTCTAGTAATTTTCTGGTAGCATCTTTAGGATTCTCTATGTATAATATCATGTCAACTGAAAACAGTGACAGCTTTACTTCTTCTTTTCGGATTTGGATTGCTTTTATTTCCTTTTATTCTCTGATTGCTGTGGCTAAAACTTCCAAAACTATGTTGAATAAGAGTGGTGAGAGTGGGCAACCTCCTCTTGCTCCTGATCTTAGTGGAAATGCTTGCAGTTTTTCACCATTGAGGATGATGTTGGCTGTGGGTTTGTCATATATGGCCTTTATTATGTTGAAGAAAGCTCCTCTATGCCTACTTTCTGGAGGGTTTTAATCATAAATGGGTGTTGAACTTTGTCGAAAGCTTTCTCTGCATCTATTGAGATGACCATATGGTTTTTCTCCTTCAATTTGTTAATATGGTATATCACACTGAGTGATTTGCATATATTGAAGAATTCTTGCATTCCTGGAATAAACCCCACTTGCTCATGGTGTATGATCCTCTTAATGAGCTGTTGGATTCTGTTTGCTAGTATTTTGATGAGGATTTTTGCATCTATCTTCACCAGTGATATTGGCCTGCAGTTTTCTTTCTTTGTGACATCTTTGTTTGGTCTTAGTATCAGGGTGATGGTGGCCTCGTAGAATGAGTTTGGGAGTGTTCCTCCCTCTGCTATTTTTTGGAAGAGTTTGAGAAGGATAGGTATTAGCTCTTCTCTAAATGTTTGATAGAATTCACCTGTGAAGCCATCTGGTCCTGGGCTTTTGTTTGTTGGAAGATTTTTAATCACAGTTTCAATTTCAGTGCTTGTGATTTGTCTGTTCATATTTTCTATTTCTTCCTGGTTCTGTCTTGGCAGGTTGTGCATTTTTAAGAATTTGTCCATTTCTTCCAGGTTGTCTATTTTATTGGCATAGAGTGGCTGTAGTAATCTCTCATGAACTTTTGTATTTCTGCAGTGTCAGTTGTTAATTTTCCTTTTTTATTTCTAATTATATTGATTTGAGTCTTCTCCCTTTTTTTCTTGATGAGTCTGGCTAATGGATTGTCAATTCTTTTTTATCTTCTCAAATACCCAGCTTTTAGTTTTATGGATCTTTGCTATCGTTCCCTTCATTTCTTTTTCATATATTTCTGATCTAATTTTTATGATTTCTTTCCTTCTGCTAACTTTGGGGATTTTTTTTCTTTTTTCTCTGGTTGCTTTAGGTGCAAGGTTAGGTTGTTTATTCTAGATGTTTCCTGTTTCTTAAGGTAGGATTGTATTGCTATAAATTTCCCTCTTAGAACTGCTTTTGCTGCATCCCATAACTTTTGGGTCGTCATGTCTCCATTGTCATTTGTTTATCGGTATTTTTTCATTTCCTCTTTGATTTCTTCAGTGATCACTTCGTTATTAAGTAGTTTATTGTTTAGCCTCCATGTGTTTGTATTCTTTACAAATCTTTTCCTGTAATTGATATTAGTCTCATAGCGTTGTGGTCAGAAAACATACTTGATACAATTTCAATGTTTCAAAATTTACCAAGGCTTCATTTGTGACCCAAGACATGATCTGTCCTGGAGAATGTTCCATGACACTTGAGAAAAATGTGTACTCTGTTGTTTTTTGATGGAGTGTCCTTTAAATATCAATTAAGTCCATCTTGTTTAATGTATCATTTAAAGCTTGTGTTTCCTTATTTATTTTCATTTTGGATGACCTATCCATTGGTGAAAGTGGGGTGTTAGAGTCCCCTGCTATGAATGTGTTACTGTCAATTTCCCCTTTTATGGCTGTTAGTATTTGTCTTATGTATTGAGGTGCTCCTATGTTGGGTGCATAAACATTTACAATTGTTATATCTTCATCTTGGATCGACCCTTGATCATTATGTAGTGTCCTCCTTTGTGTCTTGTAATAATCTTTATTTTAAAGTCTATTTAGCCTGATATGAGAATTGCTACTCCGGCTTTCCTTTGGTTTCCTTTTGCATGGAATACATTTTGCCATCCCCTCACTTTCAGTCTGTATGTGTCTCTAGGTCTGAAGTGGGTCTGTTGTAGACAGCATATATATGGGTCGTGTTTTTGTATCCATTCAGCTAGTCTGTGTCTCTTTGTGGGAGCATTTAATCCATTTACAATTAAGGTAATTATCGATATGTATGTTCCTATTCCCATCTTCTTAATTGTTTTAGGTTTGTTATTGTAGGTCTTTTCCTTCTCTTGTGTTTCTTGCCTAGAGAAGATCCATTAGCATTTGTTGTAAAGCTGGTTTGGTGGTGCTGAACTCTCTCAGCTTTTGCTTGTCTGTAAAGTTTTTAATTTCTCCATCAAATCTGAATGAGATCCTTGCTGGGTAGAGTAATCTTGGTTGTAGGTTTTTCTCCTTCATCACTTTAAATATGTCCTGCCAGTCCATTCTGGCTTGCAGAGTTTCTGCTGAAAGATCAGCTGTTAACCTTATGGGGATTCCTTTGTGTCTTATTTGTTGTTTTTCCCTTGATGCTTTTCATATGTTTTCTTTGTATTTAATTTTTGACAGTTTGATTAATATGTGTCTTGGCATGTTTCTCCTTGGATTTATCCTGTATGGGACTCTCTGTGCTTCCTGGACTTGATTAACTATTTTGTTTCCCATATTATGGAAGTTTTCAACTATAATCTCTTCAAATATTTTCTCAGTCCCTTTCTTTTTCTCTTTCTTCTGGAACCCCTATAATTCGAATGTTGGTGTGGTTAATGTTGTCCCAGAGGTCTCTGAGACTGTCCTCAGTTCTTTTCATTCTTTTTTCTTTATTCTGCCCTGCAGTAGTTATTTCCACTATTTTATCTTCCAGGTCACTTATCTGTTCTTCTGCCTCAGTTATTCTGCTATTGATCCCTTCTAGAGTATTTATAAATTTCTTTATTGTGTTGTTCATCATTGTTTGTTTCATCTTTAGTTCTTCTAGTTCCTTGTTAAATGTTTCTTCCATTTTCTCTATTCTATTTCCAAGATTTTGGATCATCTTTACTATCATCATTCTGAATTCTTTTTCAGGTAGACTGCTTATTTCTTCTTCATTTTTTAGCTCTCGTTTAGTTCTGCATTTTGTAGTTCTCTTGCTCCTTCATCTGCTGTGTGTTTTTCTGTCTCATTTTGCTTATCTTACTGTGTTTGGGGTCTCCTTATTGCAGGCTGCAGGCTCATAGTTCCCATTGTTTTTGGTGTCTCTTCCCAGTGGGTAAGGTTGTTTCAGTGGGTTGTGTAGGCATCCTGGTGGAGGGGACTAGTGCTGGTGTTCTGGTGGATGAGGCTGGATCTTGTTTTTCTCGTGGGCAGGTCCATGTCTGGTGGTGTGTTTTGGGGTGTCTGTGGACTTATTATGATTTTGGGCAGCCTCTGTGCTAATGGGTGGGTTTGTGTTCCTGTCTTGCTAGTTGTTTGGCATAGGGTGTCCAGGACTGTAGCTTGCTGGTTGTTGATTGAAGCTGGGTGCTGGTGTTGAGATGGAGATCTCTGGGAGATTTTCACCGTTTGATATTACATGGATCTGGGAGGTCTCTTGTGGACCAGTGTCCTGAAGTTGGCTCTTCCACCTCAGATGCACAGCACTGACTCCTTGCTGGAGCACCAAGAGCCTTTCATCCACACGGCTCAGAATAAAAGGGAGAAAACATAGAAAGAAAGCAAGAGGATAAAAGAAAATATAATAAAGTTATTAAAATAAAAAAATAATTATTAAGAAAAAAATCTTTTTTTAAAGTTAAAAAAAAAACGGATGGATAGAACCCTAGGACAAATGGTGAAAGCAAAACTATACAGACAAAATCTCATACAGAAGCATACACACTCACAAAAAGAGGAAAAGGGGAAAAAATCATAAATCTTGCTCTCAAAGTCCACCTCCTTCAATTTGGGTTGATTCATTGTCTATTCAGGTATTCCACAGATGCAGGGTATATCAAGTTGTTTGTGGACAATTAATCCGCTGCTCCTGAGGCTGCTGGGAGAGATTTCCCTTTCTCTTCTTTGTTCGCACATCTCCTGGGGCTCAGCTTTGGACTTGACCCATCCTCTGCATGTAGGTCGCCGGAGGGCATCTCTTCTTTGCTCAGACAGGACGGGGTTAAAGAAGCCACTGATTCGTTGGCTCTGGCTCACTCAGGCCGGCACGATGTGTGGTGAGCCTCCGGCGGCAGAGGCTGGAGTGATGTTGCACCAGTCTGAGGTGCGCTGTGCATTCTCCCTGGGAAGTCGTCCCTGGATCCCAGGACCCTGGCAGTGGCGGGCTTCACATGCTCCCCAGAAGGGAGGTGTGGATAGTGACCTGTGCTTGCACACAAGCTTCTTTGTGGCAGTGGCAGCAGCCTTAGCATCTCATGCCTGCCTCTGGGGTCCGTGCTATTAGCTGCCTACTCTTTGTTTTTGTTCATTTTGTTTTTAATTGTTGGATCTCATTTCAGTATTCTTTTGTTTCTCTAGTTCTTCTCTGGTCTTATGTTTTCTCTGTTTTTGTTTTTTCTTTTGTATGTGTCTGTGTTTCTTTGTTTTCATTTGTTTGCTTTTGCTTTTACAATTTGTTTAGGTTTTTGTTTGTTCATTGGTTTTCAATTGTTGCTGTTGCTATTTGCTTGTCTTTGTCTTGGCTATTTGTCTTGGATTTTGTTTGTCTGTCTGTTTTCATTTGTTTTCTTCCTGCCCCTTTTTTCTTCTTTTTCATTTTCTTTATTTCCCCTTTTTTTGCTGAGCTGTGTGGCTCGTGGGGGTCTTGGTTGCCAGGTTTTTGGCTTAGGTCAGAGCCTCTGGGGTGGGAGCACTGAGCTCAGGATGCTGGAGTGCAAGAGAATTCCTAGCCCCAGGGAGTATTAATCAGCAAGAATTCTCCTGGAGGTCTCCATCTCATCTCCCAGACCCAGATCCACCCAACTGCTTGCAGGCTCCAGTGCTGAACACCCCATGCAAAACAACAGGAAAGACAGGAAGGCAAACCCACCCATCAGCAGACAGGCTGCCTAAAGTTGTACTAAGCCCACAGACCCCTCAAAACACACAACCTGATGCAACACTGCCCATCAGAGGGAAAAGATCCAGTTCCACCCAACATAACAGAGGCAGCAGTTCCCCCATTCAGGAAACCTACACAATCCACTGGACCAACCTCACAGAGAGCAGACACCAGAAGCAAGAGGAACTGTGAACATCAGGTCTGCAGAAAGGAGACTTCAAACACAGTAAGTTAGACTAAATTAGAGGAGAGAGAAATATGTTGCAGATGAAGGGGCAAGCTAAAAACTCATAAAGCCAAATAAATGAAGAAGAAATAGGCAAAATACCTGAAAAGGATTCAGAATAATGATAGTAAAGTTAATCCAAAATCCTGGAAATAGAATGGAGAAAATACAAGAAACATTTAACAATGACCTAGAAGAATTAAAGAACAATCAAACAGTGATGAACAACACAATAACTAAAATTAGAAATACACTAGAAGGAATCAAAAGCAGAATAACTGAGGCAAAATAATGCATAAGTGAGTTGGAAGTAGAATGGTGGAAATAACTGCTGCAGAACAGAATAAAGAAAAAAGAATGAAAAGAATTGAGAACAGTCTCAGAGACCTCTGGGACAACGTTAAATGTACCAACATTCGAATTATAGGGATCCCAGAAGAAGAGAAAAAGAAAGTGTCTGAGAAAATATTTGAAGAGATTACAGTTGAAATACCTTCCCTAACATGGAAAAGGAAATAGCCAATCAAGTTATGGAAGTGCAGAGAGACCCATACATGATACACACAAAGAGAAATATGCCGAGACACATATTAATCAAGCTATCAAAAGTTAAACACAAAGAAAAAATACTAAAAGCAGCAAGTGAAAAGCAACAAATAACATACAAGGAAATCCCCATAAGGTTATCAGATAATCCTTCAGCAGAAATTCTGCAGGCCAGAGGAGAATGGCAGAACATACTTTAAAGTGATGAAAGGGAAAAACCTACAACCAAGATTACTCTACCTAGCAAGGCTTTCATTCAGCTTTGATGGAGAAATCAAAAGCTTTACAGAGAAGTGAAAGCTAAGAGAATTCAGCACCACAAAACAAGCTTTGCAACAAATTCTAAAAGAAATTCTCTAGGCAGGAAACACAAGAGAAGAAAAAGACCTATAAAAACAAATCCAAAACAATTAAGAAAATGATAATAGGAATATACATATTGATAATAACCTTAAATGTAAATGGATTAAATGCTCCAACTAAAAGACAAAGTCTGGATAATGGATACAAAAACAAGACCTGTATATATGTTGCCTACAAGAGACCCACATCAGACCTAGGGAAGCATACAGACTGAAAGTGAGGGAATGGAAAAAGTTATTCCATGAAAATGGAAATTGAAAGAAAGCTGGACAATTCTCATATCAGACAAAATAGATTTTAAAATAAAGACAGTTAAAAGAGATAAGGAAGGACACTACATAATAACCAAGGGATCAATCCAAGAAGAAGATATAACAATTATAAATATTTATGCATCCAACATAGGAGTACCACAGTACATAAGACAAATGCTAACAGCTGTAAAAGGGGAAATCAAGAGTAACACAATAATAGTGGGAGATTTTAACACTCCACTTACACCAATGGATGAATCATCCAGAAAAAAATTAATAACAAAACACAAGCCTTAAATGACACATTAGAGAAGAGAGACTTAAATGATATTTATAGGACATTCCATCCGAAAGCAGCAGAATACATTTTCTTCTCAAGTGCACATGGAACATTGTCCAGAATAGATCACATCTTGGGTCACATATCAAGCATCAGTAAATTTAAGAAAATTGAAATCGTATCAAGCAACATTTCTGACCAAAATGCTATGAGATTAGAAATCAATTACAGAAAAAAAAAATGTAAAAAACAAAAACACATGGAGGTTAAAAATATGCTACTAAATAACCAAGAGATCACTGAAGAAGTCAAACAGGAAATCAATAAATACCTAGAAACAAATGACAATGAAAACAAGATGCCCCCAAACCTATGGGATGCAGCAAAAGGAGTTCTAAGAGGGTAATTTATAGCAATACAATCCAACCTCAAGAAGCAAGAAAAATCTCAAATAAACAACCTAACCTTACACCTAAAGCAATTAGCGAAAGAAGAACAAAAAAAAAACCCCAAAGTTAGCAGAAGGAAAGAAATCATAAAGATCAGATCAGAAATAAATGAAAAAGAAATTAAGGAAATGGTAGCAAAGATCAATACAACTAAAAGCGGATTCTTTGAGAAGATAAACAAAATTGATAAACCATTAGCCAGACTCATCAAGGAAAAAAGGGAGAAGACTCAAATCAATATAATTAGAAATGAAAAAGGAGAAGTAACAACTGATACTGCAGAAATACAAAAGATCATGAGAGATTACTACAAGCAAATATATGCCAATAGAATGGACAACCTGGAAGAAATTGACACATTCTTAGAAAGGTACAACTTTCCAAGACTGAACCAGGAAAATATAGAGAATATGATCGGATCAATCACAAGTAATGAAATTGAAACTGTCATTAAAAATCTTCCAACAAAGAACAGTCCAGGACCAGGCGGCTTCACAGGCGAATGCTATCCAATATTTAGAGAAGAGCTAACACCTATACTTTGAAAACTCTTGCAAAAAATTGCAGAGGGAGGAACACTCCCAAACTCGTTCTACAAGGCCATCATCACCCTGATACCAAAACCAGAGAAAGATACCACAAAAAAATAAAATTATACACCAATATCACTGATAAACATAGATGCAAAAATCTTCAACAAAATACTAGCAAGATGAAAGCATCAATACATTAAAAGGATCATACACCATGATCAAGTGGGATTTATCCCAGGGTTGCAAGGATTCTTCAATATATGCAAACCAATCAATGTGATATACCATATTAACAAATTGAAGAATAAAAACCATATGATCATCTCAATAGATCCTGAAAAAGCTTTTGAAAAAATTCAACAACAATTAATTATAAAAACTCTACAAAAAAGAGGGCATAGAGGGAACTTACCTCAACATAACAAAAGCCATATATGACAAACCAACAGCAAACATCACTCTCAATGGTGAAAAACTAAAAACATTTTCTCTAAGATCAGGAACAAGACAGGGTGACCATTCTAGCCACTACTATTCAATATAGTTTTGGAAGTCCTAGCCACGGCAGTCAAAGAAGAGAAAGAAATACAAGGAATCCAAATTGGCAAAAAAGAAGTAAAACTGTCACTGCTTGCAGATGACATGATACTATACATAGAAAATCCTAAAGATGCCACCAGAAAATTACTAGAGCTAATCAATGAATTTAGTAAAGTCGCAGGATACAAAATGAATACACAGAAATCTCCTGCATTCCTATACACTCAAAATGAAAAATCAGAAAGAGAAATTAAGGAAACAATCCCATTTACCACTGCAACAAAAAGAATAAAATACCTAGGAATAAACCTACCTAAGGAGACAAATGACCTGTATGCAGAAAACTATAAGATACTAAGGAGAGAAATCAAAGACGACACAGATGGAGAGATATACCATGTTCTTGTATAGAAAAATGGTTATTGTGAAAATGACTATACTACTCAAAGCAATCTACAGATTCAATGCAATCTCCGTCAAATTACTAATGACATTTTTCACAGAACTAGAACAAAAAATTTTACAATTTGTATGGAAACACAAAAGACCTCAAATAGACAAGTCAATCTTTTTTGTTGTTTTTCACATCTTTATTGGAGTATAAATGCTTTAAAATGTTGTGCTAGTTTCTACTGTACAACAAAGTGAATCAGCTATTTGTATACATATATGCCCATATCCCCTCCTTCTTGTGGCTATTTGCGGCCGCCCTCCCTATCCCATCCCTGTAGGTCTTCACAAAGCATCAAGCTGATCTCCCTGTGCTATGCAGCAGCTTACCACTAGCCATCCATTTTACATTTGGTAGTGTATATATGTAAAGGTTACTCTCTCACTTCATCCCAGTTTCCCCCTCTCCTCACCCCATACCCTCAAGTCCGTTCTCAATGTCTGTGTCTTTATTCTTGCCATGACACTAGTTTCATCATTACTGCTTTTTAAAATTTCATATATATGTGGTAGCATATGGTATTTGTTTTTCTCTTTCTGACTTACTTCACTCTGTATGACATACTCTAGGTCCATCCACCTCACTACAAATAACTCAATTTCATTTTTTTATGGCTAATATTCCATTGTATATATGTGCCACATCTTCCTTAACCATTCATCTGTCGATGGACACTTAGGCTGCTTCCATGTCCTGGCTGTTGTAAATAGACCTGCAATGAACATTGTGGTACATGACACTTTTTGAATTATGGTTTTCTCAGGGTATATGTCCAATAGTGGGATTGCTGGGTTGTATGGTAGTTCTATTTTTAGTTTTTTAAGGAACCTCCATACTGTTCTCCATAGTGGCTGTATCAATTTACATGCCCACCAACAGTGCAGGAGGGTTCCCATTTCTCCACACCCTCTCCAGCATTTATTGTTTGTAGATTTTTTGATGATGGCCATTCTGACCGGTGTGAGGTGACACTTCATTGTAGTTTGATTTGCATTTCTCTAATGATTAGTGATGTTGAGCATCTTTTCATGTATTTGTTAGCCATCTGTATGTCTTCTTTGGAGAAATGTCTATTTAGGTCTTCTGCCCATTTTTCGATTGGGTTGTTTGTTTTTGTGATATTGAGCTGCATGAGCTGCTTGTATATTTTGGAGATTAATCCTTTGTCAGTTGTTTCATTTACAAATATTTTCTCCCATTCTGAGGGTTATCTTTTCATCTTGTTTATGTTTTCCTTTGCTGTGCAAAAGCTTTTAAGTTTCATTAGATCCCATTTGTTTATTTTTGCTTTTATTTCCCTTACTCTAGGAGGTTGGTCAAAAAGGATCTTGCTGTGACTTATGTCGTAGAGTGTTCTGCCTGTGTTTTCCTCTAAGAGCTATAGTGTCTGATGTTTCATTTAGGTATTTAATCTATTTTGAGTTGTGTATGGTGTTAGGGAGTATTCTAATTTCATTCTTTTACATGCAGCTGTCCATTTTACCCAGCACCACTTATTGAAGAGGCTGTCTTTTCTCCATCGTTTATTCTTGCCTCCCTTGTCAAAAATAAGGTGACTATATGTGCATGGGTTTATCTTTGGGCTTTCTATCCTGTTCCATTGATCTATATGTCTGTTTTTGTGCCAGTACCATACTGTCTTGATTACTGTAGCTCTGTAGTATAGTCTGAAGTCAGGGAGCCTGATTCCTCCAGCTCCATTTTTCTTTCTTAAGGTTGCTTTGGTTATTCAGGGTCTTTTGTGTTTCCATGCAAGTTGTAAAATTTTTTGTTCTAGTTCTGTGAAAAATTCCATAAGTAATTTGATAGCTATTTCATTGAACTTGTAGATTGCTTTGTGTAGTATAGTTATTTTCACAATATTGATCCTTCCAATCCAAAACATGGTATATCTCTCCATCTCTTTATGTTATCTTTGATTTCTTTCATCAGTGTTTTATACTTTTCTGAGTACAGGTATTTTGCCTCCTTAGGTAAGTTTATTCCTAGGTATTTTATTCTTTTTGTTGCAATGGTAAATGGGATTGTTTCCTTAATTACTCTTTCTGATCTTTTGTTTTTGGTGTATAGGAATGCAACAGATTTCTGTGCATTAATTTTATAACCTTACCTAATTCATTGATTAGTTATAGTAGTTCTCTTGTGGAATCTTTAGGATTTTCTATGTATAGTAACATGTTACCTGGAAACAGTGACAGTTTTACTTCCTTTCATATTTGGATTCCTTTTATTTCTTTTTCTTCTCTGATAGTTGTGGTTAGGACTTCCAAAACTATGTTGAATAATAGTTGCAAGTGTGGACATCCTTGTCTTGTTCCTGATCTTAGAGGAAATGCTCTCAGTTTTTCATCATTGAGAGTGATGTTTGCTGTGGGTTTGTCATATATGGCTTTTATTATGTTGAGGTAGTTTCCCTCTATGCCCACTTTCTGGAGAGGTTTTATCATTAATGAGTGTTGAGTTTTGTTGAAATCTTTTTTTGCATCTATTGAGGTGATCATATAATTTTTATTCTTTAATTTGTTAATATGGTTTATCACATTGTTCTTTTGCATATATTGAAGAATCCTTGCATCCCTGGGATAAATCTCACTTGACCATGGTGTATAATCCTTTCAATGTGTTGTTGGATTCTGTTTGCTAGTACTTTGTTGAGGATTTTTACATCTATGTTCATCAGTGATATTGGTGTATAATTTTCCTTTTTTGTGATATCTTTGTTGTTGGTATCAGGATGATGGTGGCCTTGTAGAACAAGTTTGGGAGGGTTCCTGCCTCTACAATTTTTTGGAAGAGCTTGAGACAGATAGGTGTTAACTCTTCTCTAAATGTTTTATAAAATTCACTGGTGAAGCCATCTGGCCTTGGACTTTTGTTTGTTGGAAGATTTTTAATCACAGTTTCAATTTCATTACCTGTGATTGGTGTGTTGATGTTTTCTAATTCTTCCTGATTTAGTCTTGGAAGGTTGTACTTTTCCAAAAATTTGTCCGTTTCTTCCAGGTTGTCCATTTTATTGGCAGAGATTTGCTTGTGGTAGTCTCTTATGATCTTTTGTATTTCTGCTGTGTTAATTGTAATCTCTCCTTTTTCATTTCTAATTTTATTGATTTGAACCCTCTCCCTTTTTATTTTTTTTTTCTTCATGAGTCTGGCTAAAGGTTAATCAATTTTGTTTATCATCTCAAAGAACTAGCTTTTAGTTGTATTGATCTTTGCTATTTTTTTTTCATTTAATTCTGCTCTGATCTTTATGATATCTTTCCTTCTACTAACTTTGGGTTTTCTTTTTTCTTCTCTCTCTAGTTG
This sequence comes from Phocoena sinus, assembly GCF_008692025.1. Lineage (NCBI taxonomy): Eukaryota > Metazoa > Chordata > Mammalia > Artiodactyla > Phocoenidae > Phocoena > Phocoena sinus. The sequence goes on along the minus strand of NC_045782.1, from coordinate 26,219,867 downwards.
CTTTAGGTGTAAGGTTAGATTGTTTATTTGAGATTTTTCTGTTTCTTGAGGCCAGAGGTCGGCCTTCAATTGCTATGAACTTCCCTCTTAGAACTGCTTTTGCTGCATCCCATAGGATTTGGATTGTCGTGTTTTCATTGTCATTTGTTTCTAAGTATTTTTGTATTTCCTCTTTGATTTCTTCAGTGATCTCTTGATTATTTACCAGTGCACTGTTTAGCCTACATGTATTTGTGTTTTTTACTGTTTTTTTAATTACTGTAATTGATATCTATTCTCATAGCATTGTGGTTGGAAAAGAAGATTGATATGATTTCAATTTCCTTAAATTTTCCAAGGCTTGATTTGTGACCCAAGATGTGATCTATTCTGGAGAATGTTCCATGTGCACTTGAGAAGACGGTGTATTCATCCACCTTGGGGTGGAATGTCCTAAAAATATTAATTAAGTCTATCAGTCTATTGTGTCATTTGAAGCTTGTGTTTCCTTATTTATTTTCTGTCTGGATGATCTGTCTATTGGTGTAAGTGGGGTGTTAAAGTCCCCTACTATTATTTTGTTACTGTCAATTTCCCCTTTTATGGCTGTTAGCATTTGCCTTATGTATTGAATTGCCCCTCTGTTGGGTGCATAAATATTTATAATTGCTATGTTTTCTTCTTAAATTTATCCCTTGATCATTATGTAGTGTCCTTCCTTATCTCTTATAACTGTATTTATTTTAAAGTCTATTTTATCTAATATGAGTATTGCTACTCCAGCTACATTATGATTTCCATTTGCATGGAATATCTTTTTCCATCCCCTTACTTTCAGTCTGCATGCTTCCCTAGGTTTGATGTGGGTCTCTTGTAGACAACATATATACAGGTCTTGTTTTTGTATCCATTCAGCCAGTCTATGTCTTTTGGTTGAAGCATTTAATCCATTTACATTTAAGGTAATTATTAATATGTATGTTCCTGTTACCATTTTCTTAATTGTTTTGGTTTTTTTATTGTAGGTCTTTTCCTTCTCTTCTGCTTCCTGCTTAGAGAAGTTCCTTTAGCATTTGTTGTAAAGCTGGTTTGGTGGTGCTGAATTCTCATAGCTTTTGCTTGTGTGTAAATCTTTTGATTTCTCCATCAAATCTGAATTAAATACTTTCCAGGTACAGTAATCTTATTTGTAAGTTTTTCCCTTTCATCATTTTAAATATGTCCTGCCACTCCCTTCTGGCTTGCAGAGTTTCTGCTGAAAGATTAGATCTTATAGGGATAAGAGGGATTCCCTTGTATGTTATTCGTTGCTTTTCCCTTGCTGCTTTTAATATTTTTTCTTTGTATTTAATTTTTGATAATTTGACTAATATGTGTCTCGCCATGTTTCTCCTTGTGTGTATCATGTATGGGACTCTGAGCATCCTGGGCATGATTGGCTATTTCCTTTCCCATGTTAGAGAAGTATTTGAGTATAACCTCTTCAAATATTTTCTCAGAACCTTTCTTTTTCTCTTCTTCCTCTTGGAACCTTACAATTTAAATGTTGGTGCATTTAATGTTTTCCCAGAGGTCTCTAAGACTGTCCTCAATTCTTTTCAATCTTTTTTCTTTATTCTGTTCTGTGGCAGTTATTTCCACTATTTTATCTTCCAGGTCACTTATCTGTTCTTCTGACTAATTTATTCTGCTATTGATTCCTTCCAGATTATTTTTAATTTCAGTTATTGTGTTGTTCATCACTGGTTTTTTGCTCTTTAGTTCTTATAGAATCTTGTTAAATTTTTCTTGTATTTTCTCCATTCTGTTTCTGAGATTTTGGATCACCTTTTCTATCATTACTCTGAATTCTTTTTCAGGTATGTTTCCTATTTCTTCTTCATTTATTTGGTCTTGCATGTGTTTACCTTGCTCCTTTGTATGTAATATATTTTTTGGTAGTTTCTTTTCCTTTTTCTTTTTTTCTGATGCATGGGGTTGTATTCCTGTCTTACTAGTTGTTTGTCCTGAAGTGTACAGCACTGAAGTTTACAGGCAGTTGGATAGAGCTGGGTTTTGGTGCCAAGATGAGGACTTCCAGGAGGCTTCAGTCTGATCAATATTCCTTGGTGTCTGAGGTTGTCTGTTAGTCCAATTGCTTGGACTCAGAGCTCTCACCACAGGAGCTTGGGCCTGATCTCTGGCCTCAGAACCAAGATCCCGCAAGCCACGTGGTGAGGCAAAAAAAAAAAAAAAAGTAGCAGTACAATAACAAAGATTAGAAAGATAAAAAGTCTATTAGGAAAAATAAATATAATTGAAACAACTGCAATAAGGTAAAACAAAACCACAAGAGAAAAAAAAAACAGAAAAGAGGAAAAAGCTAAAAGGAGAACAATAAAAAATTATGAAGAATAATATAAAATTTGAAAAATAAAAGATTTATTAGAAAAAATAAAAATATAAATGAATCGACAACAATGAATCAAAAACATGTTAAACAGAACCCCAATATAAAAGAGAAAAAAAGAAAAAAATAACCCTTGGTGATGAGGGAGCCAAGTTTAGGCCGAGGTGGAAGTTATGCAGGGGTGGGGATTAGGATGGGGCAGGACCTAGGCAGTGGGGTGACATTTGAGCATGAGGTGGAGCTTAGGCTCAGGACCCACACAGTTGGAAAAGGCTTTGGGGGGTGAGACCTAGGGGGGCGACTTTCAAGCATGGGGTAAGATCTCTGTTTAGGAACCCCCAGAAGCGGAGAGACAGCACATCCAAAGGGCTGCCTCCAGAGTGTGGAGTTCTAGAGTTTGGAGGTAAAGCCCTGTGTGGGGGTGTGTGGGTGGAGTTTAGGCCCAGTGTGGTTGGAGGGGGTCTCAGAGGGAGTCTCCAAGTGTAGAGGTAGGGCCCTGGGTGTGGGGATGTGGGGATAGGGCTTGGGTTCTGCACAGTATGAGGGAGGGTGCAAGGGCAGAGGATTAGGCCTGGGAAGAAAACAGGCCCCCCAGTGCCTAAGTGGAGAGGGAAAGTGCTGGCTACATTCCCTTCCATCCCTTCATGTACCCCCATACCTCCTCCAGGGTCTTCCCCATTCCTGCTGGGGCCCTAACAGAGGGTGGGTCCCACTGGGTGTAGGAACTCCTCCCCTCCCCCAGCTGACCCTCAAGAGTGTCAGACCCATAGGTGCATTCTTTACTTTTGCTCCCCCTTCCCTCCCTCTCACTACCTCAGGATCCACCCTGCTGGAGGGCGCCTCAGTGAGCAGAGGATCAGGCCCATGATCTCAGCAGGCTCCTGGGGTCCCAAGAGGGCAAGGGAAACATGGCCATTCTCCCTTTTGATACTCTGCCCTCCCAATTGTCCCCCAACTTTCCCCTTTGGGCATGGCATCCCTTCCCCTCCACCAGCCGCCTCTCAGGGGCACCAGGCCCATCCTCCATCCATTTCACCTCCCCCCTCACTCCCTCTCATGCCCCAAGCCCTACCTATTCGCTGGACATTCCTTCCATTCCCTTAGGTGTCTGTGGTACCACACCAGTGCCTGGTAGGTACTCTAGTTGTGTGGAGATGCGAATTCCACATCCTCCTAGTCTGCCATCTTGACTCCTCTCTCCCACCAAATCAATCTTGAGGAAAAAACATGGAGCTGGAGCAATAAGACTCCCTGATTTCAGACTATACTACAGGGCTATAGTATGGTACGGGCACAAAAACAGAAATATAGATCAATGGAACAGGATAGAAAACCCAGAGGTAAACCCACACACATATGGTCACCTTATCTTTGACAAAGAAGGCAAGAATATACAATGGAGGAAAGACAGTCTCTTCAATAAGTGGTGCTGGGAAAACTGGACAGCTACATGTAAAAGAATGAAATTAGAACACTCCCTAACACCATACACAAAAATAAACTCAAAATGGATTAAAAACCTAAATGAAAGGCCAGACACTATAAAACTCTTAGAGGAAAAAAAGGCAGAACACTCTTTGACCTATATCATAGCAGGATCTTTTTGACCCACCTACTAGAGTAAGGGAAATAAGAATAAACAAATGGGACCTAATGAAACTTAAAAATTTTGCACAGCAAAGGAAACCATAAAGAAGACAAAAATACAACCCTCAGAATGGGAGAAATTATTTGTAAATGAAGGAACTGACAAAAGAATAATCTCCAAAATTTACAAGCAGCTTATGCAGCTCAATATCAAAAAAACAAACAATGCAATCCAAAAATGGCAGAGGACATAGACATTTCTCCAAAGAAGACACACAGATGGCTAACAAACACATGAAACAATGCTTCACATCACTAATTATTAGAGAAATGCAAATCAAAACTACACTGAGATATTGCATCACACCAGTCAAAATGGCCATCAACAGAAAATCTACAAACAGTAAATGTGGAGAGGCTGTGGAGGAAAGGGAACCCTCTTACACTGTTGGTGGGAATGTAAATTGATACAGCCACTATGGAGAACAGTATGGAGGTTCCTTAAAAGCTAAAAATAGAGCTACCATATGACCCAGCAATCCCACTCCTGGGCATATACCCTGAGAAAACCATAATTCAAAAAGACACAATGCACCCCAGTATTCATTGCAGCACTATTTACAATAGCCAGGACATGGAAGCAACCTAAATGTCCATTGACAGATGAATGGATAAAGAAGATATGGTATATATATTACAATGGACCATTACTAGCTATGAAAAGGAATGAAATTGGGTCATTTGTAAAAATATGGATGGACCTAGAGTCTGTCATACAGAGTGAAGTAAGTCAGAAAGAGAAAAACAAATATCATATATTAATGCATATATGTGGAACCTGAAAATTTTGTTATTGATGATCTTATTTACAAAGCAGAAATAGAGACACAGACCTAGAAAGCAAAAATATGGATACCAAGGGGGAAAAGAGGGGGGTGGGATGAATTGGGAAAATGGGATTGACATATATGCATTATTGATACTAAATATAAAATAGATAAGTAATGAGAACCTATTTATAGCACAGAGAACTCAGTGCTCTTTGGTAACCTAAATGTGAAGGAAATCCAAAAAAAAATTGGGTATATGTATATATATAGCTGGTTCTCTTTGCTGTACAGTAGAAACTAACACAACATTGTAAAGCAACTATATTCCAATAAAATTTTTAAAAAAATAAATAAAAGAATATAGAGGAGAATAGAAGAAAAGGGATGTAACATCCTAATCTTAAAATATGAGGGGTCTAGAGAAAAAAAACTATATGTGATAGAAGAAAAAATAAATATAATATTGAAACTTAACTGTTAACTATTAGAAGATTTAAAAGAATAATTAGCTATTTTAGAGATTGGGATGGCATTGGCCATAGTGTAAGCTGAGTCCTCATTTATCATAGCAAGAATTTAACAGATAAATCTAAATTTAATAACTCAACAGACAGAGTGACAAGTCTATTATTTAAAGACAGAGAAGTAACCATAATGAGAGATAAAAACAAAAAAGAGAAGCGCTAAAAAGGGTTGCCTTCGACAGGACCTTCAAGAAGGCAGAAGGATAAGACATGGAGATCACCTTCTTCACCACAAATACATCAAAAAATACATCTACATGTGGAAGAACTCATACAGAACACATACTGAACACTGGCAGAAGACCTCACACTTCCTAAAAGGCAAAAATCTCCCCACCTACCTGGCCATGTGACTGACAGGGCCTTCGTGCTCTAGCCAGGTGTCAGGCCTGAGCCTTTGAGGTGGGAGAGCCGAGTTCAGCTTGGCTAAACTGAGACCACCAGAGTGGTCAGGTGGACACTGGACCACCAGAGACCTCCAGCCCAACATAATATCAACTGGTGAGAACTCTCTCAGAGATCTCCGTCTCAATGGTAAGACCCAGCTCCACTCAATGACCAGCAAACTGCTCTGTTGGACACCCCACACAAAATGACTAGCAAAACAGGAACACAACCCTACCCATTAGCAGAGAGGCTGCCTAAAATCATAATAAGTTCACAGATACCACAAAACACACCACCAGACATGGTCCTGCCAACCAGAAAAACAAGATACAGCCTCATCCACCAGAACACAGGCACTAGTCCACTCCACCAGTAAGCCTACACAAACAACCCAGTGAACCAACCATACCTACTGGGAGCCGACACCAAAAACAACAGGAACTACAAAACTGCAGAGTGCAAAATGGAGACCCCAAGCACAGTAAGTTAAGCAAAATGAGAAGACAGAGAAATACACAGCAGATGAAGGAGCAAGGCAAAAACCCACCAGACCAAAAAAATGAAGAGGAAATAGGCAGTCTACCTGAAAAAGAATTCAGAGTAATTATAGTAAAGATGATCCAAAATCTTGGAAATAGAATGGAGAAAATTAAAGAAATGTTTAACAGGGAACTTGAATAACTAAAGAGCAAACAAACAATGATGAACAACACAATAAATGAAATTAAAAATTCTCTAGAAGGCATCAGTAGCAGAATAACTGAAGCAAAAGAACAGATAAGTGACCTGGAAGATAAAATAGTGGAAATAACTATCACAGAGCAAAAAAAGAATGAAAAGAATTGAGAACAGTGTCAGAGAGCACTGGGACACTGTTAAATGAACCAGCATTAAATTATAGGGGTCCCAGAAGAAGAAGAGGGGGAAAAAAGAGACTGAGAAAATATTTGAAGAGATTATAGCTGAAAACTTCCCTAATATGGGAAAGGAAGTAGTCAATCAAGTCCAGGAAGTGCACAAGGTCCCATACAGGATAAATCCAAGGAGAAATACACCAAGACACATAGTAATCAAACTATCCAAAATTAAATACAAAGAAAAAATATTAAAAGCAGCAAGGGAAACGCAACAATTAATATACAAGGGAATCCCCATAAGGTTAACAGCTGATCTTTCAGCAGAAACTTTGCAAGCCAGAAGGGAAAGGGCAAAACCTACAACGAAGATTACTCTACCCAGCAAGGATCTCATTTAGATTCGATGGAGAAATCAAAACCTTTACAGACAAGCAAAAGCTAAGAGAATTCAGCACATCCAAACCAGCTTTACAACAAACGCTAAAGGAACTTCCCTAAGCAGGAAACACAAGAGAAGGAAAACACCTACAATAACAAACCCAAAACAATTAAGAAAATGGTAATAGGAGCATACATATAGATAATTACTTTAAATGTAAATGGATTAAATACTCCAACCAAAAGATATACACTGGCTGAATGGATATAAAAACAAGACCCATATATATGCTGTCTACAAAAGATCCACTTCAGACCTAGGGATACATACAGACTGAAAGTGAAGGGATGGAAAAAGATATTCCATGCAAATGGAAATCAGAAAAAAGCTGGAGTAGCAATTCTCATATCAGAAAAAACAGACTTTAAAATAAAGACTATTACAAGAGACAAAGAAGGGCACTAGATAATGATCAAGGGATCAATCCAAGAAGAAGATATAACAATTATAAATCTTTATGCACCCAACATAGGAGCACCTCAATGCATAAGGCAAATGCTAACATCCATAAAAGGGGAAATCGACAGTAACACAGTAATAGTAGGAAATTTTAAGACCCCACTTTCATCAAAGCACAAAACATCCAAAATGAAAATAAATAAGGAAACACAAGCTTTAAAGGACACATTAAACAAGATGTACTTAATTGATCTTTACAGGGCATTCCATCCAAAAACAACAGAATATACTTTCTTCTCAAGTGCTCATGGAACATTCTCCAGGATAGATCATATCTTGGGTGATAAATCAAGCCTTGGTAAATTTAAGAAAATAGAAATAATATCAAGTATCTTTTCTGACCACAATGCTGTGAGACTAGATATCAATTACAGGAGAGAAACTTTAAAAAACACAAACACATGGAGGCTAAACAATACACTACTAAATAACCAAGAGATCACTGAAGAAATCAAAGAGGAAATAAAAAAATACGTAGAAAAAAATGACAATGAAAACATGATGACCCAAAACCTATGGGACGCAGAAAAGCTGTTCTAATAGGGAAGTTTATAGCAATACAATCCTACCTCAAAAAGCAAGAACAATCTCAAATAAACAACCTAACCTTATTACTAAAGCAATCAGAGAAAGAAGAACAAAAAAATCCCCAAAGTTAGCAGAAGAAAAAAAATCAAAAAGATCAGATCAGAAATAAATGAAAAAGAAATGAAGGAAACAATAACCAAGATCAGTAACACTAAAAGCTGGTTCTTTGAGAAGATAAACAAAATTGATAAACCGTTAGCCAGACTCATGAAGAAAAAAAGGGAGAAGCTTCAAATCAACAGAATTAGAATTGAAAAAGGAGAATTAACAACTGACATTGCAGAAATACACAGGATTATGAGAGATTACTACAAGCAACTATATCCCAATGAAATGGACAACCTGGAAGAAATGGACAAATTCTTAGAAAAGCACAACCATCTAAGACTGAACCAGGAAGAAATAGAAAATATAAACAGACCAATCACAAGCACTGAAATTGAAACTGTGATTAAAAATCTTCCAACAAACAAATGCCCAGTACCAGATGGCTTCACAGGCGAATTCTACCAAATATTTAGAGAAGAGTTAACACCTATCCTTCTCAAACTCTTCCAAAGTATAGCAGAGGCAGGAACACTCCCATACTCATTCTATAAGGCCACCATCACCTTGATACCAAAACCAGACAAAGATGTCACAGAAAAAGAAAACTACGGGCCAACATCACTTATACACATAGATGCAAAAATCCTCAACAAAATATTAGCAAACAGAAACCAACAGCACACTGAAAGGATTATACACCTTGATCAAGTGGAATTTATCCCAGGAATGCAAGGATTCGTCAATATACACAAATCAATCAATGTGATACACCATATTAACAAATTGAAAGATAATAACCATATGATCATCTCAACAGATGCAGGAAAACTTTTGACAAAATCGTACACCCATTTATCACAGAAACCCTCCAGAAAGTAGGCAAAGAGGTAACTTACGTCAACATAATAAAGGCCATATATGACAAACCCACAGTCAACATCATTCTCAATGGTGAAAAACGGAAACCATTTCCACTAAGATCAGGAACAAGACAAGGTTTTCCACTCTTACCACTATTACTCAACATAGTTTTGGAAGTTTTAGCCACAGCAATCAGAAAAGAAAAAGAAATAAGAAGAATCCAAATCAGAAAAGAAGAAGTAAAGATGTCACTGTTTGCACATGAGGTGATACTATACATAGGGAATCCGAAAGATGCTATGCGAAAACTACTAGAGCTGATCAATGAATCTGATAAAGTAGCAGGATACAGAACTAAGGCACAGAAATCTCTTGCATTCCTATACACTAATGATGAAAAATGTGAAAGAGGAATTAAGGAAACAATCCCATTTACCACTGCAACAAAAAGAATAAAATACCTAGGAATAAATCTACCTAAGGAGACAAAGGAACTGTATGCAGAAAACTATAAGACACTGATGAAAGAAATTAAATGCGTTACAAACAGATGGAGAGGTATACCATGTTCTTGGTTTGGAAGAATCAAGATTGTGTAAATGACTAAACTACTCAAAACAATTACAGATTCAATGCAATCCCTATCAAACTACCAATGGCATTTTTCACAGAACTAGAACAAAAAGTTTCACAATTTGTATGGAAACACAAAAGATCCTGAATAGCCAAAACAATCTTGAGAAAGAAAAATGGAGCTGGAGGAATCAGGCTCCCTGACTTCAGAGTATATAACAAAGCTACAGTAATCAAGACAGTATGGTACTGGCACAAAAACAGAAATATAGATCAGTGGAACAGGATAGAAAGCCCAGAGGTAAACCCATTCACCTACAGTCACTTTATCTTTAATAAAGTAGGCAAGAATAGACAATGGAAAAAAGGCAGCCTCTTCAGTAAGTGGTACTGGGAAAACTGGACAGCTGCATGTTAAAGAATGAAATTAGAATACTCCCTAACACCATACACAAAAATAAACTCAAAATGGATTAAACACCTAAATATAAGGCCACACCCTCTAAATCTCTTAGAGGAAAAGATAGGCAGTACACTCTATGACATAAATCACAGCAACATCCTTTTTGACCCACCTCCTAGAGAAATGGATATAAAACCAAAAATAAACAAATGGGATCTAATGAAACTTAAAAGTTTTTGCACAGCAAAGGGAACCATAAACACAATGAAAAGACAAGCCTTAGAATGGGAGAAAATATTTGCAAATGAAGCGACTGACAATGGATTAATCTCCAAAACATACAAGCAACTCATACAGCTCAATATCAAAAAAACAAACAACCAAATCCAAAAATGGGCAGAAGAAGTATACAGACATTTCTCCAAAGAAGATACACAGATTGCCAACAAACACATGAAAGGATGCTCAACATCACTAATCATTAGAGAAATGCAAATTAAAACTACAATGAAGTATTACCTCACGCTGGTCAGAAGGGCCATAATCAAAAAATCTACGAATAATAAATGCTGGAGAGGGTGCGGAGAAAAGGGAACCCTCTTGCACTGTTGGTGGGCATGTAAATTGATACAGCCACTATGGAGAACAGTATGGAGGTTCCTTAAAAACTGAAAATAGAACTACCATATGACACAGCAATTGCACTCCTGGGCATACACCCTGAAGAAACCATAATTCAAAAAGACACAATGCACCCCAGTGTTCATTTCAGCACTATTTACAATAGCCAGGACATGGAAGCAACCTAAATGTCCATCAACAGATGAATAGATAAAGAAGATGTGGCACATATATACAATGGAATATTACTCAGCCATAAAAAGAAGTGAAATTGAGTTATTTGCAATGAGGTGGATGGACTTAGAATCTGTCATACAGAGTGACGTATATCAGAAATTGAAAAAAAAATACTGTAAGCTAACACATATATATGGAATGAAAAAAAGTTCTGAAGAACCTAGGAACAGGACAGGAATATGATGCAGTTGTAGAGAATGGACTCGAGAACGTGAGGAGTGGGAATGGTAAGCTGGGACAAAGTGAGAGAGTGGCACTGACATATATACACTACCAAATGTAAAATAGGTAGCTAGTGGGAAGCAGCTGCATAGCACAGGGAGGTGAGCTTAGTGCTTTGTGACCACCTAGAGGGGTGGGATAAGGAAAGTGGGAAGGACACTCAAGAGGGAGGGGCTGTAGGGATATATGTATATGTGATTCATTTTGTTACAGAGCAGAAAGTAACACAACATTGTAAAGCATTTATACTCCAATAAAGATGTTAAAAAAAAAAGTGGTGCCTTTGAGAAATAGAATTAGGGTTGTGGAAAATAAGTCAGAGAACTGGAGCTTTTCAATAGAATTTCTTCTATATTTTGGAAAGACACACATCTGATAATCTGAGGCAAAAATTATGGCTGAATGCATTGGTTTTAAGACACCTCCAATATGTTTGCCACCAATAAGGTGATCACATTAATATATTCCATAGGTAGACAGAAATAAACAAAATAAATCAAAACAGAAAACACTGGATGTATTGGCCACTGGGGAACAAAAACTGAAACAGGAAGAAGCAGGAGTCTTTTTTTAGCTGTAATCTAGAACCAGCATTAAGAAGTCAGTTACAGAAACAAAGGTATTCTCCATCAAGGTCAAATGGGACCTATCCTTGTTGGAGAACTTAGGAGAGTTGGTGAAACAGCCAAACATGGCAAGGCTGGTGCAATAGAGCAATGGGAGAGGTATACACGTTAGATTCAGACCAGAGTTTTAATCTTATCTCTCCTTCTTATTGTCTCTGTGACCTTGGACAAGCTACTTAACCTAATCTTCTTGAGACTCAGTTTGTTTATCTCTAAAATGGTGATGATAACGCAAATTTCACCTGGGTTATGAGGATTAAATGAGGTAAGCTACATAGAGAACGCATATGATAACTGCCTACAGGTGGTACTTAGTGAATGTTCCTATTCCTTTCTTCTTCCCTATTTCCATAAAAGATTGCTAGGTTATTGTTAAAGAATAAACTAGTGAAAATGTGTGCTGCAAACCAAATAGACCTAAAGTATGAATCAAGGTGTGTACAAAAGACCTGTGCTCAACTAATGCCAAGCAAGTTAGAAAAAGGGGATTATAAATCAGTTCAAGATGATCTGAAATAAAGGAGGGGATTTAAAACCCGATAAAGATCAGAGATCAGGGCCTACAAGGGTAAGACAACTGCTGGGTGGAAGGAAAATATGCCCTGAGGCCCCACACCTGGGACTAATACCAGGAACACCAGATTTTAGGAGGAAACTGGCACTGCTTCCAAACCGCATAGCAGAATTAACCCAAACCTACCTTAGACAGGTCTGGTACAGAGCATGGAAATGATTGAGAAGAGGAAAAGGAAAAGATGGGGGCCATGGAGTCTCAGAAATGCAAGGGCTTCACATGGATAGGCATCTGGATGAGGCATCAGAGGTATCTGCAAAGACTGCAGGAGCCCGGGGAGGCTGAGTCAATGGGGCTGTGCCATTGGGCCAAAAGTGAATGGATCACAGCGTCATCAGCAGAGGATGTTCACAGAATGCACAGGGATGGGGCTAAGCCAGCGCACTCCCAAATAGCAGCAGGTGGGTGGGTATGCTTATAAAAATGACCAGGCAAATTCTAGGAAAAAAGGAGCTCCATATCACATTCCCATCCAACTGTAATGTGAGAAAATTTATCACTGTGATCCACTGTCATTATTATCATTGCTACCTAGGATGAACTACAAAGGTAAATTGTGCCCTTGAGGGAGAAGAAGTTTTCTGTTACAGGCAACAGCATTCAGACAGGCTGAGGATATAGGATTAATGTGAAGTAAGGAATGGAGATTACAAAATGCACCATGGGAAAGTTCAGGCTTATATCTCAATCAAACAACAGGAAAAAAGGAAGTCTTGCTCATTTTTCCAACGTCTCCTACACGATGGCAGAAGGAGGATGGTGTTCAGGGGAGACAGAAAGAAGAGCTAGGCCTCATAGTTGGTTGCTGGCACACTGACTGTACTTTATTTCTGAGGGTAAGAGAGGAATTCTGACATCATTGGAAAGATTCAGGTGTAGTCTGGGTAGTCTGGGATAGTTTGTGGTGATATAGGTCTCAGCCAGCCTATAACAATCTTTCTAAAATTTTGCTAGCTCAGGCTTCACATTCTACAAAAATTATTCCTGATCTCACAATCTGGTTAAATTTCTATACCAGGAGAGCATATGAGCCTCAAAGGAGGTCTCTGGTACAGCAAAGCAAATCAGTTAATTCTTTCTTCTAGGGGTAGGGGACACTAATCAGAGTTGACCACCGAAGGCTCTGGACTCCCAGTGTGAAACAATTTTCTCTGTAGACACAGAACTCTTCTCCTTTAATGAGAGAATAGAAGATAGCCGCGCAGATTTTCCACAAAAGATAGAAGAGACAGGAGGCCTGTAATTACTCTTCCCTGAAGGTGGAATATTTTGATTGTTAAATTATGCTCTCTGGGATATTTTTAAATTTCTCAATTAAAATGCTATCTTAGCTAACTGTGCCATTCTGGAAGGACATAGAGGTGAGGTCACAAATAAAAAAGACAGACAAGTCTTCTGTGGGATTCATCAGGCATCATCAGGGAGTCGACTCAAGTGCTAGGTGAATATCCTGTTGTAAGTAGGCCTTGGCTCCTTCATAATTAAGAAAGGGATATTATGCAGAGTTGATGATCCAGGAGCGTGGCTGGGGCTAGAGCTGTATTTGTTTGTATAACTCAGTACACAAAACATGTTTTAGTTAGACCCATCCAAAAGAAGAAAAAAAATACACACATGCACACCAACCCCCCCACCACACACATGCACACACACACACACACACACACACACACACACACACACACACACACACACTACTCTCAAGAGGCCACCCACAGGCAGTGATGAATTTCCAGGACCCAAATTTGGAATTCAATAAAATGTTCTTTCTTGCTAAAAGCTTGGGATGTGTGAATTGGGCATCACTCTGCTTCCCAGAGTTGTTGAGAGAGGAGGATATCCCCAAGGGCCAAGGATGCTCAGTCATATCTGGAAAAGGTCCAGGCTGGACAGTGAAATAAAAGCTATCTTATTTAGAAATGGTTGCTTCCTAATCAGACTGGGATGCTCCCTAGAACACTGGAAATATCCAAAATCTTTTGAGGTTCTGGGGAATTGAGAAGTACAAAGGACATCAAAATGATAGAAAAGAGATAGAAAAATAAAATGTCCTTAGATTATTCGCAAAAATAATAACAGACAATAATTATGACTTCAAATATTTCAATGGCTTGTGATAGTAGGATGCTGAGTTATATGGCTGAGGTTCAAATCATGGTAGAATGTCCTGGACCCAGAAAACTGAGATTCAGAGATATCTTCAGCACTGGGCTAAGGTCAAGAGTCAAAACATAGAAGAACAGCCAGGATTCTGTTACTTGGAGCTCATAGGAATGTGAAACCAAAAATGGAATCCAAATGATGAGGTCAGTCCAAATTGTAATGGATAGTCAGGGACTAAGTATATTTGTAGGGTGGAAGTAAGTCCCAATTTCCCAGGACAATCCCATTTTATACCTACAATTTCAACTCAGTTTAGCATATGCTTTGGAAATTTCATTTTTAACTGAGTGCTATTTATTAATATTTACATTAAAATAAGTTGGTGTGGATTTGAACTACACTTTATACTTCTAGCTTCTGCGAGGTTCTGACTTATTAATGTATGAGATACCTGGGCACCAAACATAGCTCGCAATTTAACTCATGATTATGTATGAAAAGCAACCAATAATAACCCATATTTTTTCCCAATTTTTTTTTTTTTTTGGTTCCCCAAAGAAGATCCTGAGAAAATGATTCACATGCAAGTAGCACATTTGGAGGTGAACGAAAGCACAAGTAGACAAGTAGGGATGAGAAACAAGAAGGGGAAAGCAGAAAATAAATGGCACAGAATCAAACCAGCTACCTAGGAAGGCAACTGAAGCTTAATTGAGCTGGACAAACTCTTGGAGCCAATGTAAAAGGACTGTGTAAAATGATTTTCATAGTGTGAGACAGTTATGATGTTTATACCCTGATTACGATCAGTCATTGGTTGGGGACTTCTTCCAAGGGGCAGGAATTCCCTAACATTTATGAGCTCCACTGTAGGCAGCAAAACAAGCTTTGGTGATTAAAAAAACAAAAACAAGAAACTTCAAGAAAAGAAGTGCAGGTAAGTACTAGTGTACACCGAAGTGATAAAGGCAAGGGGTTATGGATTGGCTATATGTATGTACGGCATTTCATGTAGTCCTTCTCTTGCACTATTCATATCCAAATGATATTCATCGTGTTTATCTTAATACTACCTGTTTTACATTCCCCTTATCCTGAACCAGAACTTCTGCTAGTCTAGGTTGTTTGACTGTTAGTGTATCCCTGAGGTGACTAAATCCTGGTTATACTTTTGTCAGGCCAGTGTTGTTGCAGTATGCAAGTATGGTTCCCACTGGGGATAAAGGCACCAATGTATGTCCTAGTGTATCCCTTGACTTCCAGATGTTACCCTCCCTGGCTCCCTTATGTAGCAGCAACCCAATATTCTCATGATAATCAGGGTCAGTTTTCTGGCAATATAGTAGCTTATTATTTGCTTGTTGAGCTATTGGTGCAAAGAGCCCAAAACAACCAAGTAGGAGCTCTGATTTTAGATTAGTGAAACTCTTACCATGTCCCCTTGTAGAAGCAGCTACTCCCTGGAAACCAGTAGCTTTAGACCAGCAGACTCTAAAATTGTGGGATCAGGGATCACAAATTAGCCAAGGGAGCCACTAGGAGTGATGGTGAGAGGAGCCAGTACTACTTTTACCCTTTGGTGTTCAGCACCATAAAATGGCCTTTGGTTCAGTGTATATACCAAATCTTGAAAGATAGTACACCCAACTCTGATACCTTTAAGAGAAAATTCCAACATTCTATCAGTCTACCGGTTTCTGAGTCATATAGTTTCTGATAGGCTCAATGCATCTCATGCCCTTGTAGGTCTCTTGATCAAAGGCAAAGTCAAAATTTGACTTGAGATAGTCAAGCTAGGGCAACTCTCAGCCTTGTTTGCATGTGGCCTACAAGTTAAGAATGTTTCTTTACATTTTTACAGGATTATAAAAACAAAACCAAAGCAGAACATGTGGCAGAGACCATGGATGGCCCAAAAGTTTAAAATATTTACTCTCTGACTCTTTACAAAAACGTTTTGCCGACCTCTGAACTGGATCATTAATTGTCAATTTTGGCTTTTTTAAAAAAATCAGGAAATATCCGTTTCTACTAAATGAAATCTCACATGGGACCAAATCCAAATGAAACAAATAGGGAGAACTGCTCTGGCTGAAGAGCTGAGAGGCTTTAGTGGAGAGCTTAGAACACTGTTCCCTTAGCTTCCTTCTCATTCTTCTCAGTACCTCTCCAGAACCTTGGGCTCCACAAAATGTGGTTGAAAACATTGAGGTCTTTCAACCCTTCCAGTGTTAATATTCGGATATTGTTTTTTATATTAGCTCACACTGCTAAAGAACACTCTGGCCTCCCAAGAGCTGAATTTTGTTCAGTAATATAGTCTGGTAATTATTAACATATCCCAAGGGCAAGAACAACCACAGAGCTCCAGCAAAGTCACAGAACAGTGAGCAAAGCAATAAGATTTTTGCCCTCCTTCCCCAGGAGTTTCTACTAGCCTCCTGAAAGTGTCAATTTCACCCCTAAAACCAGCCTTGCTAAAGCTGAAACTGCCCGCAGATGGGATCACTAACCTTTTGTCAGAGGTAAGCCTGGACAGCAAGGTTCAGCTTTGGTCTGGTCTTTTCAGATGGGGAAGCTTGCTTTTTTAATACAAGAAATAAAGTTGTGCTTATGCTTTTCTGAAGAATTTCAAAACATAGAAATTAAGTCAAATGGGCAATTCTTCCTGGGCTGTATAACATTTTGTTCCTTGCCAAAACCAGAGACAAACATCAATTCCCCAGTTCAATGGGGCCCTACTTTTTCATTCTAAGGGGATAAGTTGTGCCACCTCTGAGAGTTATGCAAAGGTTTGGTTTGACTGTCTTTCTAGCATATCCTTTGTAGAATGTGCCTCTGAGGTAATGGCCTATATCTCAAAACCAAAATCTGCCCGATGAACAAAAGCCTCTTCTTTCCTGGAACCCAGAAGGGAATGGGGTGGAACTAAGCCCCCTTTCCCATGCCTATTCCATATCCTGGAAATCCTAGTGAGTGAACTCTTGGGAAATCTCCCAAAGTTCCTCAAATTCCCAAGGGAACTTAGATTTTCATGATTACCTATGGTTCTGACTTCCTGCCTCTCCCAACTCTCATTCTCTACTCTGCCTCAGGGCATTGTCAAAAATAGTAGAAGAATCAGCCTGCAATTAGTGCAATCAAACATTGATTTCTCTATTTCTCCTTTCAATTCTATTGACTTACTTTATGCATTTGAAGCTCTACTGTTGGGTGCATACATATTTAGAATTTTTATATTTTCTTGGAAAATCAAACCCTTTATCATTACCTACTGTTTCTTTTTTTTCCTGATAGTATTCCATGCTCTGATTTCTGCTTTGCTTGATGTTATTAGTATAGTTATTCCCACTCTGTTTTACTAGTGTCTATTCCAGCTCTTTATTTTCAATGTATTTATGTCTTTATGTTTAAATTGGGTTTCTTTTAGATAACATAGAGTTGGGTCTTGTTTTTTATCCATTCTGACAATCTCTGTATTTTAACTGGTGTATTTTGACTATTTACATTTAATATGATGCCAGTGTGACTGGATTAAATCTACCATATTGTTAGCTCTTTTCTATTTAGTTTATCTGATCTTTTTTTCTGTTTTTCTATTTTTATAGCTGCCCTTGGGTTAATGGAGCATTTTTTTATAATTTGATTTTATCTTCTCTCTTGGCTTATTATTTAAATATTTTTACTTAAATGTTTTTCTGTGGTTACTCTAGGGTTTACAGTATACAACTTTAATCAGAGACCACCTTCAAATAATATGCCATTTCATATGTAATTTAAGAAACACAGAATACCTTATATTCCTTCCTTTCATTTTTGCTCTATTGATGTCATAATTTAGTTTTGCATTTGTTATGATCTCATAATACCTTGCCTCTATTTTTCCTTTAGACAAATTAATTTTGAGAGTGATTAAATATAAGAAGAAATCCATTTCATTTTACCTTTATTTATTCTATTTGCAGGGCTCTTCCTTTCTTTCTGTTGATCCAAGTTCCTATCTTATAGTGTATGTCTTCTGCCTGCAGAACAACTTCTTTGAACATTTTTTTTCTAGAACATTAAGTCTGCTGGCATCAAATTCTCTCAGTTTTTGTTAGTCTGGATAAGTTCTTACTTCTATATGAAATCAAAATAGTCTGTCTGTAATTCTTATCTTCTTTCCTTTGTATAAATCTGTATTTTTTCCATTAGCTGTCTTCAAGAACTTCTCTTTGTCTTTGTGTTCAGTGGTTTGAATATGATATGAATGACTAGGGGTGTGTATGTGTTTATGTTAGGTACTTATTCTCCTTGGCTATTTCTGAGTTTCTTGGACTTGGAGTTTGGTTCTCTCAGTTATTTTGGAGCATTCTAATTAGAAATGCTGGGTCTGATGGTGCTATGTTCACTCTCAGTACACCATAGGCTTCAGGTTTCTCTGGTGATATCTTGTGTTTAGGGTGTGGGCTATTTGCAAAAGGGTGTATCTCAATGTCTGCTCTACCATCAGTTCTAGGTCTTCTTTGTGCACCATGCCTCAGAGAAGGTCTCCACACTTGTGATTCTCTTCCATACTTCTCCCAGCAATGTTCCATTTTTACTTGTTACTTCACACTAGTTAGCCTGGTAGTGGTGGGAGAGGTGTATTCTCTGTACTTATGACTAAGCCTCAGTCTTTTAGCAGGCACCATATCCCAGGGTCTCAAAGATGTGGTCTCCTCCTCTTCTAGTTATAGCCTGTTCCCCATACTAGCCCTGCTTTCCCTCAGGTTGGGAGTTTTTCCTTTCTATTCCTTTCCCCCAGCTGTGGTGAATTTTCATCAATGCCCTAAAGTGTGTTTTTGTCCTTTCTGCTACACAGTTAAGCTTTTGCTCTATAGTGAGACTGGAGAAAAGGGTCTCAGTAGAGTTCCATGACCCTCCTTCATTGGCTGTTCTTCCCTTCCCCCACATTTATACCTCAAGGGACACTATCAGAGGACTCTCACCAATCTTTTCTGAGAGCACCCAGTAGAGTTCATGGAGAAAAACACAAGAAATTGAAGAATCCTCTAGTTTCTGCAGTTCTCCAGAGGCTTTGCAACCTCCCCTTGGTGTCCAGTTGCATCTTTCCTAGCTAACCAACTGCTAATGAGACAGGAAGGAAGAGGGCAGGGCACAACAATTAAAAGAATGACACAGCTGTTGAGAAAAACAAGATAGGTCAAAAACTGTTTACGACTCCCACTAGGCCCAAGATGGTAGAAGATTTGACTTCCAGTAGATCTTGAATCTCATTATATGGTCATTGTAATATATTAGCATATGCTAAATGACACACCCACCAGCATCATGACGGTTCCAAGGCTGACCATAAAAGGTCAAAAAGTGGGCAGTGGTCCAATTCCTATAAATCCCTTTCCCCTTTCCCCAAAATAGTTAGAATATTCCTCCCACTTGTTAACATATGCAATTACTCAGCCCATTAAAAACTAACCACCCCCACAACCCTGGGCTGCTCTAACTTTTTGAGAAGGTCCACCTTCTGCTTATGGAATGTGTATCTCTCTAAATAAACTTGCTTTCACTTTACTTTGGTTCACTCTTGAATTCTTTCCTGTGCAAAGCCAAGGACCGTCACTTGGTGGTCCATCCCAGGGGCTCGTGTGTGTCCCAGGATGTGATATTTTCTTCTCCTGCATCACTAGCATACCTCTATCATGGCTGACATCTGTCTCTTATACTTTGGGGCCAGTTGGTTGGCCTGCAACCTCAGTGCTCCTGTAGTGTCAAGAAAAGTCATGAAATTGTTTTTTTAATTGTAAGATTGAGAGTGATTTCTTTTCAGTTTTATATCTCCTCCAGTAAAAAACAGGAAACCAGTACTTTTAATTATTGTTTATAAATTAATTCTTTGGGGTATGATATAGTTCCCCCATTTTACAATTAAGGGAATGGGTACAGAAATGTCCTGTGTGTTGGTATACTGGTGGGGGGTGGAGGATGTGAGGAAGCAGATGATAAAGCAGAAGTAGAATAGACTTCCAGGTGTGTTGTGCCCAAATCCATGTAGGTCTACTTAGCTGAGGAAAAATGATGAGGATGAGGATGAGTAAGGGTGATGATATTAGATAAGATATGGAGGTATTAAAATATGTCTTTATTTTCTGCATATTTTATTCTTCACCACACTTTTGCCTTTTCCCTTTTTGGACAATGGCATTCAATGCCTCAAGGACAGAATGCAAATTTTAAAATCATCATATTTTTGGTCTTTGAATTTTAAAAGTGATGACAAAGGATAAGAGAAAGACTTAGAGTAGGCAGAACTGATTTTGTCTGTTCTTGAAATGACATAAAATTAGCCTGGGCTGTGGGGAGGAAAGCTGACTCAGAACTTGAGATGCAAGTATTCAGAGAAATGGGCCCTTCCCTTGCTTCCCTCATTCAAGCTTCCAAACCAGCCTAGAGGTGCACAGAAACTACAAGTGCCTTGGTGATTTCAAAACTGGTTCCTCTCTTTCTGGATGGCATCTTGGAAAACAGTGAGACTTTATAGCACCCCTTTGCCCACATCCAAGTAAGGCCCAGGAAAAGTAGAATAGAGAAGGCACCGTGCCTCTGGGTGCATTGGACTGAGGCATATTCCCATAGTTCTATGCACCCCAGTGAGAAGCTAGAAGCAGTGAAACAATTTCCTGTGCTACCTAGGGAACCACAGAGGCAGGCTCTTACACAAATTCAATGTATTTCCATGGTTCAAAGTAGGTCAGGACAGAGCTGAATTTCTCTTGGGTCCCCAAGGGTGGCAAGGAAGCTGAATGGGGTGTGGTCATATGGTTTGGAATGACATAGCAGTGATCTGCTTGGATTCATGACTGAAGGCCAGTCACAAATACAATCTTGGTGGATACAAGTGTAGATTGTTAATGACAAAGAACTAATGAGATATCCCCAAATTCCATGCTAAGCACCACACAAGTCCCTAGAAAGCAGATGTTCCTTGAAGAAAACGTGATTGGATGGGGACTGAATTGACTTGATTTTCTTTTTTGTCAGTGATAGAATATGTACTCTTAAGAGAAACTGAGTCATATAAAAATAGACAAATTACAGTTTTTGCCACTGATTCTGTTGACCAAGTTTCTTACTTGTTAAGATTTTAATGACATTACTTGTTACACTTCAGCTATGTTCCAAGCATCTAGCTAAGCACATTATTTAATCCTCTCAACAAACCTAAGAGGTAGATCTTACTATCATTTCCATTTGAAGGACTTTGACTTATTGAGGTTAAGCTAGTTGTGCAAGATTTCACAGGTAGTAAGTAGCAAGGCTGGAACTCAACAATAAAAAAGCCCATACTTTTTTCCTTTTTTTAAAAAATTGAAGTATAGTTGATTTAAAATATTGTGTTAGTTTCATGTGTACAGCCTAGTGGTTCAGTTATACATATACATATTTTTTTTTCCAATTCTTTTTTATTACAGATTATTACAAGATATCAAACATAGTTCCCTGCACTATACAGTAAATCCTTGCTGTTTATTTTATATACAGCAGTGTGTATCTGTTAGTCCCATACTCCTAATTTATCCCTCCCCCACCCCCCACTTTTCCCTTTGGTAACCATAAGTTTGTTTTCTATGTCTGTTAGCCTGTTTCTGTTTTTTAAATAAGTTTATTTGTACTATTTTTTAGATTCCACATATAAGTGATATCATATAATATTTTTCTTTCTCTATCTGGCTTACTTCACTCAGTACAAGTGAGATACACACACACACACACACACACACACACACACACATATATATATATAATGGAATATTACTCAGACATAAAAAAGAATAAAATATTTCCATTTGCATCCACATGGATGGATTATCATACTGAGTAAAGAAAGCCCATACTATTCACCACCAGAACTTTAGAACTTAATAACTATTCAGGGTCAGAGATATGTTTTCTTTTGTTTTCTTTCTGAACTCAAGAGTATAAAAATGTATTCCCTAAGATAATCATATTCCCTTTATAAAATTGCTCTAGCTTCTCTGGTCTGCTTAGAAACAAAATAATAACTTCAAATAGTATTATTTTGGATAAAATTATTTTGAATTATAAAAAAACACCTTACAGATGTTTATAATACTCAATATCCTTTGATATCACAGCTAAAGGGTTTTTTAGATAATCTAGCTCAGAAGTTCTCTAGCCCAGCAACATCAGCATCATATGAGAAATGGATAGAAATGCAAATTCTCAGGCTCATCTCCAGAGCTACTGAGTCATAAACTCTGAAAGTGAAACCCATCAATCTGTTTTAACAAGCCCTCCAGCTGATTCTGATGTACCGTGAGGTTTGAGAACCACTATTCTAGCTCAATATCATGCATATACCATTTGAGATATACTGTGCACCAGAATCTATAAGTGTCAAGAAGTGAACTTAGAAAGATTTGTAGGGGCCTCTTTGGGTCTCCTGGACCCAATTTCAATGTGTGGAGTGGGTTCCCCTCACCAACAAGCAATTCTCAGGGCACCAGCTGGGTGTCCTACAATTCAAATCATTCTGACACTACTTACCTGGAGATAGCATCAGATTCCACAGGTTAGTGGTTATTTTCTCCAAGACTGCTCCACCCACTGGCTTCAGATGCCAGTTGAAAGTCCAGGTTGTCACCTGCATTTCTGACCCACTGTTTATAAATCAGAAGTTCCCGTGATGCCATCCTTGGGGTTGATTTGTTTGCTAGAGCAGCTCATAGAAATCAGAGAAACATTTTACTTACTAGATTTATTATAAAAGGATTTAACTCAGGAACAGTCAGTTGGAAGAGATACATAGGGCAAGATATGGGGAAAGGGACAAAGTTTTTACGTTCTCTCCAAGTGTCAGTCTTCCCAAATCTCCACATGTTCACCTTGGAAGCTCACCAAAGTGTCCTTTTTGGGTTTTTATGGAGAGTTCATTACATAGGCATGATAGATGAAATTGTTGTTCACTGGTAATCGATTCAACCTCCAGCCCTTCTCCCATCTCTGGAAATCAGGGGGTTATAACTGAAAGTTACTACCCTCTAATCACACCGTTAGTTTTCCTGGCAACCAGCCCCCTTCCTGAGGTGGGGTCCAAAAGTTACTTCATTAACAAAAAAAAAAGACACCTTCATCCTCTCAACACTTAGAAAATGCCGAGGGTTTTAGGAGTTCTTTGCCAGAAACTAGGATGAAGACCAGAGGGTCCCGACTTATGATTTTCCACTTTAAGATGGTGTGAATCAACAAGCATTTGGTAGAAATTATACTTCGAATTTCAAAATTTGATTTTTTTCCGGGCCAGCAATACACAGCACTATACCTTCTCCTGAGGTTGGGCAAGGCAGCAGCCCTGTCACAGGATCACGACAGTAAACAACTGATACATTGACAACCATTCTGTTTTTCACTTTCAGTAGAGTATTCAATAAATTACATGAGATATTCAATACTTTATTATAAAATAGGCTTTGTGTTAGATGATTTTCCCCAACTATAGGTTAATGGAAGTGTTCTGAGCATGTTTAAAGTAGTCTTGGCTAAGCTAGGATGTTTGGTAAGTTAGGTAATTAAATGCATTTTTGACTTATCAGGATGGAACCCCTTTGTAAATTGAGGAAGGTCTGTATATGTTATTATAAATCACAATAACACAGAGCCAGATCAAGTTAGAGGATTTTAGCTTTAACACATACATAAAGGGGGTGGAGATGGGGGGCTTTAAGCAGGGGAAGGCATCATTTGATTGGCATTTTATTATTCATTAGATGTACTTATCCATTCATTCATCCACCAAATATTTACTGAGCACCTACAAAGTGTGAGGCTCTGAGCTACAAACCCGAGATAATCTTTCTCTCAATAAGGTTGGGTGAGTAAGAATAACAGCATTGGAGGCTAATAAGAAGGCTATTGTGATAGGTCGGTGGAAGATGACAAGAGCCTGAAGGGCATGGCAGTGCAGGAGTGGATTGACTGGGAAATTCTTGGACTAATACATGCATTTCCTAAAGTTTTCGTTGGTACCCAATTTTCTATAAGAAGGTGGAATAAGACAAAAATGCCCTTTCGCCTCCCAATTTAGGCAAATGGGCAGTGTGTAGTGATGCCATTAGCTAGATCAGAATACTGAAGGAGAAACGTATGGGATGGTGAGGTGACCAAATATTATGTGGTATGGGAGTTTCATCCACCCAGTTGCAATGGCATGATCTCTCATGGGTGCAGAAGGTAACCAAAGCCGTTGAATATATTTTTAATGGCTAGAAAAAATTACCTTTACCTTGAAATGGAATACTGACACTTTGAAGCTTCTACTAACTGATCATATTCTCATAAGTAACTCAGAATCAATCTACTTTGCAGGGTCCCGGCAGCTGAATTCCCAAAGAAATGTTTATAAACGAGTGTTTACATATCTAATCCTACTGATTTCTATTCTCATTTGTCTTCACTTCTGAGGGTCTGAAATTTGGCAGTGATTCTCCCCCACCTTAACTGTTCCTTATTCCATCTAGTTCTTCTTGACAGTCTTAATGATTAAAAAGTGAACATTTATGTGAATCAATAAAGCTTGCCCTTAAGGAACTCTAGAATCATTTTTTAGAAAAGTGAGACATCACCCGCTTCTATAGGGACTTTGCAGACTTCTCTTTTAATCAGGTTTAAAATTAACAAACAAACAAAACCCTATCCTCAACCTCATTGAATTGTAGGCTGTTTTCTCATCCTTTGGCTTTATTTATTTGTTTTTTACATCTTTATTGGAGTAGAATTGCTTTACAATGGTGTGTTAGATTCTGCTTTAAAACAAAGTGAATCAGTTATATATATACATATGTTCCTATAACTCTTCCCTCTTGCGTCTCCCTCCCTCCCACCCTCTGCATCCCACTCCTCTAGGTGGTCACAAAGCACGAAGCTGATCTCCCTGTGCTATGCGGCTGCTTCCCACTAGCTATCTATTCTAAGTTTGGTAGTGTATATATGTCCATGCCACTCTCTCACTTTGTCACAACTTACCCTTCTCCCTCCCCATGTCCTCAAGTCCATTCTCTAGTAGGTCTGCTTTTATTCCTGTCTTATGCCTGGTTCTTCATGACATTTTTCTTTCTTAAATTCCATATATATGTGTTAGCATATGGTATTTGTCTTTCTCTTGCTGACTTACTTCACTCTGTATGACAGACTCTAGGTCCATCCACCTCTTTACATATAGCTCAATTTCATTTCTTTTTATGGCTGAGTAATATTTCATTGTATATATGTGCCACCTCTTCTTTATCCATTCATCCAATGATGGACACTTACATTGTTTCCATCTCCGGGCTATTGTAAATAGAGTTGCAATGAACATTTTGGTACATGACTGTTTTTGAATTACAGTTTTCTCAGGGTATATGCCCAGTAGTGGGATTGCTGGGTCATATGGTAGTTCTATTTGTAGTTTTTTAAGGAACCTCCATACTGTTCTCCATAGTGGCTGTACCAATTCCCATTCCCACCAGCAGTGCAAGAGTGCTCCTTTTTCTCCACATCCTCTCCAGCATTTATTGTTTCTAGATTTTTTGATGATGACCATTTTGACCGGTGTGAGATAATATCTCATTGTAGTTTTGATTTGCATTTCTCTAATGATTAATGATGTTGAGCATTCTTTCATGTGTTTATGGGCAGTCTGTATATCTTCTTTGGAGAAATGTCTATTTAGGTCTTCTGCCCATTTTTGGATTGAGTTGTTTGTTTTTTTGTTATTGAGCTGCATGAACTGCTTGTAAATTTTGGAGATTAATCCTGTGTCAGTTGCTTCATTTGCAAATATTTTCTCCCATTCTGAGGGTTGTCTTTTGGTCTTGGTTATGGTTTCCTTTGCTGTGCAAAAGTTTTTAAGTTTCATTAGGTTCAATTTGTTTATTTTTATTTCCATTTTTCTAGGAGGTGGGTCAAAAATGATTTTGCTGTGATTTATGTCAGTGTTCTGCCTATGTTTTCCTCTAAGAGTTTGATAGTGTGTGGCCTTACATTTAGGTCTTTAATCAATTTTGAGCTTATTTTTTTGTGTGGTGATAGGGAGTGATCTAATCTCATAGTTTTACATGTAGTTGTCAAGTTTTCCCAGCACCACTTATTGAAGAGGCTGTCCTTTCTCCACTGTACATTCCTGCCTCCTTTATCAAAGATAAGGTGACCATATGTGCGTGGGTTTACCTCTGGGCTTTCTATCCTGTTCCTTTGATCTATATTTCTGTTTTTCTGCCAGTACCATACTGTCTTGATTACTGTAGCTTTGTAGTATAGTCTGAAGTCAGGGAGCCTGATTCCTCCAACTCTGTTTTTCATTCTCAAGATTGCTTTGGCTATTCGGGGTCTTTTGTGTTCACATACAAATTGTGAAATTTTTTGTTCTAGTTCCGTGAAAAATGCCAGTGGTAGTTTGATAGGGATTGCATTGAATCTGTAGATTGCTTTGGGTAGTAGTCATTTTCACAGTGTTGATTCTTCCAATCCAAGAACATGGTATGTCTCTCCATCTATTTGTATCGTCTTTAATTTCTTTCATCAGTGTCTTATAATTTTCTGCAAACAGTTCTTTTGTCTCCTTAGGTAGGTTTATTCCTAGATATTTTATTCTTTTTGTTGCAATGGTAAATGGGAGTGTTTTCTTGATTTCAGTTTCAGATTTTTCATCATTAGTGTATAGGAATGCAAGATATTTCTGTGCATTAATTTTGTATCCTGCTACTTTACCAAATTCATTGATTAGCTCTAGTAGTTTTCTGGTATCATCTCTAGATTTTCTATGTATAGTATCATGCCATCTGCAAGCAGTGAAACCTTTACTTCTTCTTTTCTGATTTGGATTCCTTTTATTTCCTTTTCTTCTCTGATTGCTGTGGCTAAAACTTCCAAAACTATGTTGAATAAGAGTGGTGAGAGTGGGCAACCTTGTCTTGTTCCTGATCTTAGTGGAAATGCTTTCAGTTTTACACCATTGAAGATGATGTTGTCTGTGGGTTTGTCATATATGGACAATATTATGTTCATGAAAGTTCCCTCTATGCCTACTTTCTGGAGGGTTTTTATCATAAGTGGATGTTGAATTTTGTCGAAAACTTTCTCTGCATCTATTGAGATGACCATAAGGTTTTGCTCCTTCAATTTGTTAATATGGTGTATCACATTGATTGATTTGCATATATTGAAGAATCCTTGCATTCCTGGAATAAACCCCACATGATCATGGTGTATGATCCTTTTAATGTGCTGTTGGATTCTGTTTGCTAGTATTTTGTTGAGGATTTTTGCATCTATGTTCATCAGTGATATTGGCCTGTCGTTTTCTTTCTTTGTGACATCCTTGTCTGGTTTTGGTATCAGGGTGGTCTCGTAGAATGAGTATGGGAGTGTTCCTCCCTCTGCTATATTTTGGAAGAGTTTGAGAAGGATAGGTGTTAGCTCTTCTCTAAATGTTTTATAGAATTCACCTGTGAAGCCATCTGGTCCTTGGCTTTTGTTTGTTGGAAGATTTTTAATCACAGTTTCAATTTCAGTACTTGTGACTGGCTTGTTCATATTTTCTATTTCTTCCTGATTCAGTCTTGGCAGGTTGTGTATTTCAAAGAATTTGTTCATTTCTTCCAGGTTGTCCATTTTATTGGCATAGAGTTGCTTGTAGTAATCTCTCATGATCTTTTGTATTTCTGCAGTGTCAGTTGTTACTTTTCCTTTTTCATTTCTAATTCTATTGATTTGAGTCTTATGCTTTTTTTCCTTGATGAGTCTGGTTAATGGCTTTTCAATTTTATTTATCTTCTGAAGGAACCAGCTTTTAGTTTTATTGATCTTTGCTATCGTTTCCTTCATTTCTTTTTCATTTATTTCTGATCTGATTTTTATGATTTCTTTCCTTCTGCTAACTTTGGGTTTTTTTTGTTCTTCTTTCTCTAGTTGCTTTAGGTGCAAAGTTCGGTTGTTTATTTGAGATGTTTCTTGTTTCTTAAGTAGGAATGTATTGCTATTAACTTCCCTCTTGGATCCACTTTTGCTGCATCCCATAGGTATTGTGTCATCGTGTCTCCATTGTCATTTGTTTCTAGGTATTTTTGATTTCCTCTTTGATTTCTTCAGTGATCACTTCGTCATTAAATCGTGTATTGTTTAGCTTCCATGTGTTTGTATTTTTTACAGATCTCTTCCTGTAATTGATATCTAGTCTCATAGTGTGTGGTCGGAAATAATACTTGATACAATTTCAATTTTTTAAAATTTATCAAGGCTTGATTTGTGACCCAAGATATGGTCTATCCTGGAGAATGTTCCATGAGCAGTTGAGAAAACTGTGTATTCTGGTGTTTTTGGATAGAATGTCCTTTATATAGCAATTAAGTCCACCTTGTTTAATGTATCATTTAAAGCTTGTGTTTCCTTATTTATTTTCATTTTGGATGATCTGTTCATTGGTGAAAGTGGGGTGTTAAAGTCCTGTAATATGAATGTGTTACTGTCGATTTCCCCTTTTATGGCTGTTAGTATTTGCCTTATGTATTGAGGTGCTCCTATGTTGGGTGCATAAATATTTACAATTGTTATATCTTCTTCTTGGATCAATCCCTTGATCATTATGTAATGTCCTTCTTTGTCTCTTCTAATAGTCTCTATTTTAAAGCCTATTTTGCGTAATATGAGAATTGCTACTCCAGCTTTCTTTTGGTTTCCGTTTGCATGGAATACCTTTTTCAATCCCCTCACTTTCAGTCTGTATGTGTCTCTAGGTCTGAAGTGAGTCTCTTTTAGATAGCATATATATGGGTCTTGTTTTTCTATCCATTCAGCCAGTCTGTGTCTTTTGGTGGGAGCATTTAATCCATTTACATTTAAGGTAATTGTCAATATGTATGTTCCTATTCTCATTTTCTTAATTGTTTTGGGTTTGTTATTGTAGGTCTTTTCCTTCTCTTGTGTTTCTTGTCTAGAGAAGTTCCTTTAGCATTTGTTGTAAAGCTGGTTTGGTGGTGCTGAACTCTCTCAGGTTTTGCTTGTCTGTTAAGGTTTTAATATCTCCATCAAATCTGAATGAGATCCTTGCCGGGTTAGAGGAATCTTCGTTGTAGGTTTTTTCTCCTTCATCACTTTAAATATGTCCTGCCAGTCCCTTCTGGCTTGCGGAGTTTCTGCTGAAAGATCAGCTGTTTACCTTATGGGGATTCCCTTGTGTGTTATTTGTTGTTTTTCCCTTGCTGCTTTTAATATGTTTTTTTTTTGTATTTAATTTTTGACAGTTTGATTAATATGTGTCTTGGTGTGTTTCTCCTTGGATTTATCCTATATGGACTCTCTGTGCTTCCTGGACTTGATTAACTGTTTCCTTTCCCATATTAGGGAAGTTTTCAACTATAATCTCTTCAAATATTTTCTCAGTCCCATTCTTTTTCTCTTCTTTTTCTAGAACCCCTATAATTCGAATGTTGGTGTGGTTAATGTTGTCCCAGAGGTCTCTGAGACTGTCCTCAGTTCTTTTCATTCCTTTTACTTTATTTTGCTCTGCAGTAGTATTTCCACTATATTATCTTCCAGGTCATTTATCTATTCTTCTGCCTCCGTTATTCTGCTATTGATCCCTTCTAGAGTATTTTAAATTTCATTTATTGTGTTGTTCATCATTGCTTGTTTCATCTTTAGTTCTAGGTCCTTGTTAAATATTTCTTGCATTTTTCTATTCTATTTCCAAGATTTTGGATCATCTTCAGTATCATTATTCTGAATTCTTTTTCAGGTAGACTGCCTATTTCCTCTTCATTTGTTAGGTCTGGTGGGTTTTTATCTTGCTGCTTCATCTGCTGTATGTTTTTCTGTCTTCTCTTTTTGCTTATCTTACTGTGTTTCGGGTCTCCTTTTTGCAGGCTGCAGGTTCGTAGTTCCCATTGTTTTTGGTGTCTGTCTCCAGTGGCTAATGTTGGTTCAGTGGGTTGTGTAGGCTTCTTGGTGGAGGGAACTAGTGTCTGTGTTCTGGTGGATGAGGCTGTATCTTGCCTTTCTGGTGGGCAGGTCCACATCTGGTGGTGTGTTTTGGGGTGTCTGTGGACTTATCATGGTTTTAGGCAGCCTCTCTGCTAATGGGTGGTGTTGTGTTCCTGTCTTGCTAGTTGTTTGGCATAGGGTGTCCAGCACTGTAGCTTGCTGGTCGTTGAGTGTATTTGGGTGTTGGTGTTAAGATGGAGATCTCTGGGAGATTTTCACCGTTTGATATTATGTGGAGCTGGGAGGTCTCTTTTGGACCAGGGTCCTGAAGTTGGCTCTCCCACCTCAGAGGCTCAGCATGAACTCCTGGCTGCAGCACCAAGAGCCTTTCATCCACGTGTGTCAGAATAAAAGGGAGAAAAAGTAGAAAGAAAGAAAGAAAGAGGATAAAAGAAAAGAAAAGAAAGTAAGGTAAAATAAAATAAAATTATTAAAATAAGAAAATAATTATTAAGAAAAAAATATTTTTAAAAAGTAAAACAAAACAAAACAAAAATGGATGGATAGAACCGTACGACAAATGGTGAAAGCAAAACTATACAGACAAAATCTCACACAGACGCATACAGATACACACTCACAAAAAGAAGAAAAGGGGAAAAAATAATAAATCTTGCTCTCAAAGTCCACCTCCTCAATTTGGGATGATTCGTTGTCCATTCATGAATTCCACCGTTGCAGGGTACATCAAGTTGATTGTGGAGATTTAATCCTCTGCTCCCGAGGCTGCTGGGAGAGATTTCCGTTTCTCTTCTTTGTTCTCACAGCTGCCGGGATTCAGCTTTGGATTTGGCCCCGCCTCTGCGTGTAGGTCACTGGAGGGCGTCTGTTCTTTTCTCAGACAGGATGGGGTTAAAGGAGCAACTGATTCGGGGGCTCTGGCTCACTCAAGCTGGGCGGGGGGAGGCGTATGGAGTGTGAGGCGCATCTGCAGTGGCAGAGGCCGGCGTGACGTTGCACCAGCCTGAGGCGCGCCATGCGTTCTCCTGGGGAAGTTGTCCCTGGATCCCGCTACCCTGGCAGTGGTGGGCTGCACAGGCTCCCCAGAAGGGAGGTGTGGATAGTGACCTGTGCTCACACACAGGCTTCTTGCTGGTGGCAGCAGCAGCCTTAATGTCTCATGCCCGTCTCTGTGGTCCGTGCTGATAGCCGCAGCTCGAGCCCATCTCTGGAGCTCCTTTAAGCAGCGCTCTTAATACCCTCTCCTTGCGCACCAGGAAACAAAGAGGCAAGAAACAGTCTTTTGCCTCTTCGGCAGGTCCAGACTTTTCCCCGGACTCCCTCCCGGGTAGCCGTGGTGCACTAACCCCTGCAGGCTGTGTTCATGCCGGCAACCCCAGTCCTCTCCCTGCACTGCGACTGAAGCCCGAGCCTCAACTCCCAGCCCCACCCACCCCAGCGGTTGAGCAGAGAAGCCTCTCACTCTGGTGAGTGCTGGTCGGCACCGATCCTCTGTGCGGGGATCTCTCCGCTTTGCCCTCCACACCCCTGTTGCTGTGCTCTCCTCCATGGCTCCAAAGCTCCACCCCTCTGCCACCCGCAGTCTCGGCCTGCGTAGGGGCTTCTAGTGTGTGGAAACCTTTCCTCCTTCATGGCTCCCTCCCACTGGTGCACATTCCCGTCTCTATTCTTCTGTCTCTGTTTTTTCTTTTGCCCTATCCAGGTACGTCGGGGAGTTTCTTGCCTTTTGGGAGGTCTGAGGTCTTCTGCCAGCATTCAGTAGGGGTTCTGTAGGAGATGTTCCACGTGTAGATGTATTTCTGATGTATCAGTGGGGAGGAAGGTGATCTCCACGTCTTACTCTTCTGCCATCTTCTCCCCTCCCTCCTTTGGCTTTCTAACATGCACTTCTCTTAGGTTTTTATTTACACCAAGAGGTCTGTGTCTGACTGACTCAGAAATATTATTATCACAATTTTTTCTTTCAAAGCAGTACAGTGCAGACCTCAAGGCACCAATTATCCGTCTATCCCTAACATTATTTTTACTGTATGCCTCATCCCTCAGCTAGAGGAAAATCAACAGTTAAAGGTCTGCCCTTCACTTTCTCTCAGATCTATGGGTTGTTCAAGTTTAAAGGCCAATTTTTTGCTGCCTCACTTTGTTTTTGGGGAAGCTAGTGATACTATTGAATAGAACTCCCTTCTGAAAAACACCTATTCCTCATACTTTTTCTTGTTTTTAAAACAAATGTTATTTGCTGAGATTAATATTGACACATACTCATAGGAGAAAATGTGCAAATTGAAGGGTAAAGGAAAATGTCGAGATTGCCCATAACCCCACCACAAAGAAAAACAAGTACATTTTCTTCTTACCTCTTATTGAATTTCTTCTAAAGCATATATTTTTACAGTTAAGACCAGCTACCTTTCTATTTCCAGCTTTTTATATGACACTGTATTTTTGCATGTCCCTTAAAATTCTTTTTTAATATTATTTCTAATAGCCGAAAAATAATCCATCATATGAATGTGTCAAATTTTATCTTAACAGTTCCCGAATTTCTGGTTATTTATTTAGTTTCCAGTGTTTTAGATGTAACAAATAATGCTGCAGCAAATAATGCTTCAATAATGTCTACCCTTTGGATGAGAAAATTCAGATTCCCAGGTTTGGAATTTCTGATCTGAAGGAAATAAACTTTTTAAAACATAGAACAATTTCTCTCCCTTTTTTCTATGCATTTTTACTAAGTTGAGAGCATACTACACATATGTACCTCTTTTGCTTTTTTAATTTCACATTATATTTATATTACTTATAAGTTCCCCAAATGTGGGACATTGCACTTTTTTTTTTAACACCTTTATTGGAGTATATTTGTTTTACAATGGTGTGTTAGTTTCTGCTTTATAACAAAGCGAATCAGCTGTACATATACATATATCTCCATATCTTTTCCCTTTTACATCTCCCTCCCTCCCACCCTCCCTATCCCACCCCTGTAGGTGGTCACAAAGCATAGAACTGATCTCCTTGTGCTATGTGACTGCTTCCCACTAGCTATTGGTTTTACCACTTTTGATGATACTTTAATGAAAACCTGTGAGCATAAATTTTGTCACATCCTTATTATTTCCATAAGATAAAAACAATAGAGGTGGGATAATTTAGTAAAAGGGTCTGAATGAGAGAGAGCGAGAAAGAGAGAGGTGATTCTATTGCATTCTCATTGCTCTGTCTTTAGTTTCTGTAATCACTAATATAAATGGACATTTTTTTCGTGAGTTTTTGGTGTATCGTTTCCCAGTCTGACTCTACTTTTACTTTAATTAAGTTATGGTTCCTGGATGTCAGAACACATAGAACATTCATATTATTTTTTAACAGCTGTGTAGTTAACCCTTTGTATGACAATACTATAGTTGATTTAACCATGCATCTACAGGTTGATATTTGTTTCCAGTTTTTGATATTTCAAGTAATTCTACAATGAAATCTGTATATGTATGGCATATGTATTTTTTTACATTCCTGATTATGACTCCTGCCTATTTTTTTGGTGTGGTTTGTTGTTATTCTACATTGATTTGTAAGAGCTCTCAGATACACACACACAACACACACAGACATACACACACTTCCCACTCTGTTCCTTTTTTTTAAAAAAAGTTTTTGTTTATAATATGTTTCACTGGATAAATGTTTAAACTTCTATGCAGTCAAATCTGTCGGCTTTTCCATTTAAGGCTTTTAGTTTTGAATCATGCTTGGCAAAGATTTCCCCTTTTCAAGATTATATTACTATTCTCCAGTACTTTATCCTAGCACATTTATAGATCTAATTTTATATTTACATATTTGGAATACATATTTGTGCATACATAAAATAGAGATCTAACTTTATTTTCCTTCAAATGGTTAGCCAATTATCTCCACATAATTTATTGAATAATACATCCTTCCCTCAGTGTTTATTATGCCTATATTTGCATATACACTTGGACTTTTTATTGGGCTCTCTTTTCTTATCCACTAATCTATTTGTCTATTCTTCATACTTCTTTAAATCATATAAGCTATACAGTCATTTATAATCTGATTAGGCAAGTCTTGATGTTTAAATATTCTGTTTCAAAATGGTTTGCCTAGATCCATCAAGGAGTGCTAAAATTAGTAAGCCAAATTTAAGCAGAAATAGAATATTTGCATAGTCTCAAAGTATCTCCTCCCAAATATTTAGTAATTGAAGGAGGCAAATAATAAATTTATAGTAGAGAATCCTGGCAGATAGCACTTACCCAAGTGATGAAATTTCACATCACCAATAATCCATGTCAACATCACATACCCCAATATGACACACAGAGAAGTGCAAATCACCTCTGAAGCATCCTTCCCATTAATGCATATCCTCAATCTAATCATGGAAAACATCAGACAAACCCAAATTAAGGAACATTCTAATAACTAACCAGTAGTCTACAAAAGTGTCAAGGTCACAAAAGATAAGGAAAGACTTAGGAACTGTCATATATTGGAAGAAACTAAAGACACATCCACATAAATGCAATGTGGGGTCCTGAAAGAGCCAAAGTTTGTTAGTTGAAAAACTGGTCAAATCTGAATACATTCTGAAAATTTAGTTAATAATATTATAACATGGTTAATTTCTTAGTTTTGGTAACTCTTCTATGGCTATATAAGATGTTAATGTAAGAGAAAACTGGATATGAAGGCTATAAAGGAAAAACACCACTATTTTTGCAACTCTTTTGTAAGCTTAAAATTATCTCAACATGAAAAAAAAAATTTTCTCATCTATTTTAATGCTTGTATTCTATCCAGTGAAATTTTACTATCCTTTGTCAAGCTCCCCTCTCACTAATGCAAACTAAAAACATAGGCCTTAGCAATCTCACTGTGACTGTGTTGAATGTGTATGCTAATTTAGGAATATTTGGCATCTTTACAGTGTTTAAGCTTCTATTCAGAAGAAGCATATTTATTTTTCAGATTTTATTTTATGCTCATAATACTATTGTATGCTTCTTTTTAATTTACTTATATAAGTTTTGCTGTAATTTTAAGTTGAATAACAGTAGAGAGTGTAGGTATTTCTGTGTTATGTCTGATTTTAATGAGAATTCTTATAGTTTTAAACCACTAAATAAGTTTATTATTTATTTCTGATGATACATTATCTTCTGTAAGAGGTTTCTTTCTATTTACCTAGAGATGTAACAGGAGTTAATACCAAATTTTATTTTTAAAATTCAGCTTCTATTGGATAGGATCACAGTCTTCATTTTTCTCTTTTTTTTTTAATATAACAAATTATGAGACCAGATTTTCTTTTCTTTCTTTTTTTTTTTTTTTTTAGTCACACCTTGTGTCCTGTGGGATCTCAGTTCCCCAACCAGGGATTGAACCCGGGCCATGGTAGTGAAAACCTAGCATCCTAACCACTAGGCCACAAGGGAACGCCCCACATTTTGTAATGTTGAGCCAACCTTGCACCTCTGGGATAAAACATCGTTAATCAACTTAATCACAGTGTTCTGTTCGTTTCACATTTTATTTAGGATCTACGGAACTTTGTTTATATGTGATAGATATGTGTTAGTACTTGCTTTTAAAAACTTGCTCTTGAATAAAACTGTCGGTTTCTTGAGGGCAGGAATAATATTTGGCAAACAGACTCTAGAAAAATATTTTGTTAAATATTGAAGAGTCTCCCACTTTGTTACAGATGTGGGAATTGGAGGCATTTGCTGAGTTATTGAATGGGTGTTTGTTCCAGAGACTTTCTCACTTCCCAAAACATAATCTTCAAATTTTTAGGGATTCTGTCTTTCAGAGGTCTCAAACTCAGCCCATGAAGTAAATTTGTCTTGTCAATATGTTACATGGCCACACGGTGTTTTGAAAATGTTTGATTTAACTGCTAACATTTAAAAATAAGAAGATCTGGGCTTCCCTGGTGGTGCAGTGGTTGGGAGTCCGCCTGCCGATGCAGGGGACGTGGGTTCGTGCCCCGGTCCGGGAGGATACCGCGTGCCGCACAGCGACTGGGCCCGTGAGCCATGGCCACTGGGCCTGCGCGTCCGGAGCCTGTGCTCCACGGTGGGAGAGGCCACAACAGTGAGAGGCCCGCGTACAGCAATAAATAAATAAACAAAAGTAAGAAGATCTTACAAATAAATCTAAATCTCTGGTTTCTCTCGAAAAATCATAGTTATAGAATGTAAAATTACTGGACTCCTATTATTCAAGAAATTGTAGCCCAGCTGAAAAATTTAAGTGTCATGCACAGGGACACTTAGTCGTACCTGTCAGTGGTAACAGTTTGCAGAAGAGAGGGATTGTTCTGGACAGGAGAGGTGAGACAAAATTTCGTAGAGGAGGTCAAATTATGTAATCAACAGTGGGCATGAATAGAACCTCATGAATAAATAACTTCTTCGTCATATGGCTGAAAAAAGCAACACATCCTAGATGAGGTACAGATGAGACATTTGCTGATTTATAAAATTTGGGATTAAATGGCCTTTAATGTATTGAATAACAGTGAAATGCTTGTTGGTCTTGATTTGGGCTTTAAATATTTTTAAGCCACAGGATATCCAACTGGTTGACTCTTGTTCTCACGCAGCTGTACCCAAAAAGGCATACAAGACTAAGACTGGAAAGGGCTTTTGAGGTCACTTATTCTAATTCCTTCCCATTTTACAGATGAAGAAACTGACAGAATGGTGGAATGATGTAAGTTCACACAGTTTGTATGTGATAGAATAAGGCTCGTGATTTTATTGCTAACCAGTCATTATCCCTTCCAATGACATCATGGCTGCTCTACAATGGGGATGGAGTAAGATTTCTAAGGTCCCTTCCATTCTAAGACATGGAAGGAGAAAGCCAACCAAAATTGATAGCTCAAGCCTTTATTAAAATCTTCGATATGGGAACAACTCAAGATGACTATTCCGCAGAATACCAGTAGTTTGAAGAGTTTATAAGGAAATCAGGGAAGGTCAGTGAGTGTTCATATTTGTTCCAGGTAGTTTTCACTGAGGAAAATAAGATTGTCCTGCTCTTGGGACAAGATGTAGGGATGGTAAGACTAGGGCTGAAGTTTAATAGTTCTTGTGGGTCAGTTTGGGTTTAGTGAGCAGGGAGCTAGGTAGAAATGTTCAGTCCTTCAGTATTTTTGTACAATGATAAGAAGCACTCAGGACTGTGTTATATTATGTACTTATTTATGTATTTTCTCTTTCCCCTACTAGAATGCACATCAGCAAGGGTGGAATGTATTTGTTTCCTAGGACTTCTGCCACAAATTACCACAAACTTGTGGCTTAAAACAACAGAAATTTTTCCTCATCATTCTGGAGGTCAGAAGTTGTAATCAAGGTGTCAGCAGTGTTGACTCCTTCTGAAGGCTTTGGGGGAGAATCTGGTCCATAGTGGCTACCAGCAGCTCTTGGTGTTCCTGGCTTATGGACACATCACTCCAACTTCTGCCTCCATCTTCGCAGTGCTCTCTTCTCCCTGTGTGTTTGTATGTCCCTTTCCGTCCCTTATGAGGACACTGTCATTGGATTTAGAACCCACCCTAATCTAGTATGGTCACATCTTGATCCTTACCTTAATTACAACTACAAAGATGCTAGCTCCCAATAAATTTACCTTCTGAGGATCTGGGTGGACATAAATTTTGGGGAGGACACTATTCAACCCAAGACAGAAGGGTTTTATTTTCTTAACCATGGAAGTCTCAGTGCCTAGGAGACTGGCAAATATTTGCTAAATGTTGAAAAAACTTAATTTGAGCTAGGCATTGGCTGCTCCCTATACATGACATTGTCTATGGACCTCCTTGTATGACCTGCATCTCTCATTCATGTCACCTGTTGGGCCTTAGAGGCTATGGGTTTAAGACTTCTGTTCATCCGGTTTAAAGTACTGCTCACTTTTTCTCCCAATAAAATAGAGAGAAAGATGAAGGGCAGTGGAGAGAGGAGGAGTGCATTTCAGAACACAGGAGGGTCATTGTAAACCACAGCCAGCCAGCCTGGAATCATATCTTGAATCTACCACTAACTCATTGTGGGTCTCACCCATCTCAGTTTCTCCATCTGTAAATGGAAATAATAATAGCACCTCGAGTTTGGTTGTGAGGATTAAAGAAGTTGATAGATATAAAGCACACAGTCTAAAGGTACCAGTAAAGTGCTATAAAAGTGTTAGCTATTATCCAAATGTCTCAGTGCCCAACTTTGAGATAATCTCATATCCTTCAAGCAACATTTACATTTTAAATGAGGACCACACCAGCTTGTTTCCTTATAATCACCTCCAAATGAGAAAGGGATTTTCCTTTTAACCAAGTATTTATTCATATTACAATCATATTTTAATTACTCTAGGGAAAGGTTTTTATATAAGAAACCAGAGAGCAAAGTAGTTGGATGATGTGTTTGTATTTCCTACTGAGATTTTCTCCTTTTGAATTTTTCAGTGTCTATCTCATCTTTTTTTTTTTTTTCCACCTCTCACTCCCAATTTGCCGATTATTAACTTTAGAAGCAATTTGGTGGAGGTTGAAAGGAAGCAGAAGAGAATAATATTTCAGTACCAGACATTCTGTTTAACAGTTTGCTAACATTTTTCATTTAATGCTATAAAATGTGTATTATTACTTTCAGTTTACAAATGAACAACGTAAGACTTAAAGTTGCTCTGAGATGTAACTTGCCTGAAGTTAGCCAAATATCATGTGATGAAGCTGTTCTTTGCTATAGTCTGTCTGATTCCAAAATCTCTTGTATTCCTAGTATAATGCCATGCCCAGAGGTTATGATATAGTGCTATAGGTGTAATTACATACACACACACACACACACAGCATGGATTTTACCCTAGTATTTTGGTCCATTTGAATGCAACTTCTGTTATTAAGCTGATTTCAACCAGTTGCCTTATATTTGAATAAAGATAAGAAAACAGAAGAAAGGTTAGAATGCTAGCTCGGGCAATATTTATTTTGCAAGGAAGATAATGCCCATTTGAGATTAGCTCTTTTTGTCAAGGTGAAACTAAGCTAGGTCCCATGTTCCAAAAGCCTTATCACATAAGCAAATTAATTTTAATAGGGCACATTGGCACAAATTGCTATTATTGTGCAAATATGTTTTGGGTTGCCACTTTAAAAGGAAACAATCTGGTTTTCTTCTCCCTATCCTTCTTAATTTTCTCTGTGCTGGAAACAAATGTTCTAATGCTGAGTATATAAAGGAATCAGAGAGAACCCCAGAACCACACCTTTCTAAACTTCCAGTTAGAGGAACCAAACTCTTGGACCAAAAGTGAGCAAACAATATAATTAATACAAAGAATTACAAGCGATGGGATAGCTGTCTGTAAATTAAGTCATGTGGAAAAGTTGCTTATATTTATTTCCTGAGGCCTGCCAAAGAGGACAGACTAGGAATACTAGTTGAGCTAAATTTACTGGGACTCAGAGTCCTTATTACATGTATATGAATATTTGTACTCAATAAAAGTACAAATTTAATGAAAATTATCTGTCCAACAATAAAATAGGCTGTCTCGGGAAACTGCCAATGTCCTACCATTGAAGGTGCTCAAACAAGGGCTCTTTACCTTTTGGTAATGTCCTGTAGGGGAAGCAAATACTCTGTGAAGGTTATTCAAGGCCAACAAAGACTCTGAGATTTCTTCCAAACATAAGATTCTCTAATTCACACACCAGTGGGCACATGGTCATCTATGCCAGTTTTTAATTTATCACTCCATTTTCACTAGCAACCAACTGCCCCTAATGATTCGATCCCTTCACCGTTAAACCTCCAGATCAGGTACCTGCGCACTACAGCCCATACTCCCAATCTGGCTGGCCACTGTTCTGGTACAACCTACCAGCTAAGAATAGCTTTTACATTTTCAAATAGAAAGAAATCATAAGAAAAACACTATTTTGTGGCATGTGAAAGTTAGGTGAAATTCAACGTTCAGTGTCCATAAATAAAATTTCATTGGAACACAGCCATGCTCATTTGTTTATGTATTATCTATGGCTGTTTTTATGTTACAACAGAGGGGTTGAATAGTGGTGAAAGATACTGAATGTCTGACAAAGTGGAAAACATTTATTATCTGTCCCTTTACCAAAAATGTTTGCTGACCCCTGCTTTAGAAAATCAACTTCTGAGAGCAGGGTTGTAATCTTTTTTGTTTATCTCTGTAGCCCTAATGTTTGGCACAGAGTGCCTTCAATATTTGGTTGTTGAATGAATAAATGAATAAAGGATGATTGTGTTCAGAATTTATGGAAAGTCATTAAATTTGCCTATAAATAATTTCTTCTTCTAGAGACCAACAGAGATTTATATCCCTGTTCCCAAACAATGCAGAGGTACATTGTATGTGAACAAAAGACTCAACCAGGGCTAATATTGAGGTATAATGGGCCTGTACAGAATAATGTCTACCTTCTATTCTGATTAGTCATTAATAATTTTGGAAACCACCCCTGGACACACTATAGGTTATTACCTTAAAAACTTAATACTTATTCAGACTTCGGTGAATTCCTAAAATAACCTTGAGAAACTTTGTCTTTTCTTGTCTTAATCAGTTGGAAAATGTAATGCTCCTTGGAGGAATAATTGTGGGGAATTATTCTTTCCTTTCAACACAAAGAAAGTCAGCTCAGCAATTCAATGACATTTGCTGCAGGTTAGATGAATGTCAGCATCTTGCTCCCTCCTCCACACAAAGAGAACATTAATACGTTAAGTCACATTTAGAAAAAAATCCTCCAAACATTTCACCTGCAACATATTTGGAAATCCATTTTAACATGTTAAAGTTTGTTAAAGATGCTTACACTGATCCTCATCCCCCATCCCATATTTTTTAAAACTATTAGCTGCACAGTACTAATTACCCAGCTGGAACTTCTTTCAGCAGAGGGTTTCCAAGTTGCTTCCCCAGTTTGAAGCTGTCAAGAGAAAGTCTGAAGACTTGTTCTTCCTCCTACAGCTTCATGCTCTAACTAAAGCAGTAAATATGGTTCCCTCCAAGGGAGAGGTAGGCAGGGAGGAAATTAGTTGTAGGATTTAAATTACAATTGGCATAGAACAGTGCAAGAACCTGTACACATAGAAGAGGAAAGAGCCCTGTCTTTGATTTTTTTAAATAAATTTAAATTTTTACCCTATTAATCAACTCTATCAAAGAACAATCTCGGGCTTCCCTGGTGACGCAGTGATTGAGAGTCCGCCTGCCGATGCAGGGGACACGGGTTCATGCCCCGGTCCGGGAGGATCCCACATGCCGCGGAGCGGCTGGGCCCGTGAGCCATGGCCGCTGAACCTGTGCGTCTGGAAAAAGAGCAATCTCATTCCTTCTCCTACAACCTCTGCTTCTTTAATTTTAAATGTAATTTTATTATCTTTATTATTATTTTTATTATATTTTGTCATATGTGTAATCTGTTATGTAAATACAATTTACATAATTGCTCATATTAGTTTTAGTTTTAAAAGAATTCAGTATACACACTAATATTTTTACTGTGCCTCTTTCAGTTCTGATTTAAATTTTTTGCTTCATTCTTTCGTTCGCTGAATTTGTCATCAAGCATATGTGTATTTGTTTGTGATAAGAAGTGTTGCTGGGTGCTAAAATGCTTCATCTTTGAATATATCTAATTGTCGTCTTTATATTTGAAACGAATCTTGGCTGGATTCACTTTTCTTAGTCACACTCTCAGAAACTTTGTAGGAGGCTTTTACAGTTGAATGCTGCCATGGAAAGAGTAATGCCAACGTGATTTCCCCTTCTTGG
Source organism: Phocoena sinus (assembly GCF_008692025.1). NCBI lineage: Eukaryota > Metazoa > Chordata > Mammalia > Artiodactyla > Phocoenidae > Phocoena > Phocoena sinus. The sequence goes on along the minus strand of NC_045782.1, from coordinate 26,177,726 downwards.
CTCCTGCAGATATTTGAGTTTGTGATATCTGACTTTAGTCCACCTTTTTCCTTAAACAAAAAATATAGAAGCCAAATAATTTTTCATATGGATTCCCACCAAGTGTATAAAATACTTAATCTATGCCATTCTGATAAAGAAAACCATTTAACACTATTGGTTTAATTTGCACTTTGTTGATTCCTAGGATGGGATGAACATCTTTTAGATGTTCAATTATAATTTTAGAGTAATTGATAACTGACTATTGATCTTTACTAAATTTAGCAGATCCCTGTCTGATCATTCACACATAGATTATATATGTAAATTAACATAATAATAATGTAACTGGATCAATTTAATGGAGCCACTTTGTGAAGGTTATGGTGCCATGTTAACCTGACAAGGTCATGCTGACCCTTACAGGGCGATTTGGGGTTTTGCTAATAGCAAAATACATAGAATAATGGTATTCCAAAATTGGAAGAATGGCAAGATATTCAAGTTTACTGGATTATAAACAGTCAAATTGTTTTTTAAACAAAAACCTTTTAATATAACACCTAATAAATAAGCCAAAGTGGAACTGCTCTAGATAAAGTGAAGTAGAGCAGGGGGTAGAATAGAATTCAGCCTGTGTCTTTTTTTTTTTTTTTTTTGACTCCCAGGTGACTTGGAAAACCACAAGACCCAATGTCTCACAATCTGAAAACCAGCCAAGACGGCATGATAGTTTTATACTTTGAAACTGTCCTCTGCTTGGAACACAGAACAAGGATAGATAAATCATTCAGAACATGTTCTCTGACAACAGTAGAATGAAGTAAAAAATTAAAAACAAACATCACTAGAAAATTCTCACTCTTTGAAAATTCAGCAATGTGTCTAAATAATCCAAATGTCAAAGAAGAAAAAACAAAGAATATTAGAATGCATTCTGAACTGAATAATGGTGAAAGTACAGCCATCAAACTGTGTGAAATACAGCTAAAGCTGTACTAAGGGTAAAATTTATAGTCAAAGTGCATATATTAGAAAATATGACAGGCTGAAAATCAATTACCTAAGTGTCCAAATCCAAGAAACTGAAGAAAAAATTAACCCCAAGAAAGTGAAGGAAATCATAAAAATAATGTGAAGAAATTAATAAAGTAGAAAATAAATTTATTAATACAAAAATAAAAAAACAAAAATTGTTCTTAGAACAGACTAAGACAATTAATAGACTTCTAGCAAAGCTGATCAAAGAAGAGATGGGGGGCTTCTCTGGTGGCACAGGGGTTGAGATGCAGGGGACACGGGTTCGTGCCCTGGTCCAGGAAGATCCCACATGCCGCGGAGCGGCTGGGCCCATGAGCCATGGCCGCTGAGCCTCCGTGTCCAGAGCCTGTGCTCCGCAATGAGAGAGGCCACAACAGTGAGAGGCCCGTGTACCGCAAAAAAAAAAAAAAAAAAAAAAAGAGATGGGAAAATCCCCTAATATCCAGATATTAAAATGAGGACATCATTACAGATATTGCATATATTAACAGATAATAAAGGGATATTATTAAAGATTTCACATGAATAACTTTGAAAATTTTGGTGAGATTGACACATTTTTAGAAGTTTCCTAATTGCCAAACTGAAACAAGGAGAAATAAAAGATACAAATAATCCCATATGTATTAAATAAATTGAATCTAGTATTTAAAGCCTTTCCGTTATAAAATCTCAAGGCCTAGGAGGCTTTACTAGTGAATTCTCCCTAACATTTAAAGAAGGAGTAACAATTTCTCACACTCTCCACCAGAGATTAGGGGGAGAAAATATTCAGAGGTGGGGGTGAATGGGAAAATTCTCTTGTCAATTTGTTTACCAGCATTATTTGATATTAAAATTTAATAAGAATATTACAAAAAAAGGGGGAATTTAAAAGCCAACATCCCTAATGAAGACAGGTACAAAAATCTTGATCTAAATATTATCCACTTGAATTCAGTGATATATAAAAGGCTAATATAGTATAATCAACTAAGGGTAATCCAAGAATGCAGGCATATGAGTTATAAATTGTGACAATAATGATGTTTAACAAACGACCCTGAAATTCAATGGCTCAAAGCAATAACATTTGTTTAGCTTACAAGTCTGCTAATGAGTTTTGTAGTTCTTCTGATCTTGGCTGACTTTCTAAAATGTCTCCAAAAACTGCTGGTGGGAGTGTCGATTGGTAAAAAGACTGATTGTTCATAGCCATGCTATCTGCAATAGCTACATCATATAAATTATCAAAATACCCATCAAATGTAGAATGAACATATAAATTATGGAATTCATACAAGAGAATTCTATTTATCAATAAAAGAATTGCTATAAACAACAATACCTATTATTGAACAAAGGAAGTCAGACTACATTTCTACCCCCCAAAAAAAGAAGAAAATAAAAAAAGTTTCATTTCATTTATATTACGTTCAAAAACACAAAAATTACTCCATGGATTGAGAAGTAATGTTAGTGGTTACCTTTGGAAGCCTGTGACTAGAAAGGGATGCAAAGGAGACATGATTTACTCATAGTGTTCTGTCTTTTATCTGGGGTCTGAGCCCATGGTTTTGTCCAGTGTGTGAAAATTTGAGTTAAATATTTACATGTGCTTCTCTGTCTATGTGTTATGCTCAATTTTTAAAAGGTAATTTTATATCATTCAAAATACATGGAAAATATTAAATAGAGAAATATATAGAAAAAGTCATACAGAGTAAAAGAAAAAAAAAAAAGATGCTATGAGGGATTGAGATGGCAAAGCACCAACTGAAGGAAGACCAAGTGAGGAGGAGGTATATTTTCTGAAATATACATCTGTTAAAGAACTCCTGTCTAAAATATACTAAAGAACTCCCACAAATCAAAAGGAAAAGACAGAAAACTCCCCTCTCAAATAGCTAAAGACTTGAACAGGCCCTTCACAATTGAAGAAATCCTCATTCCAATAACATGAAGAAGATGTTCAGTTTTATTAATCATCAGGAAAATATATATTAAAGTCACCATGAGATTCTGCTACACACATACGCCAGAATGGCTCAAATGAAAACAATTGTCAGTATCAAATGGCAGCAAGGCTGTGGAGCAACAGGAACTTTTATGCACTGCTGGTGGGAGTGTAAATTGGTACAAAAATATGGAATACTGTATAGTACTATCTAGTAAAGATGATATATGCATATCCTATCACCAGCAACTCCATTAGTAGACATATGTCATGCAGAAGTGTTTGGCTTTGACAATTTCTCCAAAATTACATAAAAGAATGTTCATAGAAAGACTATTTAGATTAAACAAAAGCCATGTCCATTAATATTTGAAGGGATAAATAATCTGGATATAGTTAAAGAACAAAATATTGCATAGTAATGAGAAGGAACAAGCTATTACTTCAAGCAAAACACAGATGCATTTCACTAGATATATTGAATGAAATAAGTCAAAGGAAAAGAATATTGTGCTTTATTCCATTTAAATGAAGAGCAGAAGACAGACACAACTAATTAACAGTGTTAGAAGTTTGAATAGAGGTTACCTTTGAGGGAAGGTCTGATTGAGAAGGAGCAGGATGAGGCCTCTGGGGTGCTGGCTACATAGGTGTGCTTATAATGCTCTGTTCAATTTCCTGCACGTAGTGTTTCAACAAGGTTTTTTGAAAAGTAGATACTTGTATAGGAACACACACACACACACACACACACACACACACAAAATTAAAAGACAAGCCATGAACTGAGAGCTAATATTCATACATATAATTGACCACAGTTTAATATCCACAACATATGAAGAATTCTTATAAATCAGTAAGAAAAAGACAACTACTACTCACAAAATGTACCAAATATATAAACAGGTAATTCACAGAAGGTAAACAAAGGGGCCAAAAACATATTAAAGAATATTCAGTCTCCCTGGCTATTGGGGAAATGTAAATTAATACCATAATTAGATATCTTTTTATATTGGTTAGATTGGCAACAATCAGACAATGCCAAGTGAATGTGGAATGAAGATATGGGGCAATGAGAAGTTTCATAAATTGCTGGTGTCTTAGCTTGAGGTACTATAACAAAATACCATAAACTGGGTGGCTTAAACAACAGACATTTATTTCTCATGGTTCTGAGGGCTGGAAGTCCAAGATCAAAGTGTTACCCTACTCAGCTCTTGGTGAGGGCTGCCATCTTGTTGGATGTTGACATGACCTTTACCTTGTGTGCATGTGGAGAGAGAGAGAGTTCTCATATCTTTTCCTTTTCTCATAAGGACAATAATTGCATCATGAAGGTCCTACCTCCATGAGCTAATCTATACCTAGTTACCTCTCAAAAGCTCCACCCTAAATACCATTACATTGGAAGTTAGAGCTTCAACATATGAATTTTAGAGTGGGGGGAAACACAATTATTCAACCCCTAGTGGCTTGTTGGATTATAAATTGGTACAACCACTTAGAAGAGCAATTGGCAATATTTAGCAAAGTTGAAGATGTGCAGGTTTGTTTATTCATCCAACAGTTCTTCTACTCTTAGATGAAGATGCTAGAGAAATACTCATATATGGGTAGAAAAAACATAAAATGATGCTAAATACACTAGAAATAAGTGATTGGAAACAACCAAAATGTTCATCAGTAGAACAGATAAATTAATTATGGTATAGTAAAATCCCTCTATAACAATAAATAAGGTCCAAATATTCAGCCAGGTAAAATGAGGCAGCTAAGCTATGAAGTCTTGCAGTTCCTGGGATCTACTATCTAGTTTGGTAGTGCATGCTGGAGTTGTCTGATACAGTTTAAATATCAATAAAAGTGATTCGAAGTACTATGTTTGGAGAGGAATTCCAAGAGATTGGTCACAATGTTGAGATCTTCCCAGTTAACTGTCACCTTTTATGAGGACCATGTTCAAGGAAATTAGGCTGAAAGAAACTGGAGACAAGGGGGCATATTTTGGTCTTATTCTTCAAAGATAAATCCCATTGTACCTGAATTTCACACTTATTCCAAGGTTTCAGTGTATATTAATGAAACAGAATACTACACAACATTTAAAATGTACAAGCTAGAGCTACAAATGTCAACATGGGAATATATCAAAAACATAAATTTGAGTGAAAATAGAAATTGCAAAATAATATCTAGAGTTTGATACAATTGGACTCAAATGCTAAAACCAGTAGAATAATATTACATTTTGTTTATTGATCCGTAATGTGTAATCAAGTCTAACACAATAATGGAAGGACACATACTACCTCCAGGATTGTGAAGAAGAGCAGGAAATGAGATCAGGATAGTACATAAAGGAATTTTCAACTGTAGTTTATTACATGTCACTTCTTTTAAAAAGTCAGATGTCAATTAGGTTTGTTGATACGGATGACTATACATGGGTTCATTATACCATTTTGTATGTTGAAAATATTTTGAAATTAAAAATATAATCAGAAAAGAAAACCATTGTTTTGATCCAACACACCCCCTAATTTCATCATGAAGGAAACTGAGAACCCAAGAAGTAAAGAGGTTCCCCCAGCCTGTATTTTATTTTCTGTCATTCTTTAAGGAGACATGTCATATGTATGCATTTTAAAAGCAGCTACCATTGTATGTTCATTGTATAACAGGCAGTTTAATAAGCACTTATGTTCATGATTTTATTTAATCTTCCAAAAAGCCACACTCCTATGAGACATATCCTATCTCTTATTTTATAGATGAGAAAACAGATCGAGATATTAAAGTGATACAATTTGATCAAGATTACCAACTAATTATAATCTATATAATTTCAGAGCATGGTTGCATTATGAATTAACTATTAATCTTATTGTTCACCTATATGTGGTAATTCTCCCCACCCCTTATCCCCAAGCCATTTATAACTTTCTCTTTATTATTCTTTTTTAAATTTTTTTCTCTTTGTTTTTCAGCAATTTAAATATGTTGTGAATAAGTGTGGTTCTCAGCCCTTCTTCCTGCTTAGGATTTGCTAGTTTTAATATTTAAGATTTGCTGTTTTCATCAAATTTGAAAAGCTATTATATAAAAATATCATGTGTTTTTTCAGATATTATTCTGTCTCATTCTTTTCCTGGGACTCTGATTACATGTATATTGTACTGCTTGATATTTTCTCATAGTGATGATATTCTGTTCTGTTTTTATTTCAGTCTTTTCCTTTTGTGCTTCATTTTGGGCATTTTAAAAGTTGGAATGTCATAAACTTCACTGATCCTTTCTTCTGCAGTGTTCATTCAGGTGTTTAATCCATCTAATGTATTTTATAGTTTAACATTTTTTTATTTTGATTTATAATCTGTTTGAGTTAATTTTTGTATGAAGTGTTAAGTTATTATCAGGGTTCATGTTTCTTATCTATGAATAATTGTTTCAACAAAATTTTTTGCCACTGAGTTGCTTTTGCAGCTTTATCAAAAGTCTGTTGGTCATATTCATATGAGTCTATCTCTGGGCTCTCCTTGTTCTATTGATCTATGTGTCTAACCCTCTACCAAAATTATACTGTCTTAATTGCTTTAACTATATAGTAAATCTTATAATCATATAGTAGGATACCTTCAAATTTATTCTTCTTTTTCAAAATTGTTTTCAGCTATTCTAGTTTCTTTGATACATATTTTAGAATCAGCTTGTCTTTATCTGTCAATATGTTGCTGGAATTTTTCATAGGAATTGTATATCAGCTTAGGGAGAATTGACATCTTTATTGTGTTTTATCCATCCATAATCACAGTATGCTCTCTCCATTTATTCAGGTTTTCTTTTACTTCCTCATTTAGTGCTTTGTAGTTTTCAGCATATGTATTCTGTACATATTTTGTTATATTTACATGTAAATATTTTATTTGGTCAGGGCTATTGTAAATACTATTGTGTTTTAAAGGCTCATTTCATTTTGTTAATAATATTAGTATATAGAAATATGTTTATTTTATACACTCACAGAAAACTATCTAAAAAGGAAATTTGGAAAACAATCCCCTTCACAATAGCACCAAAAATAATACAATACAAAGGAACAAACTTAGAATGTGAAAGACTTGAATGCTAAAAACTACAAAATATTGATGCAAGTAACGAAAGAAGACACAAACAAATGGAAAGACATTGCATGTTCATGGATTAGAAGACTTATTACTGTTAAAATGTCCCTGCTACCCAAAGCAATAAACAGATATACAGATGCAATTCCTATCAAAATCCCAATGGCAGTTTTGCAAAAATTGGAGCACTATTCACAATAGCCAAGATGTGGAAACAACACTAATGTCCACTGACAGATAAATGGTTAAAGAATATGTGGTATATACACACAATGAAATGCCATTTGACTTTAAAAAGGAATGAAATTCTGCAATATTCAACAGCATGGTTGAACCTTGAAGACATCATAAGCCAGTCACAGAAAGACAACTACTACACAATTTCACTTACATGAGTCTAAAATAGTCCATTCATAGACTCAAAGAGTGGAATAGTGGTTGGTGGGCTGGGGGGAGAGGGAATTACCAAACAATGGACATAAAGTTTCAGGTAAGGAGGGTGAATAAGTTCTAGAGATTGGTTGTAAAATACTGTGCCTATAGTCAACAATATAAGACTATGAGGAAATTTGCACAAGCCTCTTAGATAGCCTCATCCACAAGAGGACAGAGAGCAGAAGCAAGAAGAACCCTAGGGATTCCCTGGTGGTGCAGTGGTTGAGAGTCCACCTGCCAATGCAGGGGACATGGGTTCGTGTCCCGGTCTGGGAAGATCCCACATGCTGTGGAGCAGCTGGACCCATGAGCCATGGCCGCTGAGCCTGCATATCCGGAACCTGTGCTCCACAATGGGAGAGGCCACGTACAAAAAAAAAAAAAAAAAAAAAGAACTATAATCCTGCAGCCTGTCAAAAAACCACATTCACAGAAAGGTAGACAAGGTGAAAAGGCAGAGGGCTATGTACCAGATGAAGGAACAAGATAAAACCCCAGAAAAACAACTAAATGAAGTAGAGATAGGAAACCTTCTAGACAAAGGATTGAGAATAATGATAGTGAAGATGACCCAGGACCTCAAAAAAAGAATGGAGGCAAAGATCGAGAAGATGAAAGAAATGTTTAACAAAGACCTAGAAGAATTAAACAACAAACAAACAGAGATGAACAATACAATAATTGAGATGAAAAACACACTAGAAGGAATCAAGAGCAGAATAACTGAGGCAGAAGAATGGATAAATGATCTGGAAGACAGAATGGTGGAAATCACTGCTGTGGAACAGAATAAAGAAAAGAGAATGAAAAGAAATAAGAGATATCTGGGACAACATTAAATGCAACAACAGTCGAATTATAGGGGTCCCAGAAGGAGAAGAGAGAGAGAAATGACTCGAGAAAATATCTGAGGAGATTATAGTCGAAAACTTCTAAACACGGGAAAGGAAATAGCCACCAAAGTCCAGGAAGTGCAGAGAGTCCCATACAGGGTAAACCCAAGGAGAAACATGCCTAGACACATAGTAATCAAATTGGCAAAGATTAAAGACAAAGAAAAATTATTGAAAGTAGCAAGGGAAAAATGACAACTGACATACAAGGGAACTCCCATAAGGTTAACAGCTGATTTCTCAGTAGAAACTCTACAAGCCAGAAGGGAATGGCATGACATACTTAAAGTGATGAAAAGGAAGAACCTACAACCAAGATTTCTCTACCCAGCAAGGAACTCATTCAAATTCGATGGAGAAATCAGAAGCTTTACAGACAAGCAAAAGCTAAGAGAATTCAGCACCACCAAACCAGCTCTATAACAAATGCTGAAGGAACTTCTCTAAGTGGGAAACACAGGAGAAGAAAAGGACTTAGAGAAACAAACCCATAACAATTAAGAAAGTGATAATAGGAATGTGCATATCAATAATTACCTTAAAAGTGAATGGATTAAATGCTCCAACCAGAAGACACAGTCTCACTGAATGGATACAAAAGCAAGACCCATATACACTGTCTATGAGAGACCCACTTCAGACCTTGGGACACATACAGACTGAAAGTGAGGGGATGGAAAAATATATTCCATGCAAATGGAAATCAAAAGAAAGCTGAAGTAGCAATACTCATATCAGATAAAATAGACTTTAAAATAAAGAATGTTATAAGAGACAAGGAAGGACACTACATAATGATCAAGGGATCAATCCAAGAAGAAGATATAAGAATTATAAATATATATGAACACAACATAGGAGCATCTCAATACATAAGGCAACTGCTAACAGCTATAAAATAGGAAATAGACAGTAACATAAAAATAGTGGGGGAGTTTAACAGCTCACTTACTCCAATAGACAGATCATCCAGGCAAAAATTTAGAAAGGAAGCACAAGCTTTAAATGACACAATAGACGAGATAGATTTAATTGATAATTATAGGACACTCCATCCAAAAACAGCAGATTACACTTTCTTCTCAAGTGCGCACGGAATGTTCTCCAGGATAGATCACATCTTGGGTCACAAATCAAGCCTCAGTAAATTTAAGAAAGTTGAAATCATATCAAGCATCTTTTCTGACCAGAATGCTATGAGGTTAGAAATCAAAGAGGAAATCAAAAAATACCTAGAGGCAAACAACAATGAAAACACAGTGATCCAAAACTGATGGGTTGCAGCAAAAGCAGTTCTAAGAGGGAAGTTTATAGCAATACAATCCTACCTCAAGAAACAACAAACCTCTCAAATAAACAATCTAACCTTACACTTGAAGGAATTAGAGAAAGAAGAACAAACAAAACCCAAAGTTAGTAGAAGGAAAGAAATCATAAAGATCAGAGCAGAAATAAATGAAATAGAAACAAAGAAAACAATAGCAAAGATCAATAAAACTAAAAGCTGGTTCTTTGAGAAGATAAATAAAATTCATAAACCATTAGCCAGACTCATCAAGAAAAAGAGGGAGAGGACTCAAATCAATAAAATTAGAAATGAAAAAGGAGAAGTTACAACAGACACTGCAGAAATACAAAGCATCCTAAGAGACTACTACAAGCAAGTGTATGCCAATAAAATGGGCAACCTGGAAGAAATGGACAAATTCTTAGAAAGGTATATCCTTCCATGACTGAAACAGGAAGAAATAGAAAATATGAAAAGACCAATCACAGGTAATGAAATTGAAACTGTGATTAAAGATCTTCCAACAAACAAAAGTCCAGGACCAGGTGGCTTCACAGGTGAATTCTATTAAACATTTAGAGAAGAGCTAACACCCATCCTTCTCAAACTCTTCCAAAAAATTGCAGAGGAACACTCCCAAACACATTCTATGAGGCCACTGTCACCCAGATATCAAAACCAGACAAAGATGCTACAAAAAAATAAAATTACAGACCAATATCAGTGGTGAATATAGATGTAAAAATCCTCAACAAAATACTAGAAGACAGAATCCAACAACACATTAAAAGGATCATACAACATGATCAAGTGGGATTTGTCCCAGGGATGCAAGGATTCTTCAATATACACAGATCAATCAATGTGATACACCATATTAACAATTTGAAGAATAAAAAACATATGATCATCTCAACAGATGCAGAAAAAGCTTTTGACAAAATTCAACACCCATTTATGATAAAAACTCTCCAGAAAGTGGGCCTAGAGGGAACCTACCTCAACATAATAAAGGCCATATATGACAAACCCTCAGCAAACATCATTCTCAAGGGTGAAAAACTGAAAGCATTTCCTCTAAGATCAGGAACGAGACAAGGATGTCCACTCTCACCACTATTATTCAACATAGTTTTGGAATTCCTAGCCATGGCAATCAGAGAAGAAAAAGAAATAAAAGGAATACAAATTGGAAAAGAAGAAGTAATGTTCATTGCAGGACTATTTACAATAGCCAGGTCCTGGAAGCAACATAAATGCCCAGTGACAGATGAATGGATAAAGAAGATGTGGTACAATGGAATATTACTCAGCCATAAAAAGGAACGAAATTGGGTCATTTGTAGAGATGTGGATGGATCTAGAGATTATTATATAGAGTGAAGTAAGTCAGAAAGAGAAAAACAAATATCGTATATTAACGCATATATGTGGAACCTAGAAAAATGGTGCAGATGAACCTTTCTGCAGGGCAGAAATAGAGACACAGATGTAGAGAACAAACATATGGACACCAAGGGGGGAAAGTGGTGGGGACGGTGGTGGTGTGATTAATTGGGAGATTGGGATTGACATATATACACTAATATGTATAAAATGGATAACTAATAAGAACCTGCTGTATAAAAAAATAAATAAAATTAAATTAAAAAAAAGAATTCACAGACTTGAAACAAGACAGAAAAGATGAGATAAAATAAATACAAGACTATATTGTACATTTAAAAAATTGAGGGTAGGTCTCATGTTAAGTGTTCTTAAAATGAAATAATTTTTTAAAAGCTAAATTGAAAAAAAATAATATATATACTGTCATTGTAGTTAAGATCCTATGATAAATTTTTTTTCAAATTGAAGAACAAATTCAGAAAATGAAAAGAAAGAAATACGCTTGGTATTTGTGTTGATATTGTGTTCTTTCACCTTGCTAAATTTACTTATTTGTTTTGGGACTAGAAGTTTTTTCTTTTTGTAGGTTCTTTGAGACATTTTTTATGTGCACAATCATATCACCTGTGAACAGGGACAGTTTTATTTCTTCTTTTCCAATTGGCTTGTCTTTTGTTTCCTTTCTTACCCTGTTGCACTGGCTAAAACTTCCAGTACCACGTTGAATAGAAGTGATGCATGCAGACATCCTTTTTTTCCCCAGTCTTTTGGGGAAAGCAGTCAGTGTTTTATCATTAAGTATGATGTTAGTTGTAGCTTTTTTATAGATGTCCTTAGGCAGTTTGATGAAGTTTCTTTTTATTCTTAGCTTTCTGAGAGTTTTTGTCATAAAAAGTTTTGTCCAATGTGTTTTTTTTTTGCATCAATAGATCTGATCATTTAAACTGTTTGTATATATAAACTTTCTTATTTAAACTTATTTATATATATTTATAAATATATATAAACTACATTGCATAAACTAAAATCCAACTGTATAAATTGGATTATACTGTTAGATTTCTAAAAATTCTGAACCAGCCTTATGTTCCTGGAAAAAAATCTTCCTGGTTATGGTGTATTTTTGTTTTTTTTGTTTTGTTTTGTTTTTTGCGGTACGCAGGCCTCTCACTGTCGTGGTCTCTCCCGTTGCGGAGCGCCGGCTCCGGACGCGCAGGCTCAGCAGCCATGGCTCATGGGCCTAGCCGCTCTGTGGCATGTGGGATCTTCCCGGACCTGTGCACGAACCCGTGTCCACTGCATCGGCAGGCGGACTCTCAACCACTTTACCACCAGGGAAGCCCTATGGTGTATTTTTTAGTGATGGGTTCAATTTGCTAACCATTTTTTTTTTTTTTTTTTTTGAGAAATTTTGTATCTACAAAAAGGATGGATAGGAGTCTATGGGTTTGTTTGTTTGTTTTGGTACTATGTCTGGTTTTAGTGTTAGGGCAATGTTGATCTCATAAAATTTGTTGAGTTTTCCTCCTATTGTCTGAAGGAGATTGTGTAAAATTAGTGTTATTTCTTTTTTAAATGTTTGGTGGAATTTGTCAGTAAAACCATATGGACCTGGAAATTTCCTATCCAGCCATATAACATGTACTTTTTAAAATTTTAGCTATTGTATTTTCCAGCTCTAGAATTTCTATTCTGGCTCTTTTTCATAGTTTCCAAATGTCTCCTGGGATTCTTTGCCTATTCATTTACTTTCTTTATCTTTTCCTGTATATCCTCAAACATGATTACAATGATATAAAAATCCTCATCTTCTTGTTGCAACATCTGGTTCATCTGTGGGTCAGGTTGGTTTCATTTTTTCGATTTTTTGATGATGAATATTTTTATCCAACTTCTTTATATGCCTCATAATATTTTATTGTAAGAAGTTGTATATATAATTACATGGAGATTGAATTATACTCTTATTTTGTTTGGTTTATCCCAGAGATTGTAAACTCTTTTCTATGTGTGATAGCTAAAGTCGAGAACATGATTGTTTACATTTTACCATGTGATACGTTGATCCAAGATTGATCCCCAGCATTAGAAAGCTGAACACATTTCTTGTTAGCTCAATTCCCAACTTCCAGTTCTACTGCAGTAGGCACTGATGATTAAGTGTTAGTCTCTTCTTATCAGTGTTTGATCCTGAAGCCAGGAGGGGTGGGCTGCAGTATCACCCTTGGAGTGATCAGTTTCAGGCTTACTTCAAAGTCCCCCCAAATGCTTGAGACTGTAAAAGTTCTTACTGTTTTTTGGTTCTGCTTTCACTGCCATTCTTACAACAAACTTTGGAGGTGATAGTTGGAGAGCATCATTATCTCAAGCAAATTATTAGTGCATGTGGGGTTTTCCTGATTCTAATCTGTCCCATCTGCTCCCATCAGTGCCATTATCTCCACTGGTTTTTATGGACCCAGTAAAGGGAATGCTTTCTTCTCCCCTTGCTTGTACCCAGATTCAACAGTTTACCATCTTTCCGGAAGCTGCCACAACTTGCTGTTCACCTGTGAGGTACTCTCTCTCTCTCTTTGTAAGTTAGCTCAAGGCTTCCTTACATACACTCCTCTTTGACTGTCTGATAGATAATGTGATGGTTTATTTTATGTGTCAACTTGACTGGGCCACAGGGTGCCCACATATTTGGTCAACCTTGTTCTGGGTGTGTCTGTGAGGGTGTTTTGGATGAGATTAACATTTGAATCCAAGACTGAGAACATTGCCTTCCCTAATGTGGCTGGCCCTCATCCAATCAATGAAAGCCTGAATAGGAAAAGAGTTTTCCTCTACCTGAGGTACCAGGAAACTTCTCCTGCTTGACTGCTTTAAGCTGGGACATCAGTCTTTTCTGGCCTTCAGACTTGAACTGAAACATTGGCTCTTCTTGGGTCTCAGGACTGTCAACTTTCATGCTGGAAATACACATCAGCTCTCTTGTGTCTCCAGCTTGCCAACTTCAGATCTTGGGACTTCTCAGCTCTATAATCATGTGAACCAATTTCTTATAACATAAGGAACACACATATATATGTGTTCCTTATATATACAAGCATACCTATATATACACAGGCATACTTTGAAGATATTGCTGGTTCAATTCCAGACTACCACAATAAAGTGAATATCATGATAAAATGAATCAGGTGAATTTTTTGGTTTCCCAGGGCATATAAAAGTTATGTTTGCACTGTATTACAGTCTATTAAGTGTCCAATAGCATTATGTGTAAAAAAAATGTACATACCTTAATTTTAAAATATTTTATTAATAAAAAGTGCTAACCATTATCTGAGCCCTCAGTGAGTCATAATCTTTTTCCAGATGGAGGGTTTGAAATATTGTGAGAATTACCAAAATGTGACACAGAGACACAAAGTGAACAAACGCTGTTGGAAAAATAGCGCCGATAGACTTTCTTGATGCAGGATTACTGCAAAACTTCAATTTGTAAGAAAACACTATATCTTCCAAGAACAATAACATGAGGTATGTGAAGGGTTAAAGAAAGAAACATACCTATGTAAAAAATTAGAGAAACGATGGATATATGATAATGTAAAAAAGTAGACTCACATTTTTCAATTATCATGCCTAATTGGATCCAAATTAGTCATCAAAATTGTGAAAGTTTCAAAGCTACATCTATGGGAATATTTAACAGAGAGAAAAGAAGAACTGGAAAATGAGAGCTATTTTCAAATGATTGTACTACTGTCCTTATATGAGATGTTAAATTTGTTCTTTGCTGTTCTAGAGAGCAGAACTACAGCCCATGAGCCAAAGTTTAGGGAAGCCTATTTTGTCTCAGTTAATTCATTCAATAAATAAGCTTTGAGAAGTTACTGTATTCCAGGCAGTGTTCTTGATAGTTGAGATATATCAATGAAGAAAGAAAACAAAATTTATTTCCCTGTCTAGAAAGGGAAATCCAAGTAAGGAGAAATCTAAGAAATCAATGGAAGGAAAAAGTTGAACAGTTAAAAGTGGAAAAACTGACTGGATTCCCTGACAGAAACTTGATAATTATTTACCATGTTTTTGAGGAGATTCCTAAATTAGAAGAGAGTTGAATCAGATGTCCTCAGAAGTTATTCTCGTTGCAGGATGCTCTGAGTTTCTGACAATTCAAATTATCTGCAAGCAATATCATGGACTTTGCTACCAGTATTCATTGAAAATTAGAATGGGTTAATTTCTTCCTTGGATGTCAAAATATGGCGTCACTGTTACCATTCTAAGCCGATAATTTGGTTTTAACCTCTGGCTTTTACACATAGTATGCTACTCACACATACCTCCCGGTCTTAACTAAAACATCACTTCCTCATACCTTGACTCAATTTTAAATTAGGTCCCTTTATACTTGATCTTCATTGCCTTTTATTTTTCCTGCCCAGCATTCCTCTCACTTTGTAATTACTTTCTCTCTCTGTGCGATTATTTGTGTAGCGTCTGTATCCCCACTAATCTGCAAGCTTCGTGAGGATAGGGACGGTGTCTGTTTTCTTCACCACTTGGTATGAATGACCTTAGCTCAGTCCTTGACACAAGATCAAGGGCCATTACATATTTATTTGGTGGTGAATAATGATTAATTAAGTAGGATCCCTGGAGAACAGGAATTGTTAATCTTCAAGTTACCAAGAGGGTTGAGTGACTGGCTTAGTTGGGGGAAACCACAAAGAAAAGAGGAATTTCCCAAGGGTTGGATCTTTTTCATAGATTTCTCTATATTGTTGAACCTAGAACTCTGGAATACCAGAGCTGGGAACTTATCTAATGCCTCCTTTGACAGAGAAGAAACCTTGAGCCTACCCAGAGGAAGAAGCTATGAATATGTATGAATCCATGGATAGACTGGGAGCATTTTAAGACTTACTTTCAGAAATATTTTGGAAAACACACACGCAAACAAAAACAACTATCCAACTTAAGTTTGAAATTCACGCTCAGCTGTTGATCCGAAATTGGCTGAAGATGGGAGAATGTGTGTAGAGGGAGTGCAGAGCCAGTAACCGCTGGAGGCCCAGCCCCCCACGGGGACAGGGTTTCCCCACGTGCACAGGGTCCTCCCCCACGTGCACAGGGTCCCTAGGGGCCGGGGCGCTGAAGGAGCCTGCAGGGCCTCCCGGTGCAGAGCTGAAATGCTGACAGCCTTCTGATTGCAACTGTCACCACAGTAACTTTCCGAAACCTCCCACGGCGGGAGTGGGGGAGGGGAAACCAAAAATCCCAAATATAATTTAATTTCCAGGGTAAACACTTTCATGCAAAAATGGCCAAGGCTTTCCTCGAGGCGAGGATGCCTTCTTCGGCATGACCACACTGCCCCCTTGAGCATTCTGCTGAAACCCTGTACAGAGACGGCTCCAACTCCACAAGCAACAGTCCAGAGACGGGATCTGGCAGGAGAGGTGACGAATGACAGCGAGGAGGCTGAAGTGGCTTCTTCCTCTCAAGAGGGTCAAACGCGGATAACCAAAACGTGAATGGTTAGGAACATTCGATTGATCTTGAAAGACCTATGAGCCAAGTGCACGGTAAGTGGTCGAAATCAGGGATGCCAACTGGCAGATCTAAAAACTAAAAGGGTCACCCTGCTCCAACACCTCCCCCGGCATCCGGCTCTAGTAAACTGTTCAGCATTTAAGTGTTTACTACATGTCAGAGGCTGTGCGAAGTCCATTATATCTATTCCCTTATTTAATCCTCATAACAATGCTGTCAGGTGGAAGCTCTCATTTTCTAGTTTTGAGGGAGAACAAGGCAGAAGCTCTGGAAGCTTAAGTGGTTTTCAACAACCATGTGAGCAGTAAGTGGCTGAGGGGGGTTTGAGCCCAGCTCTGAGGGGCTATGCTGTGAGATCCAGGAGAGCCCAGTTGCCAGTTCTGCCTCTGTCAGCTCCATGACTTTGAGCGGGTTATCTTCTATCTTTCCACCTTCCATCTCTCCTCTGCAAAATGAAGGGATTGCATTAAACCCCCTCTATGGATTAAAACTCTAAGTTTCTATGAAGCTATGGCATTGACAGCCTAACAAGAATTAAGTCAATATGGATTAGCAAGTCAGCTAACAGCACTGAAAGGAGACAAGATATGAAGTGATGGGCAGTGGTGGAGGGATGGATGCCTGATTTACACTGGGCACAGTGGTGGGGAACCCGGAGCCTGGGAAAATGGGGTGGAGCACTAGACAGAGGAGCCAGGGCCAGGTGTGTGTCCTATAATCACAGATTCCACCTGCTTCCTAATTTGGACACAAAATAGCCTTGCACACATACAGATAATGTTGTTAGCTGGTCCATCTTAGGTCAAAGGCGAAATATTCTGCCATGATACAATTTGATCAATTCCATTTATAGAACAGTGATTTGAAGTTGTGGGGATACAGTGTTTAAAAACTGTGGAAATAAATGAAATCAAAAAGCTATTTATCTCTCCCTCCCTGCCAAATCTGTCTGTCCCCTGCAGGGTTATGGAGAAGACAGTATGATCCAGTAACTGCTCATAATGAACTGCTGAGGTTGGAAAATTCCTTCTTATAATAATGGTTATGACTTATTGAGCCTCATCTCTGTTACCAGCATTAGTTAAATGATTGCCAAGAAGCTGCCAAGTTTTCATTCCTTTGCTTATGGATATTGCAATATTTGAGACCTTCAGTGCTTTAATTCAAACTATATCTCACTCTGTCTTTCTGTCTCTCTCTGTCTTTCTGTCACACTCACACACACACACACACACACACAGAGTGATCCACCATATATGCTGGGCACTACAATCCTATTCTAGAAACTGTGGTATAAGTTCATTTCAACTTTGCCCTCAAGAAAATCTTAGTTTATAGCATAAGAAAACAAAAAGGGCAACCATTACATGACAAACTGGCCATGAGAGAGTTATGCAGGGTGCTGTGAGGCTCAACAACTCAACATAGCCTGGAGGATAAAAAAGGTTAGGAGAACTATCATGAGGATTTGACAAATCTAGCCTAGTAGGTGAGAGTAGGAAGCATATTCTAGGCAGAGGAACTATAATGAGCAAAGGTACTGCTGCATAGAACAGTGTGAATTATTCAGGGAGATGCATGATGTTATGCTGGCAGCCAGGAGGATGACTGTGGGAGAGCAACAGAAGATAAATTTGGAGAGGTAGGCAGGGAACAGATCAAAAGGACTTTGTAATATTTTATAAGCCATTTAGTTCATCCTAAAGGAATTTTATCCTAAAGAAATTTGGAAGCCACTGAAGGATTTCCTGCAATGCAATCATCCTTAAATAAAATCAGAAAACATTTCAAAGGCCTCAGTGCTCAAGACCTAAAAGAAACAAAACTGAGACTAAGAGAAATAAGATAAGATGACAATGAGAATTAATACGAGTGACTAGAATTTTTTTAAGCTGTTGACAATTTCTGCATTTTGTCATTGCAGATAGTATGTGTAATATAATCTGTATTTGATTTTTAATGTGTTTACAGGGTGGTGATAGCATCTATGAATCAGCTTCTTCGGTTTAGAATACTTTCTTACAAACAGTAAATGATACCATCTTCTTGGTATCATCTCCACTTTGACAGGATGTGGTCAAACCACTTGCACTTTCCAGGGCCCATCTTGTTTATGTGTTTTCCCCACTTTAAAGTTAGCTGGTTAATCAAAACAATTGTTCCCAGGATTTTGGACAGGGTGAGCCCTTCTTTCACCCACTTTATCTGTGAAATTCCAGTATCATCTCGTTTGTGTTTGGAAACAAAAGCCCCTAAAGAATATCTTTAAAGAGTCTGAAATTCATAAAAAAGAGAGCAACATAAACTGAAAATAGAACGAGAAAACTTATTTGTTCTTTCCCTGGAGCTCTTTTCTTGTCTGTTTGTTTTTGTTTTTTGAATTTTATTTATTTATTTATACAGCAGGTTCTTATTACATATCTATTTTATACCTATTAGTGTATATATGTCAATTCCCATCTCCCAATTCATCCCCCCTCCACTGGAGCTCTTGTGCAGACAAGGAATTATGATGCAACCTCACAGGCTGACCATAAATTGTCCAATTTCTTCACGCCTCCAAGCTGACGCCAACCTGTCATCAGGATCTGGTCTTGATCTTTCCAGTCTGGTTCTTCACTTTTTAAACTAAAGGCTGGCTCTTTCCAGTCTCTTTCTGATTAACTTAGGATCTGGCTTTTTTCAAGCAAACTTCTGCCCTTTCAAGAACTGATCTAACAATGCTGGGACTTGCAGCAACTCAATGAAAGTCAGGCAATGGAAAAATCATGTAACTTAAACCAAACAGTTCCCATTTGCTCTGAGACTTAGGAGCCTCTCCTGGATAATATACACTCCTACTTAGGTGTCACTTCACTGAGGACTTTCCTGATCACCTTATTTACAATTGCAACCTGCTCCACCCCTATTCCAGTTGCTCCACCCTAATTCTTGTGTACCTTTTGTTGTAACTTGTTATTTTAGTTATTGCTTGTTGGCTGTTCCCCCCCCCATATACATATATGTGTGTATAGTAAAAGATGTATAAATGGACACACACACTCACACCTATATTTCAATAAAGACAACTAGCTAGATAAATAGAGATGAAGATATAGGTAGCTAGTAGGTAAGTAGGTAGAGATGCCTTTGTGTTTATGTGGGTGTAGAGGAAGTGACATAATGAGAGATAGAAAACATTAAAACAGAGTCAGCCATAATGAGGATCACCATGTGTATGCTTCTAGACACAATGGTTTCTGAAGAAATAATAAACATATCCAATCTAACAATTACTTATGGAGTCCCGGGAGAGGATTTGGAACTGGGACTCTTCCAGGAAATCCAGGCTGGTCTCTGGTGCTCATTACTTAGACCTCAGCTGAGGTATGGCGGCCCCCTCCTCACCTGGGATATCAGGCTGAGATCCAGAACCATCTATACAGAGAGCAGCATCCAAACCACAGACCTTGTCATCAGTCTTCTGTGGTGGGGTGAAGTGGAGAACTGGAGGACTCTTCTTGGTGGCAGTGCCAAAGGGTGGCTTGGGGGACTTTTATCATACTCCCATCTCTAACCCAGTAAAAATGTAATCGAATTAAATCCATGGTGAGACTTCAAATATTCTGGGACATCCCCATGGGTACCAGACCCACCCCAACCTTCTGACCGGATGGTCAGTCTAAACCTTTCCTCTATGGAAATTCTAGAAACACAGTGCTCTTCTATTTCCCCTGAGTGGTCCACAACCTACAAGGTAGTTTCCATTCTGGTAATCTCTGGAGCATCAATGACACAAGTACTTCAATAATCACTTTGGAAACTTGAATCCTGAAAGGAGGCCACTATTTAAGTGGATTTCCCTCCAGAAATGTCCATGTCTATGACTCTATGATTTCTTTCTCTGTTGCTGTCTTTCTCTTTCTCTTTTTCTCTGTCTTAATCTCTCTCTCTCTCTCTTTCTCATATACACACACACACACACACACACACCAATTGTTGGTTATTTTTCTATGGCCTCAGTGAGCACATCATTCACTTCTGGCTGTCATAGATTCACTGGAATAATCATCTACATGGATGAAGAGCCCTGTTTGTGCAACCATGGACTGGAATTATACAAGCTTTTTCTCTTTTTAAGTAAAGTTGCACAAATGTACAGTTTATTCCATTTTCCCCTAGGGAATCTACATATTCATGTTGTGTGCAATGAGCATGTTGCTATGGTAACAATTATGGCTTTATATTAAGTAACAAGAAGATCAGCATCAAGAAAACTGTTTTTATTTACTATTCAGTCGTGCTCCATCCCTCCCTCCCTCCTTTCCCCCTCATTTTCTCTCTCCCTCCCTCCCTCTGCAACCACTAGACCCCAAAGTCTGCCAGAATTCCTTGCTACAAGTATAATTCAGCTATGACCCTGATCTGGGTGGCCATTTTTCGCAATTGTGGGTGGTGCAAAATAGAGTCTGTTAAGTTACTGCTCCTACTTTTTCTCGAAGGGTTAAAATGACACATGATAATAGAATAAACACAGTCAAGAGAGGTTTAGTTTCTATCTGTGCTCTGTTGTGGATACTCTATGTGAATTTATATGCATTTTTATTTTCTTAACTTTGTGTCTCAGCTTCCTTCTCAGCAGGATGACAGTGTTTTTGACAGCGTTCCCATATGCTTTCCAGATACCCTCTAGCCTTAACATTCTGATATATTAGAAATGACACCACCTGCAGAAACAGATAGACCTAGATTTTACTCCTGGATAGACACCGCTTATCAACTCTATTATCTTTGACAAATTCATATCTCTGAGCTGAAGTTTTCCTTATCTTTAAATTAAAAAAAAATACTCGTTTTCCAGGTTCTGATAAAGCCTGGGTTAAAATGTGTAAAGTGCCTGGTCCATATTAGATATTCAACAAAAAACACCATTTGATATGTATTTATTTAGTCACTTTTCATTCAACAAATACCATTGAGGTTCTATGAGGATCTGGGCTACATGGTGAAAAAAAAGACAAAAAACAGTTACTTCCCTCATGGAGATTGCAATCTAGTGGGTGAAAGAGAAAATAATGATCTGAGATAAATACAAATTTGCAATGGCCATAAACACTAACATGGAGCTGAAGGATGCTCTAAAAGGATTCAACCTGCTTGAAGAAGTCAGAAGAGGCTCCTTAAGGAAGTGACCCTTGAACAGAGAGATGATGTAGGAATATAAGTTAACTAAGTGAAGAGAATAGAGCAGAGTATTTTGAGCAGAGGGGACAGCGGAGACAAAGTCCTGTAGCAAGAGAAGTTCCATCAGTGGACTCAGAGAATTCACTGCGACTGGAGCAGAGAGAGATGAGGCTGAGGGAGGGTTAAAGACTAGACATTGAAGGGGCTTGGAGGCCACGTTAACAAATTCTGTCTGATCTTGAGAGCAAAGAGAGTTGTAATGCAGGAAGGTGACATAATCAAATGTGCATTTTGAAAAAATCACTCTGGTGTGAAGATCAGGTTGGAGGGGAGTGAGCAGAGTGGGGGTGACTACATGAGAGAAGAGGCAGTGGTCCTCTGAGTAAGAAGTGGCTTGGGCAGATGGCGGTGACAGAGATGGAGAGATATGATAGATTTGAGGACTATTTGGGGGGTAAAATAGACATCTTTGGTGAAGGATTTACAGTGGGAGGTGAGAGGGAGAAAGAAATTCACGGACTCTAGATTGCAAAAGCAAATGCATGCTCATGTTATTTGTCAAGACATGCAACACAGGTTTGGGATTTTATGGGAGGAGGGCGGCATTGAAGAACACCATGAGATGGTTTTCAGACACATTGAATTTTAAGCCTCTAAGTCATCCAAGAATTGCATTTTACCAAAGACAAGTATCATCATAGATACCCAACAAGGGTAGGTGCCCATTGACAAGACAACATCACACAAGTGCACAGTAAGAATCTTGCACCGTTCATTCCTGTCCACAATCCAATATGCACACAGAGCCAGAATAGCCTTTACCAATGCAAATCTATTTGGGTTGTTACTTGTTTAAAATCTTGCTATTACCACCCACTGCTTGTAGTATTATGGCACTTAGAATATGGGGCAGGGTGGCAGGTCAGTAGGCATGGAAGGGCTAAAGAGCACTATATTAACTTCCTAGGGCTGCCATAACAAAGTACCACATACTGGATGGCTTAAAACAACAGAAATTTGTTATCTCAGATTTCTGGAAGTAGAGGTCTGAAATCAAGGTATTGGCAGGGCCCTACTCTCTCTGAAGAGTCCAAGCAAGAAGTCTTCCTTGCCTCTTCTAGCATTTGGTAGCCCCAGACGTTCCTTGCCTTGTGACCACACTAGAACCTCTGCCTCCAGCTTCATATAATTGTCTTCCTTTGGTGTCTGTGTCTGTGTCCAAAATTCCCTCTTCTTTTAAGGACACAAGTCATATTGGATTAAGGACCCACCTTACTCCAATATGATCTCATCTTACCTTAACTCATGACATCTGAAATGACCCCATGCTCAAATAAGGTCACATCCTGAGGTACCAGAGATTGGGACTTCAACATATCTTTTGAGGGGGCAGGGAGGGGGACAAAAGCTAATCCGTAACAAACACTGACCTTCATAACTATCATCTGGTAAATTCATTCCTTGTATTCCCCTGTTCTCTTTCCCTTTTCCATGTCCTCTCCACCTTTCAACAGAAAATTTCCTTCCAATTCAGAGTCCTCAAACTCTGTCTATCAGGTTAACTTCCAGCCATCCCCTCTTCTCAGAAAACTATCTATTTACCATCCACACCTTTACAAGTGTGGGGCTCCCAAAGGCCATGTTCCTGCACCCAACACACAGGTGATTGACTTCAAGTGAAGAGCTGATCCTACCTGGGCTGAAATCCCCTTTCTGAAACTTAGAACTGAGACTGGGAGAGACACACAGGCTCTTTCCTGGTTGCTGGACCTGTTCCATCTGAGAGCTGCAGCCTGTAGCCAGCTTCTCCCATGGGACTGAGAAGCAGAGAAAGCCAGTGTTCAGCAAGAAGGGAGAACAAAATGGGTTCCTGGAGCAGAGCAGAGATAGGAGGCAAGCAGGATGGCTGTGGGCATTCCAGTCCCTGGTAGAAAACCTCCCATTCCATTTTACTGAATTCTCCCACTGTTTCTTTACCACTAGCTTCAATAGGTTTCAGTTACAAGCAAGCTATAAATACATTATAAATACATTCTATCAAAATCTAATCTTAAAGAAAATGTTGTTAAGGTTGTACAAACTGATATGTGAAGGATTTGAAGGTTTAACACGCTTTATATTCCAGGATATCCTAGAGCTAGAAGTCTTAATCCAAATATATAAATCTAAAGAGTGGAAGTTCCAGGCAACAGCAGGCAGAAGGCAGGGTCTTTTGGAGAATGGGGAGTAGTCTAATTGCTCCTAAAATCACATTGTTTAAGGAGAGGCCAGGATCCTTCAGTGGTTCTCAAACTTGAGCATGCATGAGAGTTACCTGGAAGGCTTGTAAAAATTCAGAGAGCTGGGACCACCTCTAAGTTTATGACTTGGTAGGTCTCGAGTGGAGTGTGAGAGTTTACTTTTCTAACAATATTCCAGGTGAGGTTAATGCTGCGGGTCAGGGACTACACTTCGAAAACTACTCACTTTGAAATCCGGAGTTATGTCAGAGCCAGATGCTGTATCAGAGTGGGGGCGTCCTCAGGCAACCCAATAGGGGAGGATGCCTCCCTTACATGGGCCAACATCTCAGATCAATTGTTCTTTTTTTAAAAAGCATTTGGAGAAATTTAGAGGAGGTATGTAGGAAGCATGATTTAGGTTCCTTCTCTGATTATTCCTAGAAATAGAAATCAAAAACTCCTGGAGGGTCCTGGTGGTATTCAGAAAAGAGTGCTGGCTTCCAAGTTTACATATATGTCTTTGGGTCTCAGATTTCTTACCTATCGAATGACAGTGTTGAATTATCTTATCTCCTAGGTCCCTCTTGGCTCTAACCTCCTAAGGTCCATGGTTTTGCTTAGCCTTTGCTCCTGAAACTCTCATGAGTGATTTTTCCTAAGAGAACACATCCAAAAACCAACTTTAACTGCCTCAGCTTGCTGAGGGCCAGGGTGGCAGTCAGCGTGAAGCCTGTAGTACCATGCAGTATTCTCTGGGGAACACATGACAGAAAAGTAGAACCAAGAGGAAATGTTCCCTGAGGGGAACAACCGTCTCTTCAAACTCCTGAACCATTTACACTGAATTGTGATGAAGCTGTTACAGCCCTTTAGAGCCCCCCAGACACTCAGCTTAGCTGGTGGCCCTGATCAAAACACATGCTTTGCTGTAAATCACACTCCAATGACCTGGGCCCAGCAGAACACAGCAATAATTGATATCTAGCAAAAATTTGCTACCCCACCAAACCTATCAATCAATGGAATATTCCCCTGTGCCCAGATGGCTCAGACAAGATATAATTTGATAGAAGCACAGATAAGTCATATTCTTAGGAAATACACACAGCAGTTCTCAAAGGCCTAGGAGCATAGCACATCTTGCACATTTAGAAAATGCACTCAGGTTGAGTCCACATTGTTCAGCCAGGCAGTCTTGCCTTTGAAAGTACCACAAAGCAAAGAAATAACACAAATGTGCATGCAGGCAAGAGACTTCTAAGAACTGGGACTGGGAAGAAGGAGAGGAAAACAAGTTACTGTTTGTTCTTCATTCCAAGGCTTCCTGGACTAGAAGTTTCTATTCCTCTTTCCCTCTTCCAATGTCCTGAGACAGTAACCATATTAGAAGAAGAATGGGTCTGAATGTTAAAATTAAATAAAATGGATAATAATAGCGTACTCTGTGCAAGATGATGTTCTAAACACTAGGGAATCACAGATGATTGAGACATAGACCTTGCCCTCAAAGATCTCATATCCTCACCTAAGAGAGACATTTAGAGATACTCCAGGAGGATAATGATGGAAGCATTACAGCATGTCATAAATGCAGAGAGGAAAGAAAGGGACCCAGCTTCCCTGGGGTGTGACTGACTCAAAGGCAAACTGTCTGATGCAAGGGGTTAAAATACTCCTCTTGTAACTGAGCTTAATGTGTTGGCTGCTGAAGAAGAAGGGGCGGCCAAGATAGCTGCTCTCAGACTGAAGTTCCATGTGGCTGGGAGAGGGCTTCTGAGAAGACAGCCATGAGCACCTGTTCATGGACATTTCATTCTGAGACCTGGGCAGTTATTCTAAAAGAGTGGAGGAGCACACATCAGCTGCACCAGAATCACCAGGGGCATTTGCTAACCACTCAGAGTCTTGGACATCTCCGTAGATCCAAAGAGTCACACAATGTACAAGAGAATGAATCCTTACAAAGAAGAGAGAGGTAGAATGGGGAACAGAAGGATCATGAACATGTGTCTCCATCAATTCCTCAGCTGCATAACCTATATCAAGAAGGCTGGAAGCAAAGTGAGGATCAGAACTTGCAGTGTTTTAAAAGATAAATATTTTCATTCTCTTTACCCTCTCAAAGACAATGAAGAAAAATACATACTGCTGGACATAAAGAAAAAATATATGCTTTACACGATGAATTTTAACAACATGAGTGTTTGAAGTATAAAATGTATAAGAATAGTCAACATAAGATATAGACCTGTGTATATAAATTCATTCAGTTTGAAACATACTAGGTAAAATAGATTTCTTTACTGCCCAAAATCTTAGAACATTTAACAGGTTTTATGTTTCTTGTGAATAACCAAGAGGCTGTGCTTCAGTCAAACCCAGCTGCAGATAACAGAATCACTCTGGTCATTTTAATTAGCCAGGGATTTGATACAGGGAGCTGGGAACTTACAGTGTTGCTGAACACTAACAAAGCAAACTCCATAGCGGGCCTCCAGGAGCAACTTTCAGAACCACAGCAGAGACCTGGCTTGCTAAGGGAACCCAGGCACAGTCAGGAAACCAGGCATTCAGGAAGTTGCCACCGTGACCATATACCATGCCATTTAAGTGGATGTCTCCCTGCCCAGTTACTTCAATCCCAGGTGCACAAATGCATCTTACTGGGAGTCCAAGTCATATGTGGACTCTAGTGCAAAGGAGTTTGGGAAATGTAGTATTAAAGTAATAAACCAGAAGGCTGCTGGGGCAGACACTTAGTGAGGCCATCTATTACCCACACCACAAACAGGCCTGGTACACAGCATTTCCAGAAGTTATTTAAGACTATGGTCATTAAATAACCATTTTCTGCAGAAACATCTTAAGAGACAGTGTTTCAGGGAGCACATTTTTGGAAGTGCTGACCCAGTTCTGCCTTCTCATTGATGAGGAAGGAAACTGGTGCCCAGAGAGGCACCTTCTTGGCTGACACCACCCAGTGAATTAACAGCAGAGCAGGGATAGGACCAGGTCTCCCTGTTCCTGGGTATCTAGCCTTGCAGCTTGCACTGCTTTCTGCAGCCCTCCCTCCATCCTGAAGTTTTCTGCAAAAATGGACCATTTGGAAAAGGGTCTTTTGAGACCAAAAGCAAAGAAAAGGCTGTTAAGGAAGCCTGAACTGAACTCCTGAATTATGCAACAATAGAGCAAGCTAGTAAGCTCTCCTGAACCTCCAATGAAGTACAAGGATAATTACACCCTGGTG
Source organism: Phocoena sinus (assembly GCF_008692025.1). Taxonomy (NCBI): domain Eukaryota; kingdom Metazoa; phylum Chordata; class Mammalia; order Artiodactyla; family Phocoenidae; genus Phocoena; species Phocoena sinus. Next base: position 26,150,453 of record NC_045782.1, on the reverse strand, counting down.
TTAGGAGGGCAGCTGAGACTGGGAGTATTACAGGAACTGTCAGTAACTGAACCACTTTTGAAATCTGGCGTTTCATCCTTGCACCTTCTGAGGCAGAGGAGGAGGAGGAGAGGAAAGTCATTTGGTCTCAGTTCTCTTTGGACAGCCTGTAATAGATTAAATGGACTCTTCTCCTGTTTAGGTTGAAGGGAAGAAACCCGCTGCCCCTGCTGTACAAACTGGACTGGAAAAGAAGGCACTCACAGCCAACAAGAAGGTTTTCTGTTAAGAACACATCTGCCTTTGTACCATCAGTTTTGACCTCAAGCTTTTAACCACTCCTTTCCAAAGTCTGAATTATCTCCTACAGGGCAGTTTCACTGCTGCCTTGGCAACAGCCAGTCTGAGTGGCTCAAGTGTTCCTAGGTGTGTTTAAACCCTCTCCCAGAAATCTTCTCTCATCACGGCCACCTCCATCTACCCCCCTTCCCCGAATGATTGATATTCTTGGTCTTTTTCTGCTCGACACTTTCAAATGTGTTTTGCACAACTGCATTTATTCTGATTTATTTATATCATGTGTTATCCTACTGTGCAATTGTGGACCTCCTAAGATACCTGAGATTATTAAAAAAATAAAAGCAGTTGTTTCAGTGGTGGCAAGGAAACCCTGCTTCGGATTCGCAATAAAGATGTTATTTTTCCCATCAGAATTCAGAAGTTCTCAACTAAGTTTTGTTTTTAAGATGACAATCGCAATTTCATGTTGCAAGCTGAAAATGATCAATTAGTTGATCAAACCTGACAAAAACAAAGTGAAAAAAAATCACTGAGTAGCCAGAAAATTAGACTTAAATCAGCATGTTTCTAGCCCATGGATAAAAATTGTGCTGCAGGTAGCAGCTGTCAGAGGTAAACAGAAAAAGAAAGAGATAAAAAGGGAGCAACCCAGCCGTCAGGCACAGCAGCAGGATTTCCCACCAACACACACCACACCATTAAGTCCCCTGGGAGCTGGGAAAACACTGATGCCTGTATCACAGCCTAGATCAACTAAACTGGGATCTTTGGTAGGGGGGGTGGTAGGACCTCGATGTCAGTATTTTTTTTAAAGTTTTGCAGAAATTTCCAATGTACAGGGCTCGTTGCTGATCACAAATTATTATCAATAGTAGTTCAAGTAATGTCAATTCTCATACTTAATTCAACATGTTACATCTCTTTGATATTATAAAAGAAATAGACATGCCTGAAACACTTTACAAATATAAAACACTTTACAAAATAAAAAGCAATTTCACATCTCATTGAATCTTCCCATTAACCCCATGACTCATGGCCCGGTTTTGTAGATGAGAAAGCCAAAGCTCAGAAAAGCTAAGTGCATTGTGTGAGACAGCACAAACAAGAAGTGGGAGAGCAGAAACCAATCATGGATTCTGGCCTCTATCACAGCAGCACCCTGAAACTTAGAAAGTTCTTTCACAGCCTTGCAGAGGGTGTGTGTGTGTGTGAATGTGTGTGTTTAAAATTATCATCCAACTTGTATAGATGAGGCAATGGAGGCTCAGAGGTGGAATGCTATTTGCCCAAGGTCACAGAGTTTGGATTTGAACTCTGAGAACCCCTGTACTGAACTGTCTGACTTAGTAGATAAAATGTAAGCACATAATATTGTTTTCCCACTTACTGTCCCTGAAGGTCCCTTCCCCACCCCTTGATCACTTCTTGGGCAAATCCCAGACCTGTATATCCACTCAGGTTTCACAAAGTCTGGTTCAGCCTGATCCAGTTTAACATGTCAACCTCATACTAAGCCCAGCCCTTCCTTTCACCTCCCTTCCCTCTGCTGTGGCCTTTCCCGTGGCTCCAGGACCCTCAGTGGGGATTGGGACTGTGGCCTGATCCTTCATTCCTGGAACACAACCTCTGCTTCCTGTGTCTCTTCCACCTCCAACAGGTAGGGTCTGGGAGGGAAGATTGAGGGAAGGTGGCAGGAGTCATTTGACCTTACTGGGGCCGTTTATAGTCCTCTCTTGGCTATTACCCGACATGAGGCAAGAGTCCCCCTGCTGATTTTCTCGTGGTGCATTTGTACTTTCTTCTGGAGGCGCTGAAGGGCAGCATGACCTCTTCCCACTCCCTACCTCGGCTCCTGCCATAGTCATAAACCTCTCAGCTCTTACTGCTGGATTTCCTCACCCAGCGACCAACCTTTAGGGCACTGTTTCAGGTTGGATTGTCTCCCTCCGTTCCCCCCGCCCTGCCAAGTCTTAACCCCCAGTGCCTGTGAATGTGACCTTATTTGGAAACAAGGTACTTCCAAAAGTAATCAAGTTAAGATGAAGTCCTTAGGAGGGGTCCTAATCCAATGACGGTTGTCCTTAGAAGAAAAGGGAAATTTGGAAACCAACACACAAAGAGAGGAGAATGCCATGTGAAGACACAGAAGGAAGATGGTCATGTAAAGATGGAGGCAGAGCTGGGAGTCATGCTGTCATGACCCAGGAGCATCTGCAGCCTCCAGAAGCTGAAAGAAGCAAGGAAGGAGCCTTTGCCAGCAGCTTCAGAGGCAGCATAGCATTTCAGATGGCTTAGTCTTCAGAAGCGTGAGACAATAAATGTTTGTTGTTATAAGCCACCCAGTTTGTGGTAGGTTGTTACAACAGGCGTAGGAAACAAATACAGATACTGTACTGGCAAAATAGTTCAAGTCCAGCTACAAATTTCCCTCTCCCATAAGGAACCTATATACCTCTTTGCCCCTCTAATGAATTGTAGAAAAGATTAATAGACTAATTTTCTGTCCCTTTGTCTACCATCACAGACTGCTCCAGAAAGCTGCCTTCCTTCAGAATTTCCCAAGTGAGGAATAGGCAAAATGCTCTATTTTAACTTAACATTCTCAAATTCCCTGGCATGAGTCAGCTTCTGTCAAGAACTCTTCCATCATGCTTAGCTCTTTGGGTAGCAGTGGAGTGGTCCTATGGGATCTGCAGTTCAACAAGACATGGAGTGAGATTCTCAGTCCCCTTTCCTGCAGGTCCTCTCTCTCACCGCCACCAATGTCTACAAAGAGATTTTCTCAGAACTTCTTCTTAATTGGTCTGGACTATTAGTGGAAAAACCTCTGATCTTTTCCCTGAGGGGCAGAATGGAGTGAATTCTTACCAAGAACTCCCTCGAAGCCTCTAACTCCTGATCCTAGTAATGTCTCTTCTACTGTAGAAATTTCTGGTTTGGAAGTAGAGCCAGTTCTGCCACTTCCTTAGTAACTCTTGCTGGAGTATGTCTAGTAGAGCTCTTTAAAATGTATGTGTGTTAGTTAGCTGATGCCACATGACAAGTTGCCCCAAACTTTAGTACCTGAAAATAATCAGTATTTACTAATGCACACAATACCGTCTGCTGGTATTCTTGCTGATCTGGGGCAGGCTTAGCTGAATTCAGCTGTGCTTACACATGCTTCTGTGGTCAACTGGTGGGTGGACAGGGGGCTGGCTGAATGCTGAACTAGGATGGCCTCACTCACATATCTGGGGTTAGTTGGGGTGCCTGGACCTCATGTCTCTCTTTATTCAGCAGGTTGAGGATTGTTGTTGTGGTGGCTGGACAAGATCCTAAGAGTGACAGAAGCAGACAAAACCTCTAAAGGCCTCAACTCCACAAAGAATGTTCCTCTTTGCTTTCTACTTGGTAAAAGAAGTCACAGGTTTGCTCAGATTCAAGGGGTAGGGAGATAGATTCTACCTCTTTAGTGTGAGAAAGTGCAAAGCTGAATTGCAGAAAGCCTGATGCAAGGAACTGTGAAGCATCTGACTGTTTTTTTGCAATTTCCCACTGGAAGGATACTTACCATATGTTGTTGTGTTTCAGTCAGGCTAAGTCACATTGAATGCTGTAACAAACAAGCCAAAAATCTCAGTGGCTTTTTTTCTTGTTCACAGCCCAGTCCAATAAAGGCTGGTGTGTGTTGGAGAGAGAAGGATCTCTGCTCTATGTAATTTTTCAAGGTCCCAGATTTGATTCCACCTTCTTCTAAAACCTCAGAGTTACTCTTTGATTTTCCATATGTAACCTAAGGTGAGAGAAAAAGAGTGCATAAAATATCATGCAGGAGGTTTCAGAGGTCAGACACGGCTTACATCATTTCCATTGGCCTGAACTTGGCTTGGATTCCATTGACTATCTAACTGCAAACGGCAGCTTCTTTGGTGCCAACGAAGAAAATGAAACAAGTTGTCTCCATTGTCTCATCTTTAAGGCATCAACCCAAATTCCAAGGCAGCCGAAGTCCCATTCTCTATTCTGGCCACCAAATTCAGTGTTCTTCCTCTCAACACCAGAGGGACTGCTAATGCTGTGCTTAGATCATCTGTTTTTCTTTTCTTCCCTTCATCCTCTTTCTGAACCTCACTTTCCTCATTTCTTATACTGGGATGACCCCACCTTATGGTGCTATAGTGAGGACCACCATGACAGATAAGCACCTAGTACAAAGTAGGCAAGCAACCATAGTATTTCCCTTCTTTCCTCACCCCGACCCCAGGCACCATGTGAGTGGAACAGCAAGAAGAGGAATGTGCCTGGAATTAGAGCTTAATGATGCTTCTGTGAAGAGACAAGGTTGTGGACAGACACAGGGAGGGGTGCTATAGAACTTGGTCTCTGGCAACACCTGAAATGTGGTAGGGAAAGTGGAGTTATATTTAAAGAAGCCAAGTTTTTGTTCCAATGAAGTTTTAAAAACAAAAGCAGAAATATCATAGACAGAGATTTAGGATTTCATATGAGGCCATGCACTGTTCTCAGAGTTGTAAAGAGTAGACTTTTTCAAGAGGTACTGTCCTCTGGTACTTAGGAGATTACCTAGATGTCACTTCCATTCCAGAGCTTGCAAAGCTGTGATAGTTGGTAAGGTGATGCCACTGTCTTTGCAACAAAAATATGACTCTTCACCTTCCCCTGGAAGCCAGGTGTTAAATCATCACTAAAATCATCACTAGATGGCAGTAACATTCAACACTTAATCTTAATGAATGCATCAAACCATTTCATTTTCTTTTTTAACTTTTGCTTCTCTATGTCAAGCAAGCATTTATTCAAGATAAAATAGAAGCAGTCTTACAATTTTCACATCCTTACTTTACATGTGACTTGGAGAATCACAGAATTATAAAATGAAGGGATGGCCATTCCTCAATCTATAAGGAACAGGCTACTCATTGGGCTCTCAGAGCTCATATTAAGGGATGTCAACCCTCCTGGACATGGATGAAAAGATAAATATCTAGTACTATCTATCTGTGCTTCACAAAGAGTCATATAATTGACCCAATTGCTCTCTTTCTTAAATAAGAAAAAAAAGACAAACAAAAAATATTTACACAAAACCCACCAGGCCTAACAAATTAAGAGGAAATAGGCAGTCTACTTGAAAAAGAATTTAAAGTAATGATAGTAAACATGATCCAAAATCTTGGAAATAGAATGGAGAAAATACAAGAAAATGTTAACAAGAACCCAGAAGAACTAAAGACCAAACAAACAGTGATGAACAGCACAATAAAAGAAATTAAAATTTCTCTAGAAGGAATCAATAGCAGAATAACTGAGGCAGAAGAATGGAAAAGTGACCTGGAAGATAAAATAGAGGAAATAACTACTGCAGAGCAGAATAAAGAAAAAAAAAATGAAAAGGATTGAGGACAGTCTCAGAGACATCTGGGACAACATTAAATGTACCAACATTAGAATTATAGGGGTCCCAGAAGAAGAGGATAAAAAGACAGGGACTGGGAAAATATTTGAAGAGATTATAGTAGAAAACTTCCCTAATATGGGAAAGGAAATAGTTAATCAAGTCCAAGGAGCACAGAGAGTCCCATACAGGATAAATCCAAGGAGAAACACACCGAGACACATATTAATCAAACTATCAAAATTTAAATACAAAGAAAAAATATAAAAAGCAGCAAGCGAAAAACAACAAATAACACATAAGGGAATCCCCATAAGGTTAGCAACTGATCTTTCAGCAGAAACTCTGCAAGCCAGAAGGGAGTGGCAAGACATACTTAAAGTGATGAAGGATAAAAATCTACAACCAAGATTACTCTACCCAGCAAGAATCTCATTCAGATTTGGTGGAGAAATTAAGACCTTTACAAACAAGCAAAAGCTAAGAGAATTCACCACTACCAAACCAGCTTTACAGCAAATGCTGAAGGAACTTCTCTAGTCAGGAGACGCAAGACAAGGAAAAGACCTACAATAACAAACCCAAAACAATTAAGAAAATGTAATAGGGACATACATATCAATAATTACCTTAAATGTAAAAGGATTAAATGCTCCAACCAAAAGACATAGACTGGCTGAATGGATACAAACACAAGACCTGTATATATGCTGTCTACAAAAGACACACTTCAGACCTAGGGACACATACAGACTGAAACTGAGGGGATGGAAAAAGGTATTCCATGCAAATGGAAATCAAAAGAAAGATGGAGTAGCAATTCTCATATCAGACAAAATAGACATTAAAACAAACACTATTACAAGAGACAAAGAAGGACACTACATAAAGATCAAGGGAGCAATCCAGTAAGAAGATATAACAATTGTAAATATTTATGCACCCAACATAGGAGCACCTCAATACATAAGGCAAATACCAACAGCCATAAAATTGGAAATCAACAGCAACAAAATCATAGCAGGGGACTTTAACACCCCACTTTCACCAATGGACAGATCTTCCAAACTGAAAATAAATAAGGGAACACAAGCTTTAAATGGTATATTAAACAACATGGACTTAATTGATATTTATAGGACATTCCATCCAAAAACAACAGAATACACATTCTTCTTAAGTCCTCATGGAAATTCTCCAGGATAGGTCATACCTTGGGTCACAAAACAAGCCTTGGTAAATTTAAGAAAATTGAAATTGTTTCAAGTATCTTTTCTGACCACAGCACTATGAGACTACATATCTATTACAGGAAAAAAATCTGTAAGAAATACAAATGCATGGAGGGTAAACAGCACACTACTTAATAACCAAGAGATCACTGAAGAAATCAAAGAGGAAATCAAAAACTATTTAGAAACAAATGACAATGAAAACACGATGACCCCAAACCTATGGGATGCAGCAAAAGCAGTTCTAAGAGGGAAGTTTATAGCAATACAATCTTACCTTAAGAAACAAGAAACATCTCAAATAAACAACCTAACCTTACACCTAAAGCAATTAAAGAAAGAAGAAAAAAAAAAAACCCAAAGTTGGCAGAAGGAAAGAAGTCATAAAGATCAGATCAGAAATAAATGAAAAAGAAATTAAAGAAATGGTAGCAAAGATCAATAACACTAAAAACTGGTTCTTTGAAAAGATAAACAAAATTGGTAAACCATTAGCCAGACTCATCAAGAAAAAAAGGGAGAAGACTCAAATCAATAGAATTAGAAATGAAAAGGGAGAAGTAACACCTGACACTGCAGAAATACAAAGGATCATGAGACATTACTACAAGCAACTCTATGCCAATGAAATGGACAACCTAGAAGAAATGGACAAATTCTTAGTAATGCACAACAACTCTGAAACTGAACCAGGAAGAAGTAGAAAATATGAACAGACCAATCACAAGCACTGAAATTGAAATGGTGATTAAAAATCTTCCAACAAACAAAAGCCCAGGACCAGAATGCTTCACAGGCGAATTCTATCAAACATGTAGAGAAGAGCTAACACCTATCCTTCTCAAACTCTTCCAAAATATAGCAGAGGGAGGAACACTCCCAAACTCATTCTATGAGGCCACCATCACTCTGATAACAAAACTATACAAAGATGTCACAAAGAAAGAAAACTACAGGCCAATAACACTGATGAACATAGATGCAAAAATACTCAACAAAATATTAGCAAACAGAATGCAACAGCACATTAAAACGATCATACACTATGGTCAAGTGAGGTTTATCCCAGGAATGCAAGGATTTTTCAATATATGCAAGTCAATCAGCATGATACACCATATTAACAAATTGAAAGAGAAAAACCATATGATCATCTCAATAGATGCAGAGAAAGCTTTTGGCAAAATTCAACACCGGTTTATCATAAAAACCCTCCAGAGAGTGGGCAAAGAGGGAACTTTCCTCAACAAAATCAAGGCCATATGTGACAAACCCACAGTCAACTTCATCCTCAATGGTTTAAAACTGAAACCTTTTCCACTAAGATCAGGAACAAGACAAGGTCGCCCACTCTCACTACTATTATTCAACATAGTTTTGGGAGTTTTAGCCACAGCAATCAGAGAAGAAAAGAAATAAAAGGAATCCAAATTGGAAAAGAAGAAGTAAAGCTGTCGCTGTTTGCAGATGACGTGATACTATACATATCCTAAAGCTACTATCAGAATCCTAAATATGCTACCAGAAAACTACTAGAGCTAATCAATGAATTTGATAAAGTAACAGGATACAAAGTTAATGCACAGAAATCTCTAGCATTCCTATACACTAATGATGAAAAATCTGAAAGTGAAATTAAGAAAACACTCCCATTTACCATTTCAACAAAAAGAATAAAATATCTAGGAATAAACCTACCTAAGGGGACAAAAGACCTGTATGCAGAAAATTATAAGATACTGATGAAAGAAATTAAAGATGATATAAATAGATGGAGAGATATACCATGTTCTTGGATTGGAACAATCAACATTGTGAAAATGACTCTACTACCCAAAGCAATCTACATATTCAATGCAATCCCTAACAAACTACCACAGGCATTTTTCACAGAACTAGAACAAGAATTTTCACAACTTGTATGGAAACACAAAAGACCTCAAATAGCCAAAGCAATCTTGAAAACGAAAAAAGGAGCTGGAGGAATCAGGCTCCCTGACTTCAGACTATACTACAAAGCTACAGTAATCAAGGCAGTATGGTACTGGCACAGAAACAGAAATATAGATCAATGGAACAGGATAGAAAGTCCAGAGATAAACCCACACACATATGGTTACCTTATCTTTGAGAAAGGAGGCAAGAATATACAGTGGAGAAAAAAACAGCCTCTTCAATAAGTCGTGTTGGGAAAATTGGACAGCTACATGTAAAAGAATGAAATTAGAATACTCCTTAACACCATACACAAAAATAAACTCAAAATGTATTAAAGACCTAAATGTCAGCTCAGACATCATAAAACTCTTAGAAGAAAGCATAGGCAGAACACTCTATGACATGAATCTCAGCAAGATCCTTTTTGACCCACCTCCTAGAGAAATGGAAGTAAAAACAAAAAGAAACAATTGGGGCCTAATGAAACTTAAAAGCTTTTGCACAGCAAAGGAAACCATAAACAAGACCAAAAGACAACCCTCAGAATGGGAGAAAATATTTGCCAATGAAGCAACTGACAAAGGATTAATCTCCAAAATTTACAAGCAGCTCATGCAGCTCAATAACAGAAAAACAGGCAGCACAATCCAAAAATGGACAGAAGACCTAAATAGACATTTCTCCAAAGAAGATATACAGATTGCCAACAGACACATGAAAGAATGCTCAACATCATTAATCATTAGAGAAATGCAAGTCAAAAGTACAATGAGATATCGTCTCACACCGGTCAGAATGGCCATTATCAAAAAATCTAGAAACAATAAATGCTGGAGAGGGTGTGGAGAAAAGGGAACCCTCTTGCCCTGTTGGTGGGAATGTAAGTTTATACAGCAACTATGGAGAGCAGTATGGAGGTTCCATAAACTCCTAAAAATAGAACTACCATAGGACCCAGCGATCCCACTACTGGCTATATACCCTGAGAAAACCATAATTCAAAAGTAGTCATGTACCAAGTGTTCATTGCAGCTCTATTTACAATAGCCAAGACATGGAAGCAACCTAAGTGTCCATCAACAGATGAATGGATAAAGAAGATGTGGCACATATATACAATGGAATATTACTCAGCCATAAAAAGAAGCGAAACTGAGTTATTTGTAGTGAGGTGGGTGGACCTAGAGTCTGTCATGCAGAGTGAAATAAGTCAGAAAGAGAAAAACAGATACTGTATGCTGACACATATATATGGAATCTAAAAAAAAAAAAGAAAAAAAAGTGGTTATGAAGAACCTAGAGACAAGACGGGAATAAAGATGCAGACCTACTGGAGAATGGACTTGAGGATATGGCAAGGGGGAATGGTAAGCTGGGACAAAGTGAGAGAGTGGCATGCACATATATACACTATAAAATATAAAATAGATAGCTAGTGGGAAGTAGCCGCATAGCACAGGGAGATCAACTCGGTGCTTTGTGACCATCCAGAAGGGTGGGATAGGGAGGGTGGAAGGGAGGGAGAAGCAAGAAGGAAGAGATATGGGGATATATATATATGTATATCTGATTCACTTTGTTATAAATCAGAAACTAACACACCATTGTAAAGCAATTATACTCCAATAAAGATGTTAAAAATACATATATTTAGGCACTTGGTGGGAATATAGCCTACCAGGTGGCTCTTTTCCTAAGTTAATAGCCATCTGGTTTTCTAGACAAGCTTCTTCTTAACTTCACTTTCACTTTCTCTTCCAAATTCCTCTTTCCCATTTGCAGATTCATTTGTACATCCAAAGTCAGGTTTTTTCAATGAACTATTAGAGTAGGGGTGAAAGAAAATTATGGGAACATTAAAAAGGACTGGTGATGATTGAAATCCATGCCATGCTCTAGGAACACCATAGAATCTGGAGCTGTGGATCGTAGGATATCCCATTAGACAGTTTCATTGGGTCTTGAATTAGTCCCAGAGAACTTCCAGGACGCTCAGCTTCCAACGTCTTGACCTCCTTCAGGGAACTGGGATAAATATGAAACCCAGGTCTGTCTATTTCTATGATCAGGAACCAAGTGACCTACAGAATACGTAACAGCTAAAAAATGTTGGCACCAAAAACTTCCCTCCTTACCATGAGGTAGCTCCAATAATAAATGACCACTGCTTGATATTTGGGCCTTAGAAACTTTATACTGATGTCTACAATATTGTCAGGTGGGCTGAGACATGCACACTGAGGTGAGACAAGGGATAGATCCAAAGGTGCGAGAAGCCAAGTCATGCTCAGTGCTGCTTGGGCTGTACCTGTCTCTATATTCACTTTGGAAATGTCTGTACCAACAACTTTCATCCAGTCAATGGAGTTAGAATTAGACTGGTGGACACTGAGAGTCTAACAGGCCAGGTGGACACACTCTACAAAGTCTTGTTCAAAGCAAGAATTTCCAGGTCAGGAGCTGGGTCACTATAGCTAGAATCTGGACTAGTGAACCAGGCAAGTAAACTGATTGGACAAAGGAGAGGGCATCAAGACTGCAGCTCTAGTCTGTGGACTGGGTGAATGTAGGGGAAGAAAGTAGAAGAAGTGAACTGTAACCAATTCTTTCCCATCCCTCCTGGTAACCAATCCTGCTAGTAGATCTCAGATCTAATTAGTGGCAAGCAGTGTGAGAGCCCCTCAGTCATCTGGGGTCAAGATTCTTGGGTCTGGGATAATATAATACCAACCTGGAATGGGAGTCATGTTGCATTATTCATCGCCATCTGCAGTAGTTGAGGGGGCTGAGGCTCTAGCTGGGGAGAATCAGCAGAACCATCTGTGAGCAGCTGGGGACTCAGAAACAGTGAAAGCAAGGCTGGGGATTGCTTTCTAATGCAGCGCTGAGAAATTTGGACCTGTTAACCTATCCACAGTGATTACCATACAAGAGCTCTGTTGATAACTGCCTGGACTAGAATCCACTAAAAACAACATTTCCTACCAGAAAGCCTTTATATATGACATTGACATGCATAAATGGAAAGAAGGGGAGACTGGGAACCATCCTTTCAACTTGAAGCAAAAATAACAAGGTTAATTCTTTTACAAGATTCTCTTTTATATCTATACTTTCAAATCTTGGTTTCTCAGTGAATAAAATATATCTGATGATGAGAAAGCAAGATGAAGGAAAGACATATCCAAGAAGATATAAGCACTTCCAGTCTCTATGTTTTAGTCATGTGGGAAAAAAATATTTTAAAGATGTATCTAGTTGCTTTCCCTTCTTAGAAAATTTAACTTTGGGCATAAGATATTATGTTAATGATAAAGAAAACATACTCCGTCTGGAGTAACAGTGGAGGTTAATGTTAAAATTTATCAGCAAAATAGAATAAATATTTGTAATACTAGGGTAAAAAGTCTGATAGGTGGGCTTCCCTGGTGGCGCAGTGGTTGAGAGTCCGCCTGCTGATGCAGGGCACATGGGTTCATGCCCTGGTCCGGGAGGATCTCACATGCCACAGAGCGGCTGGGCCCGTGAGCCATAGCCGTTGAGCCTGCGCGTCTGGAGCCTGTGATCCGCAAGGGAGAGGCCACAACAGTGACAGGCCCGCGAACCGAAAAAAAAAAATTCTGACACGGGATTACAGCTGCATATATGAGAAAAAATAATAATTTCTAGCCCTTTTTTTACCAACTCAGCAACTGACTTAAAAAATTTAGTAATTTAATATTATATTTCCCAAATGACAATGTGTTTTTTTTTTATCCATTGGAATGAGAACTCCAGGAGGACAGGGAATTTTATCTATTTTATTTACTGCTGTCTTTCTAATGTATAGAATGTAGCAAACACTCAGTAAACACTGTGAATAGATGAGAATAACCAATTTGAAAGCCTTATATCTGCACATGGACAGCCTCACACCCATTTCAGTGTTTCAACAAGGGCTCAGCTCTTCCCATGACATCGTCCTTGTCCTCCCCTTCCTTCCACTCAATCTATCATGGAGAGTTTGGGATTACTGACAACTAGAGGATGGCTCTCTGATCCTGAGCATCCCATTTTGTTCTGCTCTAATTCTTTTTTTTTTTTTTTTTTTTTTTTTTTTGCGATACGCGGGCCTCTCACTGTTGTGGCCTCTCCCATTGCGGAGCACAGGCTTCAACGCTCAGGCTCAGAGGCCATGGCTCACGGGCCCAGCCGCTCCGCGGCACGTGGGATCTTTCCGGATCGGGGCACGAACCCGTGTCCTCTGCATCGGCAGGCCGACTCTCAACCACTGTGCCACCAGGGAAGCCCTGTTCTGCTCTGATTCTAAAAAATCCAGTGGAAAAACCAAAAGGTGAGATGAGGCTATAAAAATTCCTGGAAATACTTTAGAATGCAGAGAATAAGGGTTTGGGGCCTGTCATGGAAAGACAATTTCCCTTTCAGTTTCTGCTCTTTTTTTTAAAATTAATTAATTAATTTTAAAAATTAATTTTATTAGCGTATAGTTGATTTACAATGTTGTGTTAGTTTCTGCTGTACAGCAAAGTGAATAGCTATACATATAAATATATCCACTCTTTTTTAGATTCTTTTCCCATATAGGTCATCACAGAGTATTGAGTAGAGTTCCCTGTGCTATACAGTAGGTTTGTATTAGTTATCTATTTTATATATAGTAGTGTGTATATGTCAGTCTCAATCTCCTAAGCCAGCCTCTGCTCTTGATCACAAAGAGCGAAATAGAAGGTTACATTGTTTTCCTTAGGACTTAAATTCTGATACTTCAGTTGATTTTCACTCTCTTTCTCAAAAACTCTGTTATCATAACTGTGTTTGTAGTTAATACCCCCATTGAAATTTCCATTGAGAGAAGGTGCCATTGTGCCACCTCCCACAAAATAGTAATCATGCCTGTGGCTTCTCATGGACTTGGATCATTGCAAGTTGTTCAGTCACCTTTGACTAAGAAATAAGGGGCACAGTCAAGGTACTGATTTTGCCAAGCTCAGTCAAACATCCTGAAATGTTTTCCAACATTGGGAATTTGACAAGATCCCAAGCACATTTGGCTCTGGTGCCCCTTTTCCCCTTAATTGCTGAGTGCAAACAGAAAATGTAATCCATCTGCTTCAGAGTCATTTTCCCAAAACTCATCCAAATTTTCATTGGTCAGAACTATTTGAAATCTCTGTCTTCATGAGCCTAACACCTTCCTTCTCACGTTTTATTTCTTGGAACTAGGAAGCAGACAGATCCAATAGGAACAGGACTCAGTTTCAAACACCAGACATAATCTGTAAAATCAGATGCTGGGGGTGGGGGATCGAGAGTCTCACTTCCAGAATTACAGCTGTAACACATCTGAGGGGGAGTTAAGGGAGTCTGTACAACAAATGTGTCCTAAGAAGGCCAGAGAACACAACTAACTGAGCACAGAGTCCTCTCCACCCCGTATCAAGCAGCAACTGGGACCCAACACCTCACCACTGTTCCCTGGTGGGAAAGTTGGGAAGCAGAGGTTTCACTAACTCCTGCTCTTTGGTAGTTGGTCATATTGTAAACACTGGACTTGCAGCACAGGAAGGCTCACAAGATCCAGCTAAGACCTTTTAATAAGATCCTGACACCCAAAGTGGGACAAAAATGGGTCAGAGTCCTAACTCCTAACTATTATGGTACTTACTGGTTTTGTGACCATGGGCAAGTTCGTTAATGTCTCTGAACTTATGCTTTTTCATTGTAAATAAAGATAAGAAAACCTTCCTGGCATATATATTGTGAGACTTAGGTAAGATTAGAGAGCTTAGCACAGTGCCTGGCATTTGGAAAGCACTCGTTAATGACGACTATGTCTATCGTTATTGGTAATTTTCGGAACAGCATTATTGAGGTATAATTCACATACCATACAATTTATTCATTTAAAGTGTACACTTCAGTGGCTTTCGGTATATTCATAGAGTTGTGCAATCATTGCCACAATCAATTTTAGAACATTTTATCATCCGAAAAAGAAACTCCTTATCCATTAGTCACTCATCATTACTTCCCAATCCTAGGCGACCACTAGTCTACTCTTTGTCTCTATGGATTTGCCTATTCTGGATGTTTCATATAAATGGAATTATACAATTTCATATAAATGGAATGATGTGGTCTTTTTTGACTGATCTCCTTTCATATGACATAATATTCTCAAGTCTCATCCATGTTGTAGTATATATCAGTATTTCATTTAAATATATGTATAATGTGAAAACATTTTCTCTCATTCTGTGGGTTGTTTTTAATTTCTTGATGATATCCTGTGAAGCAGAAAATTTATTACTTTTGATGAAGTCCAATTTACCAATTTTTTCTTTTGTTGCTTGTGATTTTGGTGTCATATCTAAGAAATCATTGTGAAATCCAATACCATGAAGATTTTCTCCCGTGTTTTCTTCTAAGCATTTTATAGTTTTAGCTCTTACATTTATGTCTTTGATCCATTTAGAGTTAATTTTTGGGTATGGTGTGAGGTAAGAATCGAACTTCATTCTTTTGTAAGTCGATATCCAGTTGCCCCAGCACTGTATATTGAAAAGATTATACTTTCCCCATTGAATCTTGTGGCACCACCTGTGGAAAATCAGTTGATCATAAATGAGAAGGTTTATTTCTGACTCTCAGTTCTCATCCATTGATCTATGATTGTCCTCATGCCAATACCACAGTGTCCTGATTAATGTCAATTTGTAGTAAGTTTTGAAATCAGAAGCTGTAAATCTTCAAACTTTTTGTTCTTTCCAAGATTGTTTTTCTATATTCAAGGCCATGTCATCTACAAATAGAGATAGTTTTACTTCTTCCTTTCCAATCTTTTATTTCTTTTTCTTGGCTCCAGTATAATTTTTAATAGAAGTGACAAGAGCAGACAACTTTGTCTTGTTCTTGATCTTAGGGGAAAAGAATCTTTCTTCATTAAGAATGAGGTTGGCTGTTGTCTGCTCATGGATGACCTTTATACAGTTGAGGAAGTTCCTTTCCTTTTCAAGTTTGTTGTCTGCACTTATCATGAAAGAATGTTATTGTTACTATACAAAAATGCAACTGTTCTATTTTCCCTTTTTACTGCCTTTTTCCCTGTTTTTTGATTTCTTTCCAGGGTCTGACAGGACATCAAGACTACATCAGGAAAGAGGAAGCCATGGGCTGCTGTGCATCCATTCCCTGAAGTGCCCTATGAGCAAGCATCTGCCACCCCCTCCCTCCTGTCTGCACTCCTGACCTAGTGGTACCCTTGTTGTTCTGGCACAAGCTGCATCCCTCCCACTTTGATCTACTTTTCTGGCCTACTGTCTCCTGTTTCTGGATCCCTGGCTTCCTGTCACTCTTCTTCAGTGTTCAGGTCCCATTTCTACCTCTTTTCAGGTGTGCTAGGCTGCTTTGGCAGCTACTGGTGTTTGGAAAGCAAGAGCCTGTTTTCCAGGTATTTGTTTCCTTTTCACTTGTATGCCCAGTTTGATTCCACAAATATTTTATGAGAACTTTTAATGCCAGGAATTGTGCTTGTTTGATCCTGAGAATACTCACTATAACCCCAAGATATTGTTCCTAGTTTGGTCCCATTTTTCAGAAGAGAAAACAGAGGATCTATGTGGCTAATTTGTCTGAGGTTACATACACAGTAAGTGGCAGAGCCAGAATTTGATTACAGATCTCTCTGTTTGGAGCAAAAGGGAAGGGCATGTGTACAGTCATAATTGCTAAGACAAAACTCGGGACACCAGTTGCCATGTTGGAAGAGGCAGGACAATCTAGGAAAGTGATATGTCTTATTTCAAATACAAGGGTTCTATTTCTCTGGCTTTTGCCTATTGGACCAGCCCCATCTTCAAAAAAAAAAAAAATGTCCACCCACCCAAACCATGCCGAACCACGTTAGGCTCTATTGCTGTACTTTTTCATAGGATGTATCTCTGCCTGTCTCTTCTACTCAACTGCCAACTTCTAGATGCCTGGCCAACTTGTATTGCTACTCAAGACCCAATAAAGGAATCCCTTCCCCTAGGAAGTCTTTCTGACCCACACTAGGCTATGCTCCATCATAATCCATACTCACCTATGTCGTAATGCTCTCCACATTGATGTTCTCCTCCATCTTCCCCACAACCTATAACCAATAAATCATAAGCAGCTTGAAGGCAGTGGCCATAGTTAGTTTTCTCCTGTTTCCCAGGACTCAGGATAGTTCCTAGTCCAATGCTTCTTGAATTACTTATTTAATCTTCAGGATGAGCTCCTACTGACAGATGTCCTCTCTGATAGGAGATTTAAATCACCTCTCCATCCAAGTAGATGAATGACTGGAACAATTTCATATTTCCTTCCATTGTGGAGAATCTGAATCCTAAAACAAGTGGCTCAAGACCTGAAATTTGAACTTAAAACAGTAAAACTGCCTATCCATTCTGCAAAACACAACTCACAGTCATCAGGTCACCATGAGGCAGACCTTAGGAAAGATGATGATCCAAAGGAAGAAACCAAAAGCCTCACTTTAAACACAGGACAAGAGTACCCTAACCTTCTTGGATACTTCTCAACATCCAGGGATCTAGAGTCAGTGCCAGAGACCATCTTTAGGTTGAAAAGCACAAGACATTCATGTCTTTAGCTATTAAACAAAATGATCACTTAACTTCTGACTCAGTGCCAACTCAGTGAAAAGAAGCCAGCTTCAGTAGAGGAGCTTTCGGGATTCTTTGTCACAACTCTGAGAGCAAAGCCTTAAGCAGTCAGTCACCTTTTGCTTTCTCCTCAAAGAGAAGGCTGTAAGGTCAGACTCAAGATGACAATGCCTAACAGCCCCTGAAAGGCTCTTAGTATTAGTCCTTGCCAATTTCCCTCCAAGCCCTGGCACATCTTGGGCTGAAATGCACACATGTTATTTTCATTTAAGCATGAATGCTGAACCACTGGGTATTTTTTCCCTAGGTTTTCTGTTAACTCTGTCTACAAAAATGTGGTTTTAAGAAATATTACTCCTGGTCATTTATCTAACAGACCATACTGTGATCTGTAAGCTCCATCCTTCTTGACACTTTCACGTTCTGTTAAAATGGGATCTCTTACCAGGAAATTTACTCAGACAGGGGAGTTCATTTGGGGTTAAAACTGTAAAGTGGCCAATTATCTCTCAGTCATTGGTTGCATATGATTTTACCCCAAGCTTTGGAAATAAAGACAACATTTAGCAAACGTTCTGCTCCAAAGCTAATGTTTGGGAAGAATAACAGCATGTTGGGAATAAATTACATGATCTTTAGTGCATTTTAGTGTTATTGCCTGTTAACACTCAGAGTGGTGTGCCAGCTCATGAGAGAACACCAGTCTTCTAAGGAATTGATTTCTGAATTGTTGAGCTATGGCATCCCTGTTGTAAAGTTGAACAGGCTGGAAGCACAGGGGGCTGTGTTTGTGGGAGCCCACCTAGGGGAAGCTATGAATCATAGGTTGTCCTTACACTTTGATGATATCCAAAGCAGACTCTGATTAACAAAATATGAGACTTTTCATCTTGGACTATCTAGTTTCCCACTTCATGGATTATATTAATCCTCAAACCAGGTTATCTAATTATACTTAATAAGGTAACTCATTTAACTAATTCACCTGCTAGGTTCAAGTTTTTTGTTTTTGTTTTTGTTTTGCCAGACTGTGGAAGAATAGTGGGATGCTTTAAAAGATCATCGATTCTGTTTCTATGAAATATTCAGAATAGGCAAATCCGTAGAGACAAAAATTAGATTAGTGGTTTCCTAGAGCTGGGAGGATGGAGGAGCTGCAGAGTGCTGGCTTAAAGGATGTGGGGTTTCTCTAGGGGGTAATAAAATGTTCTGAAACTAATTGTGGTGAGGGTCACACAACCCTGTGTATATACTAAAAGCCCTTGAACTGTACATTTTAAGTGAGAAAATTGCATGGTATGTGAATTATACTCAATAAAGCCATTTTAAAAAACCACAAAACCTTGCCCTCACAAAGAGAGGAAAGATGTTAATACTTTCAGGTGGAAATAGGAAGAGCTAAAGATAAGTATCACAGGGGCTGAGGCAGATCTACACAGCACAGCTTCCTTTTGGCTTTGGGCTTTCCTTTCATACGGAACTGTCAGGACCTCTCCTGGTACATGTTTAGGTCTGGGAGGGTGGGAGAGAGGGACTTACAGGAACAGGAAGAGAGCTTCTAATAACTGACTAGAAATGAAACCCATGGGAAGATGGCAAAGATGTCCTGGGAGGAGCAACACCAGACTCGAACCTCTTGGTGGGGTCCCATGCAGGTCCAACCTCCCAGATAGCTGGTGGCAAGAACAGTGTCTTATTTAAAGGGGAAAAAAGGGGAGGGTGACCTTTTTACATCTGAGAGGTGTCTCCTGTAACTGTGACCTCTCCATTCTAAATCTCTCCAGAATATCACCATCCCCACTCTCACTCAGCCTCCCATGCTCCTGGGGAAAGGGCTCTAGAATCAGGGCTGTCCAGAAAATAAATCAACAAGAACTAGCCCTGAAGCAACTTATATGTCTAAATACTGCCCCATACACAAACAACACAAACCTATATTTCAGGCCCCGCAAGCTGCCATAGAATTTCTTCAGGCAGACAAAGATATTTTACTGCATGTTTAAGGGATTTATTTTTTATTGGTGTGGGCTTATTTTCTTCTAAAATATCCATCACCATTGTCACCTTTACCATACACCCTCTTTGCCACCATTTTTGTTTGTTCCCCCAAATTCCCATATTTAGTCAAAAGCAAAATTATCAGGTATATTTAATATAAATAACTCCAAATAATTTCAAATGTGTTAACACTTAAAAATTTTAAACGATTGAAATATTATAAATGATAAATTGCTGTTGTAGGCAATATGAAACTGTTGAGCAGTGCTGTATAAGAATTTTAAATAAAAAGTTCATCAAGACGCAAAAGTTAAGACACAGATGTAGAGAACAAATGTATAGACACCAAGGGGGGAAAGCTGCGGGGGCGGTGGGGATGGTGGTGTGATGAATTGGGCAATTGGGATTGACATGTATACACTGAGGGTTATAAAACTGATGACTAATAAGAACCTGCTGTATAAAAAACTAAATAAAATAAAATTCAAAAAATTAAAAAAAAAAGCATTGAAAAAAAAAAGTTCATCAAGAGATTATTCTGGGACTTCCCTGGTGGCACGATGATTAAGAACCCGTGTACCCTGCCTGCCAATGCAGGGGACACGGGTTCGAGCCCTGGTCCGGGAAGATTCCACATGCCGTGGAGCAACAAAGCCTGTGCGCCACAACTACTGAGCCCACATGCACACTACTCAAGCCCATACATCTAGAGCCCATGCTCTGCAACAAGAGGAAACAGTGCAATGAGAAGCCCACACATCACAACGAAGAGTAGCCCCCACTCGCTTCAACTAAAGAAAGCCTACGCGCAGTGTAGAAGACTCAGAGAAGCCAAAAATAAATAAATAATTTATTTATTTAAAAAGAGAGAGAGAGAGATTATTCTTCAGGAGTATAACTCTGAGTTCCAGGTTTGGTGTCCTCTGTACCTGTGGACCCCTGCTTCTTCACTCTGGCAATGAGGATTTGCCACCGTTTTGTGCTGTTTTTGTCTCTACATTTTTGTGGTTGGAGCAAAGGCTAAGCTGAGTGCTGGTTAAGGAGATAGTGGGGCATGGGGCAGAGAGCCCAATCTTTCCTCTTCTCTTGGAAGTACCTGCAACTGGGTGATAGTTGTACAGGTTTCATACTGGAATTCTTTGGAGTTTGTGGGTCAAACTAAGCTGAGTGATGTGGTGTCATTCCTGCTCCTCTGATCCCCGTTTCCCTGGAAGAACCACGGAGAAAGAGCTCCCTTCTCCCGTGCATGCCTCCATCCACCTTCCATGACAAGGAAGCTGCCTTTGGGAAGCTGCCAAGATCCTGGGGTGGGACCTGAAACCTTGGCTTCTCAGGAAGATGTAGTGAAGCTACCAGCTGAGTGACACAGACCTACTTCCTGAGTCAGTGACTAAACATAGCCAAAGGAATGCGAAGCATTTCTTTCCCTCCCCTTGACCAGCCTTGGCAAGGCTGCTGGTGCAGCCAGAGGTGCCCTCCCCTGGGAGTAGCTGCTGGCCCACTGCCAAGGCTGCAGAGTGCAAAGCTGCTCCTCAGCTTGTTGGTGAGTTTCTTCACATTTAGTTTTCCTAACTTGAAAATAACTAGAATGAAAGTTCATTTAAATAAACTATTTTGACCCATCTTTTCCTTCTCCCTTCTTCTTTCAAACAGCTGTCTTATTTTTAATGAGAGTCATGACTACATGACAGAATAGAAAAATTCACATTTCCCTGGATTTTCAGGCTTTCTGTACCCTCTGGAAGGTATATGAATAAGCTCACACTCTAGAATAGAGATGCAAACATCAAAGATGTCATTGAAAACAAGACAGAAAAAAGTAATAGGTCCGGGTAATCCATACATTGAGTTATCTTCTGATAAGAAATATTTTCAAGAATATGGGACAACATGGAAAAACATTCACTCTAGTCTATGATCACAGTCACATAAAAATGGACAGTATATGAACAAAGACTAGCAAGGATCATAAAGAACCAATGCAGAATGTGAATATTTTCTTTGTTAAACTTCTTCTAATGTTGCTGTAACATTGTTTAAATGATGTCTTGTTTTAGTGAGGAGGGAAAGGAAAATGTGTCACAAATAATACATACACACAAAACAGCCCTGCTCCTTTTGGGTTTTGTATGTTAATAACTAGATATAAAACTAATCCTCAGTTTGCCATTCCTTTTCTTTTTCCCTTTCTCCTTTGCCAGACATGACTCTGTTCTCAGTCACTCTGCAAAGAGTTTCCACTATCTTCACCAGGAGGAGTGACAACCTCCATGGCTGCAGAGACACATGAGTGATTCCCATCCAGAAGTGGTGTTATAACGCTACTAACCTAAGGGTCCTTCTCATATCTCAGTGACAGGGTGGTGTATTTTCAAATACTTGGCAAAGCATCCAAATTTCCTCCCGAGTTGACTCCCAATCAGGTGGGATAAAAAGGATTTCTTGACACAGGTAACTGGCCTGGACATCCTGACCTCCATCATCTGCCCCAGAGTCTGCTTGCAGTTTTCCTAAGAAACTGCCTTAGAAAATGGAGGTAAATGTTGAGAATTGTGACTTTGGCTGAATGAGTTCTGTTGGCAATGTTGGCAGTCGGACCTATTTTTTCAAAGTGCTTGTCTCATCTCTCTCTTGGTGCTCAGACTAAAGATATAGGGCAGGGGAAGAATCTAATCCAGAATCCCCACATTGTATATTTATGTATAGCTGTATAGCTGTTATAACAGCTATAAAGACAAAATTCCTGGGCTCATATCTTGGTGCTATCTTTTGTTATCTTGGTCTAATGACTTAACATCTCTGAGCAACATTTTAATTCTTTGTAACATAAGGGAAGTTAGTACCTACTTCACATGGTTGTAGTGAGGATGAAATGAAATGATGCTTGTAAAGTGTTCCCATAGTGCCTAGCACATAGTGAGAACTCAATAAATGTTAATAGTGATGTTTGTTATTATGACCATCATCTTTATTATATTTCCCCTCCATTCTTCAGTTTGTTCATCACAAAGTGGGCTAGAAGCACCTTGATACAGCAGCAATAGCAGGGAACCTGGAATCAGATTCCTTCCATTCTTGTAGCTGAATGACTTTGACAAGTACTTAGTGCCTCTGAATCTAGTGCCCTATCTGTACAACATCGATAGTGACACTCATCCCACAGAGCTCCTGGGAAGATCCACTGTAATAAGATACAGGTTAACGTTCGATGAATACTAACTGCTCAGTAAATAATGGTTGAAGCAGAATTTCCATTTGGGCCACTCACTCAGTTTGTCTCTTTTTAGCTTAGATTTGCAACTAAAGGAGAAGACATCCCACCCTCCCCTATCTGCTTCCAGCAAAAAGCAGCCAGACAGGAAGCCAAAGCAGGAGCCAGCTTTTGGCAGGCGCTGGACAAGGACTGTGATCACAAGGCCACCATGCAGAACTTCTACAACTGAATGTGCAAATTATGATATTCAAGCTGAAATATCATCCAAGTGTGTTTTGGACCTGCAGTGACCACATTCCAGGTGGGATGGTGAAGATGTCTAGCCAAGAATTTTATTATTTTATTTAAAAGTGTGAATCATCAGACAAGCAACCCTCTCCATCCAGGTGCTGTATTCAGATTTCACGTAACAGCTACTTCCTTGGCAGCTGAGCAAGGCAAAAATGCCTGGCGGAAATTGTTCAAGGCCTGGGGAGATCTCAGAGGTTAACATCTCAGTGGTTTAAACAAGGCAACCTTGGGAATATCAAACTCTATGACTTAGTTTCCTCATGCATACAATAGGAAAATAATAGGAAATACTGTATAGGTTGTTGTTATCAAGACCAAATGAGATGTGTGAAAAATTCTCAGAAGAGAACATGGCACATGTAAGACCTGAATGTGTGTTTGCTATAGTGATAATGATTATCGTACCAAGGTCTTTGGAACTTTCAAAATGCATCACATTCTTACTTCTGCTCTAATAAGCATGTATTATTTTTGGAGAAAAGACTTTGTATATAACAAATGAAATGAAGATACGGAGCTGTTTGAAATACATGACAACTGAACAGGTCCCTTTAGTCCTATAGGCTGAAATCTGAGCCCTCTCCCTCCACCTGTGTGATTTGCCATCTTATGTCACTGCCTCAAGCTTTATAAATTCAGAGGCTGCAGGGCATCCCAGTACGTGTGCTCCCATAGCTGGAATGGGACTGGCCTTGGCAGCTGTGGGATATGTGGGCACACACACATGGAGGTTGGACTGGGGTCTAGGCTGCTTCCATACCTCCCACAGTCAGTCGAGGTGTGTGACTACTGCGGTCCTGGTACCTGACTTTGATGGACATGCACCAGCTGATCTGTGCTGATGGATTTGTGATCACAGCACCTGAGGGACACCAGGGCTGATTGCCTGCATTTTCACAGTTGAGGTGGGGCTGAACGCAGTGCCAAGAAATAGTGTACTTTGTGAGCCTTCACAATGGGTGACACCACAGAGTGCATTCCCCTGTAGACAACTCTGACAGAGAAATCCTCAGTGGCTCCTCTCCCAGGAGGAGTATTCCAATACCACCTACCTCACACAGCAGCTCAGAAATGGATCTGGGGGCTTCTACTGCAACAACTGGGGATCAAACCCTGCCCCCAACAGGACTATGACAACCAAAGAGCAAAGAGAAGGCCCCACTCAATATCCAGTTCAAACTCTGGTCACCACAACACCAGTCACATCCCCTATCAAAGTAATATTGACCAGCACACACTGAGGAAAGACGTGGCAGGCATCCATACTAAAAACAGCCCTCACACCAAAAATATTAAACTCATGCAGACTAAACAGGGATGCACTCACATAAAAATAAACCTTCAAGACCACAGTAGACAACTGTTTCTCCTAAACTCATAAAGTAAGAGAAATATAAGTAAAATAAATAAGCAAGGAAATCACTCCCAATTAAAAGATCAAGAGAATTCCCCTGAAAGAACAAACAATGAAACAGACCTCTTCAGTCTAATAGACACTGAGTTCAAAAAGGAGGTAATGTAAATACTGAAGGAATTGAAAAGCTATCAATAGAAATGCAAATTGCTGTAAAAAGTAACTAGAAACTATAAAGAGGAACAAAAAGAAATTAGAAAACTCATTTGCCAAGATGAAAGCTGAGCTTGAGGCAATAAATAGCAAGCTGAATAATGCAGAAGAATGAATAAGTGATCTGGAAGATAGAATGATGGAAATCACCCAATCAGAATAGCAAACGGAGAGACAAATGAAAAAAAAAAAAAGAATAAAAGCAATATAAGAGACCTATGGGATAATATAAAGCTTGCCAATCTACGCATAATAGGGATCCCAGAAGGAGAAGAAAAGAGGATCAAAAATGTATTTGAAGAAATTATGGCTGAAAACTTACCAAACCTAAAAAGAAAACCGACTTCCAGGTGCAGGAAACACAGAGGATCCCAAACAAGATGAACCAACCCAAACAGACCTACACCAAGACATATTATAATTAAAATGGCAAACGTTAAAGATAAAGAGAGGATTCTAAAGACAGCAAGAGGAAAACAAAGAGTTAATTACAAGGGAAGCACCACAAGGCTATCAGCTTATTTCTCTACAGAAATGTTGCAGGCCAGAAGGGAGTGGCAAGATATATTCAAAGTCCTGAAAGGGAAAACCCTGCAACCTAGGATACTCTAACCACCAAGATTATCATTTAGATTAGAAGGAGAGGTAAAGAATTTCTCAGACAAGCAAAAACTGGAAGAATAGAGCAATATTAAACCTATCTTAAATGAAATATTAAAAGGTCTTCTCTAAATAAAAAAGAAGCAAGAATCTATAAGAAAGAGAAAAATCACAATTGGAAAGTAATTCACTTAAATAAGCCAGTACACAGATTAAAAACAAAAATCAAAAAATTTCTGTGAAAGCAGTGATAACCACATTGAACAGCAGAATGATAAACATGAGATGTAAAAGAGGACATGAAAATCATAAAATGTGGAAGAGGAGAGTGAGAAAATACAGATTTTTAAAAAACATGTTTAAGCCTATATGCCCACCAGTCTAAGCAAGTAGATATAGGAAGGGGTTAACATATTTGAAAAATAGGATAACCACAAAGCAAAAACATACAGTAAATTCACAAAAGCCAAAAAAAAGAGAACACAAGCATAATAAAAAAGAAAACCATCAAACCACAAGAGGAAAAACAAAAAGGAAAAGAAAGGAACAAAGAAGAAATACAAAATCAACTGGAAAGCAAGGTTTAAAATGACAATAAATACATACTTATCAATAATTACCTTAAATATCAATGGACTTAATGCTCCAATCAAAAGACATAGGATGGCAGACTGGGTAAAGAAAAACAAGAGCCTACAATATTCTGCCTATAAGAGACCAACTTTAGGGCAAAGGACACACACAGATTGAAAGTGAGGGGATGGAGAAAGATATTTTATGCAATTGGAAATGACAAGAAAACAGGGGTAGCTATACTCACATCAGACAAAATAGACTTTAAAACAAAGGTCATAAAGAAAGATAAAGAAGGACACTATATAATGATAAAAGGATCAGTATAAGAAGAGGATATTACATTTGTTAAGGTATATGCACCCAATATAGGAGCATCCAAATACAAAAACCAAATACTAACAGACAAAAAGGGAGATATTGATGGTAATACAATAATAGTAGGAGACTATATGTATAAAATAGATAACTAACAAGAACCTGCTGTATAAAAAAAATAAATTAAATAAAATTCAAAAAAATAATAGGAGATTTTAAGATCCCACTGACATCAATGGGCAGACCTTCTAGACAGAAAAGCGATAAAGCAACAGAGATCCTAAATTACATAACAGAACAGTGAGACATAATTGATATTTTCAGGACAAACCATTCCCCCCCCAAAAAAAATCCCCCAGAATACACATTCTTTTCAAGTACACATGGAACATTCTCTAATACTGACCACACACTAGGACACAAAACAAGCCTCAGAAATTTAAGAGGATAGAAATTATTTCAAGCATCTTTTCTGACCACAGTGGCATGAAACTAGAAATCAACCACAGAAAGAGAAATGAGAAAAAAAAAAAAAAGATTACATGGCAAATAAACAACATGATACTAAAAATAACCAATAGGTTAATGATGAAATCAAAGAGGAAATTAAAAAATACCTTGAGATACATGACAATGAAAACACAACCATAGAAAATCTATGGGATGCCAAAAAGCAGTTCTTAGTGGGAAGTTCAAAGCGATATAGGCCTTCCTCAGAAAACAAGAAAAATCTTAAATAAACAACTTAACCTACTACCTAAAAGAATTAGAAAAAGAAGAACAAAAAACCCTAAATGCAGCAGAAGGAAGGAAATAATAAAGATCAGAGAGGAAATAAATAAAACAGAGATTAAAAGAACAATAGAAATAACCAACAACACCAAGAGTTGGTTCTTTGAAAGGGTAAACATAATTGACAAATCTCCGGCCAGGCTCACCAAGAACAGAAGAGAGATGACCAAATAAACAAAATAAGACATGAAAGAGAGGAATACTAACTAATACTGCAGAAATATAAAAAAACATAAGAAAATATCATTAATAATTACATGCCAAAAAACTGGAAAACCTAGAAGAAATAGACACATTTCTAGAAACATACAACCCACCAACACTGAACCAAGAAGAAACAGATAATTTGAACAGAGTGATCACTAGAAGTGAAATAGAATCTGTAATAAGAAAACCCCTTGCAAACAATGTCTAGGACCAGATAGCTTCACTGGAGAATTCTACCAAACATACAAAGAACTTACACTGATCCTTCTCAAACTCTTCCAAAAGACTGAAGAGGAGAGAACACTCCCAAAGTCATTTTATGAAGTCACCATCACCTTGACACCAAAGCCAGAAAAAGACACTATCAAAAAAGAAAATTACAGGCCAATATCTTTGATGAATATAAATGCAAACATTCTCAACAAAATATTAACAAACCAAATCCAACAACACATACAAAAGAGCATACACCACGATCAAGTAGGATTCATTGCAGTGTCACAAGGATGGTTCAACATACTCAGCTCAATCAATCTGATACACGACATCAACAAAAGAAAAGACAAAACCACATGACCATCCCAATAGATGCAGAAAAAGCATTTGCTAAATTCAGCATCCATTCATGATAAAAAACTCTTACCAAAGTGGGTATAGAGGGAACACATCTCAACAGAATAAAAGCCATTTATGACAAACCCACAGCAAACATAATACTCAATGATGAAAAGCTGAAAGCCTTGCCACTCAAATGTGGAACAAGACAAGGATGCCCATTCTCACCATTTCTCTTCAACATAGTATTGGAAGTCCTGGCCACAGCAATCAAACAAGAAAAAAGAAAGAAAATTTATCCAAATTGGAAGAGAAGAGGTAAAATTATCATTATATGCAGATGACATACTACTATATATAGAAAACCCTTAAGACTCCACAGAAAATCTACCATGACCTGATAAACAAATTCAGCAACGTAACAAGGTAAAGATTAGCGCACAGAAATATGTTGCATTTCTTTACACTAACAATGAAATATCAGAAAGAGAAAGTTAAAAAAAAAAAGCACACACATAAAAAAAAAGCCCTTTTAAAATCACATAAAAAAAATATTTTGGAAAAAACCTAACCAAGGAGGTGAATGACTTATAGTCTGAGAACTATGAAACATTAATAAGGGAAACTGAAGATGATTCAAAGAAATGGAAAGATATCCCATGCTTTAGAGAACAGTCTTGTGGTTGCCAAGAGGGAGGTGCTTGGGGAAGGGACGGATTAAGAGTTTGGGATTAGTAGATGCTAACTACTATATATAGAATGGATAAGCAACAAGGTCCTATTGTATAGCACAGGGAACTATATTCAACATCCTGTGATAAACCATAATGGAAAAGAATATATATATAACTGAATCACTTTGCTGTACAGCAGAATCTAACACAACATTATATATCAACTATATTTCAATAAAATAAATTTTTAAAAGCTCATTAAAGTTGCACTCAGTGACAGAACTTCCTAAAAGCACAGACCACTCAGTGGGACAGTTCCCCCACAGCTGGTTGTGTCAGAAGTTGAGAAAACCAGTGTCCTGTATCTCACAGAACAGTGGGTCCTCACCTGTTCCCAGAAGTCTTCTCTGATGACTCTTATGAAGCTTCTATCATTGGTTTTCTCAGTCTTTCCAGGACTTAATTACAATGACTTTGTTTTCTGTTCTGAGTAATATCATTTATAGGCCAATCAGAAAGTAAATTTTTAGGTAGTAACAGTTTCATTAGTTTTGAGTTTCATTTTTTTATGATTCTGCATAGTGAATCTCTATGTTTAGTATGTATGGAGGAAACACAAAAACACACACACACACACCACACAATACAACAAGAGCAATAACAACAAGGGTATAAACAGAAGTGCTCTGAAGGTCTCTGATTTTGGAAAGCAGAGTCAGAACTTGGAGGCTCCAGTCCTGGCCCCAAAACTTATGAGCTGAGACATCTGGGTGTGTCACAAAATTTTCCAAGTTTCCTTCCACATCTATAAAATAGAGATGATGAAACTAACTCTGCTTATCCTAAGGGGTGTCATAGTGCCAACAGAAAACAGATGTAAAATAATACCCAGAGAACATTTCCAAATAAATGAAAAATAAGACTGAACTCAGTCTCAACTTATAAGGAGTTTTTGTTTGTTTTAAGAATACTCTCTATGGGAGGAGAAGAAAAAATGACAACCACTATTTTGAGAACTATTAGAGGAAAATCCTAAATATTATTTTTTCAAGTCAGTATTGTATTTTCTCATTTAGAGACAGAGAAGAAAAAAATGGTACTTTTTGAAAGAAAAAGTATTATTTCATAGTCTTTTACCAAACATGTCTTTTTAAGCCAAGGTTGGAGAAAACTAATGATGTAACATTCAGGCCTGACTGACTTGTTGCTCCCTTTGCCCTGACTTGATATTTCTTGGACACCACTGTCTCACCATGTATTGATGGGAAGTGTGTTGGAGCAGTTGCCTGATATCAGATTGGCTAAAGTCCTTTAGGCTGGTCTCTTAGAAACTACAGATTAAATGAGCTGGAGAAAGAGATTGTTCTCTGAGGAAGTGCAAGCTTTGGCTCATTCTAGGACTGACCTCCCAGGGTTCTCTTTTATCCCTTTCTCTTTGGACATCTTCCTTTAGGACATTTTATTCTCCATCACTATGGCAGGACCAAGGTCCAGTGCAGTGCTGTTAAGAGCTCTGGACAGAGGGAAAAGATTACAACTTGAAGGCTAATATGAGTGATCTGGAATAGTGTGCTGACATCAAAATATGGTGAGGCTCGGGTTACCATGACTCTTTTTGTTGCTTGCACTCCTCATGATTAGGATAAAGCATAAAATTCTAGTGGCCAGTATAGGAAAATGAAACACAGTCTGGAGAGTGTGTGCGACTTGCCAGACTTTTCTAAGTTGACTCATTTGATCTTTGCAACAACTCTTGAGGCAAGTACTTTTACCTCCTTTTTATAGATGAGTAAACTCATGTTAAATAATTTGGCCTAAAACCACATGGCTGTTAAAAGGCAGGGAATGTTTCCCAGAGGAGGTGCGGTAAATCCAAGTTCTGAAAGAAGTGAGGTGCATTATCTCAGGAGGAGGAAGGGCATTTTATTCATCAGATTTGGCAATAAGTACATGAGTACAGGAGCCTGAGCCAGAAGACAAAACACTTAGATTCCAAAAGGTATTCTAGTATTTATGGGCTGTGTGACCTTCAACAAATCTCTTCAAATATCTAGGTTTTACTTCTCCACCTTATAAGATTGTTGGAAAGATTAAATGATGTAATATATGTCAAAAAACTATCACAAGACCTAGAATTTAGGAAGTGTCATCATCATCATCATTAAAACCAATACTCCTACCAATGCTGTAATTATCATTATCACTAATATCTACTTTATTTACTCTTAGCATTTTAGGAGGTTATAATAAGATAAGGGATAGGCTTCCTACTAAAAAAGAAAAAGTTATAAATAGTTTAAAAATGTTGGAATTTATTTTACTCTGGGGGAGTTGAAAAATAGAATTTTCAAAATGAAATAAATTGAATTCAAGGTAAATTGACATCCATTTCACAATTGTCTTAATTCTCATCTACTCCAGAGTTTTAACTCCTGAGAATGCTAAATATGATTCAAAGTGAAAAAGGAAACCACACATTTCCCCAATCTCTCCAGAGTGCGATGTTTGCCTTTATAATGATCAGCTGTATACTTATAGCTAAGTTAATCATCAGCTTCATGCAAAAGGTTTAACAATAAGGTCAATCAAATCTCCTACAGTGCATTTTATCAACATGGATGTGGTATCATCCAGAGATCTACTATCTCATACAAGACAGGGTTCTCTTAAACTTACAAATAGGAAAACAGTAAGTATCCAAGGATTTTCTTTGTGCCCAGAGGAGATGGGAAGGAAAAGAAGAGAGTCCATCTTCAACCAAAATTGTAGATATGGCTCTGATACTTATGTCAGTCTTGCCAGGCCCCATGTGACAAAGGAATACAGAAAATAACTCCCAGAACACTGATAACTAGTTTCTGCCAGTAGAAATCTCTAAGTTGTTTTAGTCCTATAAACACATGAGAGCTCTGCCCTTCATGAACACAGCTGCTGTAAACCCAGTGGTTTCCAAGTAGCAGTCATGGTGATGATGCTGATGATAAAAAAATCACCATAACTCATCAGTATGATTTTATTGCACTAAGGATTAAACTATTGTTCACAGCTCATTTTTGGACTCCATTATGGCCTAACTCCTTCATCAAAGGAAAGTTCTTGAAATGAAGAAGAGACTTCCACGATCAAAATCCCCTCATGGCTGTTCTTCACATGTTCTGATATACATTGTTTTCCTATACATGTATGTAAATTTCATTTTCACACAGGGAAAAGTGTACCAAATGCCTCCTGAGTTATTAACAGAGTAACATTCATCTATGACCTGTGTGTAACTTTGGAATATAGAAAGTCACCTCTTCTTAGGACTCAACTGGGGAATCCCTGTCTCTTCCACAAATCTATTTTTTATGATGAAGATGAAAATATTCTCCTTTTCCTTAAAATATATGAAATGCAAAGGACTCTTTATATTACTTCCACGAAAACAAACACTGTAGCAGTGATATGCATACTCCCATCCAAAAGTCAGAATATCTTCACAGGTTCCTGTCCAGTTCTCTGGTTTAGGTAGGAGCCTTGCTTTCTTAATCCCCACTGCCCTCAGTAGGTGTACAGAGATCCCCTTGAGACATGAGAGAGTTTATAAGAACAAAGAGAGTTATCTCCATAGGGTAGGGTGTTGTTTCCTACCCTACTGCAGAACAGAATAATAGATTGGGGTCTACTGTGGGCACAGGTAGAATGACGTTTCCAATTACACAATGACTGAATAAAATAGTGGCTGAATTCCAGTAATGAAGTCAGGTTCCCCAGTGGGTTGTGTCTCCAATAGGCAATCTACCTTGGCAAACAGTCATGTGACTAAGAGGATGGAGTTCTTTTCCTGGTCCTGTGTAGTCCCTGGGCATTAGACAGTAGTCCTCAAGCAGTGGTATACTGGTAAATGTCTATAAAATAGCTTCCCTCAAAAAAGTCCCGATGTGTAGCATTTGCCAATTTCTGTGTTGTGAATATTTCTACCACAGGTGATTTTAACCTACTAATGTGATGTTACTAAAATTAGAGTTGGGAAGAGATGCACACAAAAGGTGCTTGGGAGGCAGAATGAACCAGTAGCTCCAGCATAATCCTGTGATAATCCTGGTGTACAACCTCTGCACTCTCCTAAGGGTGTCCCTCTTAGGTATGACATCCAGGTATCCAGATGTTTGAGTTCCAGTCCCTTTGTTCTTCTTTCTCATTTGCCTTTCTGAATGCAAAAGCTCTCATTGTGCTTCTATTTTCTAATTGGACTCAGTGGTCTCTTTTAAAGAACATAATGGCTCTTTGAAAAAGAAACTAGGCTTTTGCTTCTTGTCTATCTTTCCAGAATGGTAAGGAGAACACCTTCCCTAGAAACACTGTAGCCTGCTTCCTTTCACTTGAAGGAGAATAAAAATATTTTCATTATTCAGGATGTATTCCTCTCTCCAATGAGACCAAAGAGATTTCTCTAAAATCACACACACACACACACACACACACACACACACACACACACACACACAGAAAGAGAGAGAGACAGACATACACCAAACACTGCTGGACTTATTATATGCTTTCTCAAAAACAAAACAAAACACAGGCAGATCTGGTACCAAAAGAATACAAATTTCCTAATTATATAGTGCAGATCTATATTCTTAGTGAACATGTCTGGCTTGTTTTTCACCTCTTGAAAGAGGTATATTAAAGCCTCCCACTATAATGCTGTGTTTGTCTATTTCTACTTCTCTCAATTTTTTCTTTATAAAGTTTGAAGTGATATTGTTAGGTGCATGAAAATTTATGATTGTGCTATCTTTCTGGTGGATTGACCATTTACCACTGTGAAATGCTTTGAAAAAAATTCCCTATTAATAATTTTGCCTTAAGGTCTAGTTTGTATGATATTCCTATAGCTATGCCATCATTCTTTATCAAGGCTTTTACTTTCAACTTTTCTATATTTAAACAGTGTTTCTTGTAAGCAGCACATAGTTGTATTTTTTTTGTATAAAATCTTTGTTTATTAGTTTGACTATTTAATCCATGTGCATTTCAAGTGATTGTAGACATATCTGGGATTAAATAAATATCTGTATTATTTTATTTCACTCATGCCATTCATTAATCACTATTCCAATTCCACCCTCTGTTACCTAGTTTATTGTACATTCTTTAACAAATTATTTCATGTATATCATTAATCATAAAACATGAATACTTGATTTATTAAAGTCTAATATAAATATAAATGTTTATGACTTTAATCAATGTAAAAAATAAAACTACCTCTTGCTCTCTTTTGTGCTAGTGTTGTAATTTATTTTAATTTTACAGATATTTTAAACCCAATATGGTATTATTATTATTTTTACCCCATCAATATTTATTGAGATTTATTTAATTTAATTTTATTTATTTTTTTTGCGGTACGCAGGCCTCTCACTGTTGTGACCTCTCCTGTTGCAGAGCACAGGCTCTGGATGCACAGGCTAAGCAGCCATGGCTCACGGGCCCAGCTGCTCCGTGGCATGTGGGATCTTCCTGGACCGAGACATGAACCCATGTCCCCTGCATCGGCAGGGGGACTCTCAACCACTGCGCCACCAGAGAAGCCCTATTTATTGAGATTTAAACACAAATATAATCTTTTTTTGTTGCTATTCATTGTTTTCTGCATTTTCCTTTTTAAATCTGCAATCATTTTACCTCTATGCAAAGATATCCTTTAAATGGTCTATCTACTATGAGTTTGATGAATTCCCTAAGATTATAGTTCTTGAAAGTGCTTTTAATATGTCAAATCTTTGAAGAATATTTTTCAGTGTGTAGAGTTCTCAATTAGCAGGTTTTTTCTTATAATATTTTTTTAAATGCCAATCAATTTTCATTGGCTTCCATAATTTCTGATGAGAAGTCACCTGTAAGTCTTAGGGTTGTTTTTTTCTTTTAAGCTAAAGTATTTCTTTTTTTCCTTTGACAGCTTTTAATATTTTATCTTGTTTCATCAGTTTATACTGTGATGAATTAAATTGTACTGTGGTTTTATTTGTATTTTTTCCTGTTTGTAACACTTCTTTAATATATAGCTTGATGTCCTTCACCAAGTTTAGAAGTTTTTCGCCACTATCTTTTCAAATATTGCTTCCGCCTTACCATATTTTCTCACTCTTATGGTATCACAATGCACATATTTTATATTTTATCATCTTCTTTCATATCTTTCTTGACTATTTGGTATTTTCCATTATTCTGTTATTTCAGTGACTCTACCTGTATGTTTTCACATTTTTTAATTCTCCTTTTACTTGTGTTTAATCTGTTGCTAAGTTCCTATGTTGATTTCTTTTTTTTTTTTTTTTTTGCAGTACGTGGGCCTCTCACTGCTGCAGCCTCTCCCTGTTGCGGAGCAGAGGCGGCTCCGGATACACAGGCCCAGCGGCCATGGCTCATGGGCCCAGCCACTCCATGGCATGCAGGATCCTCCCAGACCGGGGCACGAACCTGTGTCCCCTGAATTGGCAGGCAGACTCTCAACAACTGCGCCACCAGGGAAGCCCATATGTTGATTTCTTAATTTCAGTTTTATTTTTTCAGTTCCATGGTTTTATTTGATTTTTAAATATATTCTAGTTCTCAGCTAAAAATTTTCATCTTCTCCACTCTCAACTTATTTTTCTGCTTCTATTCTCTTTCTTAATTAATGATGGCTGCTTTCCCCAGCATCTGATCTTAAACTACAAATTTATAAAGTCATCCTCTATTTTATCTTAAACTTCACATGATTCATCAAGTCTTCTATATGCAGTAGTAAAAATAACATATGATATTTTATAAGAGCATATTTAGTATATATAGTATAAAATATTTAAATATGCTCCCTTCACTCACAAATTGAGACTGCCATAAGTTAGGACTTATGATTTCTCACCTAGACTTTCCCAACATCCTGCTAGTTCACAGATGGCAAATGCTTAGGTTATGCCTGCTGCCACTTTCTCTTCTTTCTCTTCTTACACTAATAACAAGCATCACTTCTTTACATTAATGGAGACTTTCCTGCTGAGTCCAAAGGCAGTTCTGAAGTCCTTCTCAAAGCAGCAATCCATAGAGACACTAGTAGACTTGAGAAGCAAGTGGAATCCCAGTTGTCCTCTTCTCTCTATCCTCCTCCACCAGATGGTATGTAGATAGTATAGATTTGTCACCAGAGATATATCACTACAGGAAATCTGATTATGCCACTTGCATGTTTAAAAATCTATGCGAGTCTCCTCTTGCTTACAAAAGAAGGTAACACCTCACTGGTTGAGTGTATAGGGCCATTTACAATTCAATTCTAATGTAAAATTTCAGATTTACTTATTGTATTACTGACACAAGTACTCTAATCTTTCACGGCAACACATCTACCCCATTTCTGTAATCTGAAGATCTTTTATATTTCCTTTGTTCATGCCATAACATCACTCTAAAATTATCTTCCTTATTCACTACAAACCTGTTTAACTCCCGTTTAACTCTTATTCTTTCCTAAACTTCTCTAGGCAGAATTAGTTGATCCTTCCTCTGGATCTCCAGAACACTTTTCTAAAATCTTTAATAGAGAACATAGCACTTTTCATTATTATGTTTTTAATTATTTACACATTTGTCTGGGAGAACATTCCCATTAACAACTCTGTCCTCATTCAATGCAAAATGCCTAGCAGGTGCTCAATTAAGATATGTTAAAAGAGTAATTTCAGTGGGCAACCCTCTTTTTTTCCATGAGAACAGTGCCAACAATATTTGCTTATTTTTCTTTAGTCATTTATTCAACAAATACATTTTTGAATACCTACTCTGTGTTAGTCATA
Source organism: Phocoena sinus (assembly GCF_008692025.1). Taxonomy (NCBI): domain Eukaryota; kingdom Metazoa; phylum Chordata; class Mammalia; order Artiodactyla; family Phocoenidae; genus Phocoena; species Phocoena sinus. The sequence continues at coordinate 26,114,340 of NC_045782.1, read as the reverse complement.
AGCATCATCCATGAAATAAATCTGCAGTTCCAACCAAAGCATCACACTGTATCTAAAGCAAAAGGAACAAAGTGAGAACCACTTCGAGTAGCTTTTACGCAAACATTTCAATCTGTTGCTCTCCCTTCTGTGGGTGAAGGAACTGTAAATGAAGTATTTGGCTCTCGATAAGTATGGCACAATTCTTGGCTCACTTTGATAAATATTGATCTTGTATAAATTACTCAGGAGAGGCCGTTGATGGTTCTCTGAGCAACACACACACACACACAGCCCCTACTCCCTTTTATGCAATGACATAAATTATTTATGAATAGAGCTCCACATGCTCTATGAATAAGTCCCTTGGATTCCAGGATGACTGATAATCGAGCATTTTTCTCAGTTGAGTGCAGAATTTGCTAAATTTAAGCAAGCAGTCAGACTACATGAAGTTACAATGCCCTTTTGTTCACTGTAGGGTGAGAGATGTATAATAGGTTTCCAAGGGTAAACATGCACGCTTCCAAATAAACACGATTAAATGTGACTGCACATTTGTGCCTTAAAAAAACTGAAGGGAAGGTGACAGATCTTTAGAAACATCTCATGTCATGATCATTCAATTTTAAGTTTTCGTTGCTGCTGGAAAATGTAGTGTTAGTGTGTGTATGTGTCTGGAATTGTGCAGAATTACTTTTCTTTGACTACAGTTGAATCAAGTCTTTGGTTTCATTTGGAAACTTGTGAATGGCACAATGAAGAGTCTGTGTGTGGTGAGGAGTCATTAAAATAAAAAAAAAAAACAAAGGGCAGCAAACATTGGTTTTCAGGGATTCTAGTGGTAAGATTACTAATGAGAGTGTTTAACCTCTGGGGAATTCATCATTGAAGGGACAGGAGGAAGAGATAGAGAGATTAACAAATAGCTTGTGGCCACTTGGAAGGAGCTGGAATTTGTCATTTAAGCTCACACAAAGGATCAAAATGCTGAAATTTCTTGGGAGAAATAAAGGAATGTGACTTATGCTTCTCAGCACCTTTATTTATGTGACTTTCCCCACCTTGAATAGTTTTTGCCCCCCAATTCCAACTTTTCACATTCTGTTCATTTTTGTCAGTTTCATATACAATTTAAAAGGCATACAACCCATGACACAAGAAATCCTATTTTTAGGAATTAATGGACAGAAGATCTTTAATGAAACTCAGAGATGTATATACAAGAGAATTATTGCAGAATTATTGAAGTTTAAAATGGCAGGGGCTAGGACTGCAGAACAATATTTATAGTGTGATTCCTTTTAAAACAAATAAAACAAAACCAGCATATGTATATATACACGGATATGGTTTATGATGGTTATGTCTTGCAAATGTAATTAAAGCAAGAGTGGGGTGAACTTTTACTTCTTGCATTAAATATGTCTGTATTAGTTGAATTTATTATAACACATAGGGTTGTTAGTTTATGTTTTTATAACTGAAAATAATTCTTTTTAAAAAAGCTGACTTGTATTTCAAATTCAAACTTAAATGTTATCTTATGCAGAAATGAATTCTCCCATTGCTGAAAAGCAGTAGATTTTTGTACCAATTTTTAATACTTGCTGCATATTGCTGCAATGTTTCAAATCCAATTCTGCCACTTTATAGTTGTAGAGTCATCCTGGGAAGTGATATAACTTCTAAGCCTAAATTTTCCTTTCAGCAAAATAGGAGAAAGAATGCTAACTCCACAGATTCCTGGGAAGCATAAATGATAGACATGCACATACTGGTTGGTTATTTTTGTGCTTATTTGTGTATCCTATAACATTTCAATCCCCTTGAGAGCAGGGACTCCTACATTCATTAATTCATTCAGTAGATTCAGGAACAACTACTATGTGTCAGGCACTGTGCTAAGCTTTAGGGATAAAACAATAAACAAGAAAGATGTCATCTTCTGTATGCATCTTACAAGTAAGTGAAGAGAACACACATATAATCAGACAATTGCCAAACAGTGTAGTAAGTGCTATAATAGGAGAATCAGGAGACTTCTTCTGTAGGAAATGATATTTTCAACTGAAACCGAGAGGATGAATAAGCTTTAAGAGGCAAAGAAGGTAGATACATCAACTCAGCCATATCCTTGGTGCAATTGCAGGCAAAGGGTAAGAGAGAGGGGTTTTATAAGCATCCAAATGCTGGTTGCTTAAAAATCAAGAAACTTCTGAATATACAGAAAGCTCTGGCATTAAGACAAATATATGAAATAAAAAAGATATACTGCATTTGAGTACCATAATACAAAGGCTAAGAATCATAGCATTTTAGTGCTCAAATTGGTTTCTTAAGGCACCTGGCTCTCTCTCTCATTTCTTAGAGGATGAAGCCTGATGCCCAAGGACCATAAACTCTAGTCATTTTTTCCATACAGCCTTCCATGAATTATCCCTAACAAGTGCCTACTGGCTGTTCCTAGTCCCATAAGCTGGGAATAGAAAGAAAGAAGAGTGCTTTCTTCTGACAGCATGGTGCTTACCATCTAGTAGTAAACAATTTAAGGTGTTTTGAGATATGACACAATTCAGTAGAAACATCATAAGTAAAAGATGGAAGAAGGGGTTTAGGAAGTTTTGCTGGAGGATCTAGCATTGAACTTGTTCTGAAGAAGTGCAGGTGCTTGGCAGGTTCGAAGCAGGAAGATAGCACTGTAGACAGAGGAATCAGGACACACAGACAATATCATAAACATGCTAAATCAAACAGCCACTGGCAATAAAACATTTACAAAGTAGCAGCAATTTCAGACCACCTGGTCAGGATATGAATGGCATTTTCTTAACATCAATCCCATACCTGAACAAAAAGAAACTTGAAGGTGATGGATGGACTCACATCTTCTAACACCATAGTTGTTAGACAAAAACATCTAATAATATATTATAGATTTGACTTTCTAAGAGTTTTATTTTTCAAAAGGTAAGAAAAGGAAAAAACATGAATGGGTATTAATCACTTAATTCAGACTTGTAACGAATGAGATAATTGTTATGTGCAAGATGGCTAAGTGGGAAAAGTGGTGAAAGAGGGGCAGATGCATTTTAAATACACTAAGAGATTACGTACCTAATTTTATTTACTTTTCAAAACAACTTAGGGTGTGAATATTACCCTATTTTAGGGATGAGAAAAATGGCAGCTCAGAGACTTGTCAGGTGGCACAGAGCCAGCAGGTGCTGGGCTCTGAGTTTGAGTCCTGGTCCATCTTCACTGTGAGTGTTCTTTCTATTATGTGACATGGAACAGGAATAAATAACCTATGGTCACTGGACCTGGTATATAGTAGCCCTAACATAAGTATTTGACAAAGGAACCTAAGCACCATCAAGGCAAATATATATTCATTTTATTTACCAGGAAAATGACAGATATGGTGTTCATTGGGTTTTCATTCTAGTAGGGAAGCCAGCTAATAAATAAGTATATAATATAAATATAAGTGCGATAATTTCCTTACGGAAAAATGCAGATGGGTAAGGGGATAAAGGATAATGTGTGATGAGTTTTGTTGGTTTTGTAGGTTTGGGAGGTGAGAGAACCCAAAACAGGGAAACATTTGAGCAGAGACCTGAGTGAAGTGAAGTGGAGGGTTAGTCACCTATTGCTGTACCAAAGTATGCCAGAACTTATGGGCTAAAAACAACCCTTCTTATCTCAGGGCTTCAGTGTGTCTGGGCCCTAGGTGTGGCTGAGTTGGTCCCGGTGTCTGGCTCAGCGTCTCTCACAAGGCTGCAGTCAAGGTGACCTCTGGGACTGCAGTCCTTGCAAAGCCGGAGAGGACAGGGAAGGATCGTCTGCAGTCTCACTCAGGAGATTGTTGGCAGGACTCAGTTCCTCCCAAACTGTTGGATGGAGGGTCTCAGCTCCTGACTGGCTACTGGTCAAGTGACCACCCTCTGTTCTTTGTCACATCAGCCTTTCCAGAGAGCAGCTCACAAATGGCAACTTGCTTCATCAGAGCAAGTGAGAAGAGCCACAGAGAGAAAGTGAGCAAGAAGGACGTCACAGTCTTTCATAACCTAATCTCTGGATGACATCCCATAGCTGTTGCTCTTCTTTACAGCCGGTCTATTCTGGTCTGTTTTTAGAAGCAAGTCACTAGGCCCAGCTCACACACAAGGGAGGGGATCACACAGACATGAATCCCAGGAGGTAGGTCCCTGGGAGTCAGGTAAGAAAGCTGCCCACCACAGGAGGCCACTGTCCACAGATCTGGGGAAAAGCACAGCAGATGTTGGGAACAGCGAATCCAAAGACCAGGACTTGGTTGAGGGACAGTGAAAAGGCTGGAGAGGAATAAAAAGAGGAGAAGGTGGAGCTTATAAAGTAGGCAGGGGTCAGATCCTAGATCATATGACACTTTTTAGGTCTTGGTAATTTGGATTTGATTGTGAAGAAAATTCCTTGGAGGGATTAGAGTCCAGGATATTAAATCAACCTTTGTTTTATGAGATCACAGTGATAGCAAATGGTATACGCATTCCATTTTTCAATTTGTTTGTTTTGAGTTACTTTTAGTGACCTTTCTAAGGGAAAGCTGGCCATTCCATAGCTATGTTCCTTATATTAAAACATTGTTACCTTACTGGTTCTTAACACCCTGAATCTGACAGGGTGATATAAGGTGATAATTTGACATTAGACATTTTTTAGGATTTGAGCTCCCCTATGTTTTTCTGGGGAAGAAGGATTAGTTGATTTATTATTAATAATTATTACTATTTCATTGTTGTTCTTTGCAAACAATTGAGCTTGCCCCACATCAACCTCAGGCAAAGTCAGGAAAACAAGGAGTTGGAATGAGAAGCAATGGTGAACTTGATCCTGACTGGACATGGGGAGCCATGGGGGAGGGTCTCCTAGCGCCCATGGATAGTCAGTGAGTACAGGGTCTAATTCCTCCTGGAGAATAAACACACCTTAAGTTGCTGATTCCTTCTCCCTAGTTATCTGGGTCAATTAATCCCAGCACAGAGCTGCCAGCTGAGCTCTTCCCTGGCCAAGCTGCTCTGCTTTGAAACTCTCCCACAGGCTACCTTGCCCAGTGATGTCAGAGGGGGTGAGTGCCCGCCAGCCCTCCCCTCTCACGAGATGCTGTGTGTGCTGTCTTTGCTCAGGAAACATCTGGTTGATCTGTTAGTCTTCCATCGTGTTGCTGGGTGTTTCATAAGTTAGTGGAACAGAATAGGATGGGAAGACATGGAGCTTCAGCAATTATTCAACCCCGCCAGCAAGTAACAAACTAAAATGAGATGTGAAGAAACTGCCTCCCTGGCAGGTCCTCTCCAGGGACCCAGCACATTGGCTACGCAGTCACATATCCTCGCTTGTGATGGAAAATGAATGCTGTTTACAAGAGCTTGAAGTGGCTGGAAGGGGACAGGAGCCAAGCAGTGTAGTGGAAGGAGAGCTCCTACTTGGACACTTTCAGCAATCCAGCAGTTATTCAACACTGGCTTAAAAGAAGGCTTCTAATGACAAGTATTATTTACTGTCCCTGGGACAGTGAAACTCCACATTCATTGGTAAACAGAATCCATGACCACTTAGAAACAGACCCAGCCCTTCCTAAGCTGTTTGACATAGAACAAAAGTTGCTGTGTGTCCTTCACTGAGCTCTAAGTATGCTTTTTGTCCTCCTTAGTTTCTGTTGACTTTTTTCTCAGTTTATGAACCACTATAGAGGAATCAAATAAAATAGATAAGAGAAAATGGGTTTGGGGTGCTATCTTCACCCCCACCAACCTCCATATCTGTCTCTGGGGTGATCAGGTTTTCTTAACTTCCAGGATCCTGGCCTACAAATGAAAAGCTCTTCTCTTCTTCTCCTGCTTTTCCTCCTGCCACTCTCCCCTCCTCCAGTTACATCAATGATACCTTTCTAGTGTATCAACTTCTAAACCATCTGTATAAGTCCTCCAAAGGCATTGAATCAGAATGGAAAGGCAAAAAAAAAAAATTTTTTTTTAATTTATACTATAACATTAGGCAAAACAACAACAACAAAAAACTGAAAGACAAAACAATTACAGCTTTTAAAAAGTCTAAAAATTTATTTATTCTCAGTGTTCACTCTTCTGGTGCTAATTAGGTGGAAAACAAGATTAAGTGTAAATTTTTGTACCCATCTTTCTGCCATGGGGTCAAATTGAGATCCTGGAGCTTTAGGATTGCTGCTCCATCATTGATTCATTCATTCCTTCAGCAGAGAGTTTGAGTACTTTGTGTGTTTTCTACATTGAGTGTACACCTTGGAACAAGATAAAATTCCATGCTCTCTTGGAGACTTTATACGTATACAAGGGTGAGGATGAAATGACCTAATGTGTGTGAAGTGCTCAGCCTGTGCATGGCATTTAGAAAGTGGTCAAAAAATGTTCACCATTATTAGTTATTACCCCCAATTGCAAATATCTTTCTGCCTCCCTGTCTCCCTACCTCTGTGCTTGGACTCAAATTATTGCTTTTACCTCCCCAAGTTTCAAAGGAAATCCTCCCCGCGTGTTGTCAAATTTCTGTCCATATTCAAGATTTATAGTAAGGAATTGTCTCTCGTGATTATGTAGGCTGAGAAGTCTCAGAAAGTTTTTGGAGACCCTTTTTAAGTAGACATAGCATAAAACATAACTTGTTGAAAATTATACTTATAAACATTTTTTTGATTTTTTTAACATCTTTATTGGAGTATAATTGCTTTACAATGCTCCATTAGTTTCTGCTTTATAAAAAAGTGAATCAGTTATACTTACTTCACTCTGTATGACACACTCTAGGTCCATCCACTTCACTACAAATAACTCAATTTCGTTTCTTTTTATGGTGGAGTAATATTCCATTGTATATATGTGCCACATCTTCTTTATCCATACATCCGATGATGGACAATAGGTTGCTGTCATCACCTGGCTATTGTAAATAGAGCTGCAATGAACATTTTCATACATGAGTCTTTTTGAATTATAGTTTTCTCAGTGTATATGCCCAGTACTGGGATTGCTGGGTAGTATGGTAGTTCTATTTGTAGTTTTTTAAGGAACTTCCATATTGTTCTGCATAGTGGCTGTATCAATTTACATTCCCACCAGCAGTGCAAGAGTGTTCCTTTTCTCCACACCCTCTCCAGCATTTATTGTTTCTAGATTTTTTGATGATGGCCATTCTGACGGGTGTGAGATGATATCTCATTGTAGTTTTGATTTGCATTTCTCTAATGATTAATGATGTTGAGCATTCTTTCATGTGTTTGTTGGCAATCTGTATACCTTCTTTGGGGAAATGTCTATTTAGGTCTTCTGCCCATTTTTGGATTGTGGTGTTTGTTTTTTTGTTATTGAGCTGCATGAGCTGCTTGTATAATGTGGACATTAATCCTTTGTCAGTTGCTTCATTTGCAAATATTTTCTCCCATTCTGAGGGTTGTCTTTTTGTCTCGTTTATGGTTTCCTTTGCTGTGCAACAGCTTTTAAGTTTCATTAGGTCCCATTTGTTTATTTTTGTTTTTATTTCCATTTCTCTAGGAGGTGGGTCAAAAAGGATCTTGCTGTGATTTATGTCATAGAGTGTTCTGCCTATGTTTTCCTCTAAAAGTTTGATAGTGTGTGGCCTTACATTTAGGTCTTTAATCAATTTTGAGTTTATTTTTGTATATGGTGTTAGGAAGGGTTATAATTTCATATTTTACATGAACCTGTCCAGTTTTACCAGCACGACTTATTGAAGAGGCTGTCTTTTCTCCACTGTATATTCTTGCCTCCGTTATCAAAGATAAGGTGACCATATGTGCGTAGGTTTATCTCTGGGCTTTCTATTCTGTTCCATTTATCTATATTTTTGATTTTGTGGCGGTACCATACTGTCTTGATTACTGTAGCTTTGTAGTATAGTCTGAAGTCAGGGAGCCTGATTTCTCCAGCTCCATTTTGCATTCTCAAGATTGCTTTGGCTATTCGGGGTCTTTTGTGCTTCATTACAAATTGTGAAATTTTTGTTCTAGTTCTGTGACCAATGTCAGTGGTAGTTTGATAGGGATTGCACTGAATCTGTAGATTGCTTTGGGTAGTAGAGTCATTTTCACAATGTTAATTCTTCTAATCCAAGAACATGGTATATCTCTCCATGTATTTGTATCATCTTTAATTGCTTTCATCAGTGTCTTAAAATTTTCTGCATACAGGTCTTTTGTCTCCTTAGGTAGGTTTATTCCTAGATATTTTATTCTTTTTGTTGCAATGGTAAATGGAAGTGTCTTCTTGATTTCACTTTCAGATTTTTCATCATTATTGTATACGAATGCCAGAGATTTCTGGGCATTAATTTTGTATCCTGATACTTGACCAAATTCATTCATTAGCTCTAGTAGCTCTCTGGTAGCATCTTTAGGATTCTCTATGTGGAGTATCATGTCATCTGCAAACGGTGACAGCTTTACATCTTCTTTTCTGATTTGGATTCCTTATAGTTCTTTTTCTTCTCTGATTGCTGTGGCTAAAACTTCCAAAACTGTGTTGAATAATCATGGTGAGAGGGCAACCTTGTCTTCTTCCTCATCTTAGTGGAAAAGGTTTCAGTTTTTCACCATTGCGGATGATGTTGGCTGTGGGTTTGTCATGTATGACCTTTATTATGTTGAGGAAAGTTCCCTCTATGCCTACTTTATGCAGGGTTTTTATGATAAATGGGTGTTGAATTTTGTCGGAAGCTTTCTCTGCGTCTATTGAGATGATAATATGGTTTTTCTCCTTCAATTAGTTAATATGGTGTATCACGTTGATTGATTTGCATATATTGAAGAATCCTTGCATTCCTGGAAGAAACCCCATTTGATCATGGTGTATGATCCTTCTAGTGTGCTATTGGTTTCTGTTTGCTAGTATTTTGTTGAGGATTTTTGCATCTATGTTCATCAGTGATATTGGCCTATAGTTTTCTTTCTTTGTGACATCTTTGTCTGTTTTTGTTATCAGGGTGATGGTGGCCTTGTAGAATGAGTTTGGGAGTGTTCCTCCCTCTGACATACTTTGGAAGAGTTTGAGAAGGATAGGTCTTAGCTCTTCTCTAAATGTTTGATAGAATTCGCCTGTGAAGCCATCTGGTCCTGGGCTATTGTTTGTTGGAAGACTTTTAATCGCAGTTTCAATTTCAGTGTTTATAATTGGTCTCTTCATGTTTTCTATTTCTTCCTGGTTCCATCTCGGCAGGTTGTGCATTTCTAAGAATTTGTCCATTTCTTCCAGGTTGTCTAATTTATTGGCATTGTGTTGCTTGTAGTTATCTCTCATGGTCCTTTGTGTTTCTGCAGTGTCAGGTGTTACTTTTCCTTTTTCATTTCTAATTCTCTTGATTTGAGTCTTCTCCCATTTTTTCTTATTGAGTCTGGCTAATGGTTTATCAATTTTGTTTATCTTCTCAAAGAACCAGCTTTTAGTTTTTTTGATCTTTGCTCTCCTTTCCTTCATATCTTATTCATTTATTTCTCATCTGATCTTTATGATTTATTTCCTTTTGCTAACTTTGGGGGTTTTTTGTTCTTCTTTCTCTTATTGCTTTAGGTGCAAGGTTAGATTGTTTATTTGAGATTTTTGTTGTTTCTTAAGGCAGGATTGTATTGCTATAAACTTCCCTGTTAGAACTGTTTTTTCTGCATCCCATAGCATTTGGATCATCATGTCTCCATTGTCATTTGTTTCTAGGTATTTTTTGATTTCCTCTTTGAGTTCTTCAATGATCACTTCATTATTAAGTACTGTATTGTTTAGCCACTATCTGATTGTATTTTTTACAGTTATTTTCCTTTAATTGATATGTAGTATCATAGTGTTGTCATCGGAAAAGTCATTTCATATGATTTCAATTTTCTTAAATTTACCAAGGCTTGATTTGTGACCCAAGATATGATGTATCCTGGAGAATGTTCCATGAGCACTTAAGAAAAATGTGTATTCTGTTGTTTTTGGATAGAATATCCTTTATATATATCCATTAAGTCCATCTTGTTTAATGTATCATTTAAAGCTCGTGTTTCCTTATTTATTTTCATATTGGATGATCTGTCCATTGGTGAAAGTGAGGTGTTAAAGTTCCCTACTATGATTGTATTACTGTCAATTTCTCATTTTATGGCTCTTAATATTTGCCTTATGTATTGATGTGCTCTTATTCTGGTGCAGAAATATTTACAATTGTTATATCTTCATCTTGGATCAATCCCTTGATCATTATGTTGTGTCCTTCTTTGTTTCTTGTAATAGTCTTTTTTTTTAAGTTTATTTTGTTGGATATGAGAATTGCTACACCAGCTTTCTTTTAATTTCTATTTGCATGGAATATCTTTTTCCATCCCCTCACTCTCAGTCTGTATGTGTCCATAGGTCTGAAGTAGGTCTCTTGTAGACAGCATGTATATGGGTCTTGTTTTGTATCCATTCAGCCAGTCTGTGTCTTTTGGTGGAAGCATTTAATCCATTTATATTTAAGGTAATTATTGATATGTATGTTCCTATTCCCATTCTCTTAATTGTTTTAGGTTTGTTATTGTAGGTCTTTTCCTTCTCTTGTGTTTCTTGCCTAGAGAAGTTCCTTTAGAATTTGTTGTAAAGCTGGTTTGGTGGTGTTGAACTCTCAGCTTTGGCTTGTCTGTAAAGGTTTCAATTTTCCATCAAATCTGAATGAGATCCTTGCCAGGTAGAGTAATCTTAGTTGTAGTTTTTTCTCCTTTATCACTTTAAATATGTCCTGCCACTCCCTTCTGGTTTGAAGAGTTTCTGCTGAAAGAGCAGCTGTTAACCTTATGGGGATTCCCTTGTGTGTTATTTGTTGTTTTCCCTTGTTGCTTTTAATATGTTTTCTTTGTATTTAATTTTTGATAGTTTGATTAATATGTGTCTTGGTGTGTTTTTCCTTGGATTTATTCTGTATGGGGCTCTCTGTGCTTCCTGGACTTGATTAACTATTTCCTTTCCCATATTAGGGAAGTTTTCAACTATAATCTCTTCAAATATTCTTTCAGTCCTTTCTTTTTCTCTTCTTCTTCTGGGACCCCTATAATTCGAATGTTGATGCATTTAGTATTGTCCCAGACGTCTCTGAGACTGTCCTCAGTTCTTTTCATTCTTTTTTCTTTATTCTGCTCTGCAGTAGTTATTTCCACTATTTTATCTTCCAGGTCACTCATCCATTCTTCTGCCTCAGTTATTATGTTATTGTTCCCTTCTACAGTATTTTTAATTTCATTTATTGTGTTGTTCATCATTGCTTCTTTCCTCTTTAGTTCTTGTAGGTCCTTGTTAAATGTTTCTTACATTTTCTCTATTCTATTTCCAAGATTTTGGATCATCTTTACTATCATTATTCTGAATTCTTTTTCAGGTAGACTGCCTATTTCCTCTTCATTTGTTAGGTCTGGTTTGTTTTTACCTTGCTCCTTCATCAGCTGTGAGTTTTTCTGTCTTCTCGTTTTGCTTATCTTACTCTGTTTGGTGTCTCCTTTTGCAGGCTGCATGTTCATAGTTCCCATTGTTTATGGTGTCTGTCCGCAGTGGCTAGAGTTTGTTCAGTGGGTTGTGTAGGCTTCCTGGTGGAGGGAACTAGTTCCTGTGTTCTGGTGGATGAGGCTGGATCTTGTCTTTCTGGTGGGCAGCTCCACGTCTGGTGGTTTGTTTTGGGGTATCTGTGGCCTTATTAAGATTTTAGGCAGCCTCTCTGCTAATGGGTGGGGTTGTGTTCCTGTCTTGCTAGTTGTTTGACATAGGGTGTCCAGCACTGTATCTTGCTTGTCGTTGAGTGAAGCTGGTTCTTGACATTGAGATGGAAATCTCTGGGAGATTTTCACCATTTGATATTACGTGGATCTGGGAGGTCTCTTGTGGACCAGTGTCCTGAAGATGGTTCTCCCACCTCAGAGGCACAGCTCTGACTCCTGACTGGGCTGCAGCACCAAGAGCCTTTCATCCACATGGCTCAGAATAAAAGGTAGAAAAATAGAAAGAAAGAAAGAGGATAAAATAAAATAAATAAAATAAGATAAAATAAAGTTGTTAAAATAAAAAATATTTATTAAGAAAAAAAAATTTTTTAAAGTAAAACAAACAAACAAAACAAAAAAGACAGATGGTGAGAAAGCTAGGACAAATGGTGAAAGCAAAGCTATACAGACAAAATCTCACAGAGAAACATACACATACACACTCTCAAAAAGAGGCAAAGGGGAAAAAATAATATATCTTGTTCCCAAAGTCAACCTCCTCAATTTGGGATGATTCTTTATCTATTCAGGTATTCCACAAGTGCAGGGTACATCAAGTTGACTGTGGAGATTTAATCCGCTGCTCCTGAAGCTGCTGGGAGAGATTTCTCTTTCTCTTCTTTGTTCTCACAGCTCTCGGGTGGGGCTCAGCTTTGGATTTGACCCCGCCTCTGCATGTCGGTCGCCTGAGGGCGTCTGTTCTTCACTAAGACACGAAGGGGTTAAAGGAGCAGCTGATTCGGGGGCTCTGGCTCACTCAGGCTGGGGGGAGGGAGGGGGAGGGATTGTGGGGCGAGACTGCGGAGGCAGAGTCCAGTGTGACTTTGCACCCGCCTGAGGCACACCGTGCATTCTCCGGTGGATGTTGTCCCTGAATCATGGGACCCTGGCAGTGGCAGACTGCACAGCCTCCCCAGAAGGGATGTGTGGATAGTGACCTGTGCTTGCGCACAGGCTTCTTGGTGGTTGCAGCAGCAGCCTTAGCGTCTCATGCCTGTCTCTTTGGGTCCATGCTGATAGCCGCAGCTCGTGCCCGTCTCTGGAGCTCCTTTAACCAGCCCTCTTAATCCCCTCTCCTCGAGCACCAGGAAACAAAGAGGCAAGAAAAAGTCTCTTGTCTCTTCGGCAGCCCCTGACATTTCCCAGACTCCCTCCGGGCTAGCCATGGTGCACTATCCCCTTCAGACTGTGTTCATTGCTGCCAACTCCAGTCCTCTCCCTGTGATCCGACCAAAGCCCAAGCCTCAGCTCCCAACTCCTGCCTGCCCCGGCGGGTGAGCAGACAAGCCTCTCGGGCTTGTGAGTGTTGGTCAGCACTGATCCTCTGTGCGGGAATCTCTCTGCTTTGCCCTCTGCACCCCTGTTGCTGTGCTGTCCTCCATGGCTCCGAACCCTCCCCCCCTACACACCCCCTGTCTCTGCCTGCGAAGGGGCTTCTAGTGTGTGGACACCTTTCCTCCTTCACAGCTCCCTCCCACTGGTGCAGGTCCCGTCACTATTCTTTTGTCTCTGTTTTTTCTTTTTTCTTTTGCCCTTCCCAGATATGTGGAGAGTTTCTTGCCTTTTGGAAAGTCTGAGATCTTCTGCCAGCCTTCAGTGGGTGCTCTATAGGAGGAGTTCCATGTGTAGATGTATTTCTGATGTATCTGTGGGGAGGAAGGTGATCTCCACATCTTACTCTTCCACCATCTTCTTCAACTCTTATTTGTAAACTTTTATCTTACATTTATTTAGTTTCCTTCATCTTAACATGTATGTTTAAATCACTCATGAAAATTTCATAAGAATTAAACAGCTCACCATCACCCTTTTTTTTGAATATTACTTTATTTTTAAATAAAGCTATGTTCTAACCATCATCTTATCTTTCTTGATGACAAATTCTACAATTTGAGATATCAAGAGCTTATTTGATTTTTTGTAAACATAGGTACAATAAAAGTATTTGATACTGACAACTCTAAAGGTACACCTGTTTTAATTAAACCAATAAATTTAAACTAGCTTTTATTTACTGAAAATTATCCTAGATCACAAGAACTTTGAAAATATTTGGGTTAGTTTCTATATTTCTAAGAGTATACTTGATTTTTATAATGCTTGTTTGTCTTCAGTAAATTAAATAGAGCTCTTTAGGAAATAATTATGGTAATACCATTCGGAGGTACAGAATAAATCACATATCTATAGTATACATAAATAGACATATATAAGCATACAGACGCAAACTGAGATCTTAAAGCTTTCACTTAAAAATTTTATTCATGAAACATATGATAATGCAAAACTCATTAATTTATAGAACACCAGTTTGGTCCATTGTTTTTCTGGCAGATGGAATAATTTAAACTTACCTACTCAGATTGCTTTTTACTAATATTTGTGAAAGAGACTGAAATGGAGAAGGACTCTATGGACTCCTCCTGAGTACCAAAACTTTCTGTGTCCCCTGTTTCTGGTTTTCAGGAAATGAGCTTCAATCAGCCTCCTCTGATCTTCCCTGAATTCCAAAGGGCAGATTCAGTCAATTGCTTATCAGGAAAGGGAGAGAATTCAAAAACAAAGGAGGAATAGTCAAGAAACAATAGTGCAGCCTTGGGGCAGGTTCCTGGTTCTTCCTTAAGAGATATACATAACAAAATAACTTTGAGTTCTTCTGCCAGAACTAAGGCCCTCACCCAGGGGGAGGATGGTAACTTCAGGCTGAGCACAAGATTCCTGGAACACCACCAACCAATCAGAAGAAAGTCTGCACATGGTGGAAGATAATGAAGACTCTGATCCCCTCCCCAAATAATGTTCCCTTTAAAAATTTTATCGTTAAGCAGAATCTTTGCAGTTAGGTTTTTGGACACAAGCCCATCATCTCCCCAGGTTGCCAGCCTTCTGAATATAGCAACTTTTTTTTTTTTTTACAATCAGCACTTATTTGCTTTTGAGCAGTGAACAGTCAGACTTGAGTTTAATAACAGATTTTGTTGCCCAATATGGGGCTATGCTCTTGCTGGGTCTGGCTCCTCCAGGCTACTGAGCCACTGACTGCAGCAAGGCTCTAGAACAATCATGGCTAGCTTGCCTCAGAGGGGAAATTTGAGGGAATGTCCCAGCAGCTGCTGAAACCATCATCTCAAGGACTTTCCACATCTCTTCCCTGCCCAATACCAGCTGCTGTTTTGGCTTTCAGTAGGTGGAAATGGAAACGTGCATTTGATACGAGCTTACGAGCTCTAGGACCAGGTTTGTCTACAAGAGTGCACCTGGGCAGCTTTTCCTTTGTGGCCATTTGATTCTGATGTGCATCCCCCACTGAGGATCATTTGTAAGCACCAGACACTATTTGGGCCAGAGTGCTATTTGGGCCAGTTGGCTCTGATGTGCCTGTGTCATTAAGAGCTGTTTGTGTTTTAAGGGTATATCTGTTTAAGAGCCAGACTGGTCATGTGGGTTTGTGACAGCCATTTGTGTTTCATCATTTGTGAACACCAGGTACTATTTGTGACAGGTGTCTGTTTTGTGTCTCATGTTTTGTGATTAACTTTCTGTCTTGTGAAATGGGAAATTCTGGTTCTGTGTGTCTCTGCTTCCAAATGGTACTTCTGTTGTACCTAGGTTTACTAGAGGTCAACTAAGAACATATTATGTCTGCTGCAAATTTGTCAGCAAGAAACATATCTCAACATGATGAAACTTTAAATATATATAAGTAAGATAAGAGAGGTTTTTGATGGAAACGTTAGAAATGAGTATGTTCTGGGAATGTCTTCTTTGTGGGTGTCTCTCCAGATTTTGGTAATTTGAAACTAAACTGAGTTGAATGTCAAGAGCTCATTGACTGTCCAGGTCATTTCACATGGTATAAAATATTGGAACTTTAAATGGTGGGTGGGTCTAAATTTACCTACCTTTGCATTGTTAGGACAGGAAGACTAAAGCATAAATTTTCCAATCAGGAAATGTTTGTATGACATAGAGCTCACAATTCCTTGCTTCTTGGTTTTTGCTAGAAATTAAGGTTTTTAAGCATTAAAATTATAAGTAATGAAAGCTACTGAATGAATAAGACAAACTTTTCAGTATGAGAGAAAAGATGTGTGTTTTCAGCAAAAGAAGGTATGAAGAATAGAAATGAATTTCTTGGAAAAAGAAGGGCTATTTTGTCCTAGAATGGATTGTTTCTGAATGAAGAAGAAAATAAGAGATAAAATAATATGCATGAAGAAAGTTGTAGAGAGCTTGTAAAAAGGGAATGCTGGGAAAAGAATTTCGTGCATGATCAGGATTTTCTAAGACTGCATTAAGTTTAATTAGATAAATGGATTTTGTTAAGAATAGACTAGGGGCAGGGCTGGATTTGCTTTCTCTTTGTTAAGAGAGCAAAATTTTCTTGGAATGCTGCTTTTGGTAACAGATTGTGTGAGTTTCCTTGCCTTTAAGTGATCTGTAATTGCTTTTGAAATCTTTTGTCACCTTGGTTAAGTGAATAAGTATTGTTTCACAGTGACCTGTGATCCTATTTGACCAAGTATTTTGCACCCTTTTTGATATTTTGGACAAACTCCCCAAATATCAAATTCTAACTGAAGTTCTTTTGACTTCCAGATAACTTTGAGATGCTCCAGAGGAAACCTGAGACATCTCAGAGAGATGTAAAAGTTAACTAGGATTATTTGCTATGGGAAAATTCTACCCTCTCCATCTGGTGTCACTTCCCTATCAAGGAGTGAGCCAACCTGGGCACATTGCGAACCACTCTGAGTTCCTTCTCTTTCGAGATCTGGGACACTCTGGAAGCCTCCATCTGAGAGTTGGACTAGGAGTTTTAGACTACACCTTATCTGATTTTCTGTCTTTGTGACTGTACCTTATTCGTTGTTTATGTTTCTGTGTGTAACATCTTGGGATGAGCCACTCTGGCTTGCACAGACTGGGAATTCTAGCCACTGCATCTGAGATCACTTCCCTTTTAAGGAGTGAATGACTCTGGGCTTATTGCCAGCCAGTTTGGGTCCATTCTCTTTCAAGAGCTGGGCCAATTTGTCTTGAGGCATCCGCTTGAGAGTGGAAGTGGAATTTGGGGGCTACATCTCATCTGACATTTTGCTTTCAGGGCCACGTTTGTTGTTTGTATGTGTCTGTGTATCAGTCCTCTCATTGGCTGGTTGAGACATCTCTGGTCTCTGAGCTCTGAGGACACCACTATTGCATTGGCTTTATACATGGCAGAGCCTTGGTTGAGATTTTCCCTTTCTGGGGCTAGGGAACTATGACCTCGAGAGACCATTTTTCATTGCATAGCTTATTTGCTTGATATTTGTGTATGGGTGATCAGATCTATTTTCCATCTTATAGTCCCATAAGGTGTATTTTTGCAAAACAGGGAGATCTTTAGCTATGCTCCCATGAATAAAGGAATGATATTTTTTATTGTAATACTGTTTTGCCTCAGTACTCCTTGAGATCTGGAGGACAAGGGCCCCTAATGGCTCTGCTATTGGATCAAAGTGAGCCTTTGGACTTGGTTTGGCTTTCATCTTGGGTGTGTTCGTGAATGTCCTGTTCTCTCTTCCTGGTTTTGACCTTTGTTAAGGGGTCCTGGTAGTGTGAATGCTGATTCTTTTTCCTCTGAAAGTGAGGCATGTGAATGTGAGTGAATATTATGTATTATTGTCTATTATAGCTATTAACTATGACTGAATTGACTATTTAGAAACTAAAAAAAAAAACCCTGAAAATGGCCAAGGTGGAACTCTTTTGACACTCTAAAACTGTTTTTTGCATATGCAGTTATAGGAAGCTAGTTTTCGAGAAGGAATAAGTATTTCTCTTCTTGTAACTTTGAGATGTAAATAATCTACCTGGAACCTTAATCTAATCATTTGTGATCTCTGAGAGTGAGGGAAAAAAAGAGGCCTTTGTTATTTGGTATGTTAAATTACATGGGAAGCATTGTCAAATGAGTTATAAGCTTTTTCAGGTTATATTATATGGGTAAATGTTATTAATATGGAATACCTAAAAATTTGATGTGTCCTGATAAAAGTTTACCAGTCATAATTCTGGTTATTGTAACCAAGTTTCTTGATCAATTACATAGTAATCAGTTGTTTAACTGTGGCTTTTACGTCTTTTGTTCGTTATAGACAGTTACTGTTGTATCTGATGCTTTTGTAAGAGTGCTTCATCTTCAAGAAAATACATAGAAAGACTTTTTGACAAGGACAGATCTCTGATAAATTTCAGATTGTACTGCTGAACTGGGTAAGAAACTAAAGAATCCTAATGGAAAACCTGATGGCTTCACAAAGCTGTTAACAAAAAAGATGTTACTGAGCGAACTGGTGAATATAGTTATGATTTTATGGTTTTTGTCTGGAATATTACCGGTTTTGATTTGTGTTTTCCAGATATGGGGAAGCTTTTCCCCTCTAGTTGGTTGTGGCACAATGAGTAAAACTGAAACATTTTTCTTTTCTGTCTGTCTGGTCCTTCCATTAATTGAAGACTCGGGTTCTGAGCAGCCTTTTCAGGTGAATGGGAAAGACTGTCATGGCATGTGCATGAGTTTCAATATTTTGGGGACCTACAAGAGAGAGAAATCCGCCAAGGCAGAATATGATGGCAGACCACTGGCATGACTTTCCTGGCCTTGAGAGGCCTTTTGGGAATTCAGTTTGAGACTCGTGAAGAATTCCACCACAGCCAGTTTGGAGGAGCCTATATGGTCACTTGACCAAACTTATTTTGCAAACAAATTGATTTGGCTATGTTTGGTGGAGATAAGGGTAATTTTAGAGAAAAAACATATGTTTCAATAGATATTATATTCTAGTTTTATTAATTGAGGTCTGTATTTATGAAAATTATTGTACAAGCTACACTTTTGCCCTGATATTCAGGAAGAAAAGAAAATTATCTAGTGAAAGTGTCACAGACTGTAAGTACTCATGATGTATCACTGCTTGCTTTAGATCTACTGCTAAAAGCACATGTACAATACTTGTGTAAAAGTGCTAAAATGTATAGCCAATATAATGTTTCCCCATTAACATACCTCTGAGCCTGTCCACAATATCTGATTAGTTTTGCCCCAACGTGGATAAGTAGGCAAATACGAAGGAGGTCTAGCAACAAGAGACATGATCTGGACCCAGGGCAGGCAGTCAATGGCCACCCTGGCTTCAAGCGACAGATGATTTGGGATGTCAAAGTGTTTGCAATCAAAATGGGAAATGATGAAAAAATCTGCACATATTGAGGTATGGGGAAGTCATTCTGGTTTAGACATGGTTTAACTTAAACTTACTGACCAGAGCAACCTGTTTTGTGGCCTTTTGGACATGTATTGTATATCTGCTGTGACCACTGAGAAGGGGAATGCATTTGAAAGTCAAAATGGAGTAACTGTGGTTCAGACATCCTAGGTAAAACAAGGTGGCCATTGTGGATGTGATTTTAGACACGTTCCTGTATTGCTGAGAACTTTGAGTTTTCTGAGCTGTGTCAGATTCAGGATACCACCAGCCAATCTCAGGGCAGTTTCTGCTGGCATATGGAAGCTGCAGCCTTATGGCTTCAAGGCCTCTTCTTGTAATTTAAATTTTAGACAATAAAATTGGTTTAGATCAGATGTTAACAGAAAAAAAGGAGATATATGTGTAGTGGCCAATAGCTCCTGTTATGTATAATACCACATCAGAAGTTTAGACCTACTTAGATAAAATTAGACAACTGGATACCTGGCTACAAGTCTCCTTGAAGTGACAGGACTAGACTGGGTTTCAGGGTTATTCTCTTGAATTCCTAAGGTAACGAAAACTGTTTTGTACATTAACGTTTGGATTGTCACACCTTCTACTTCAAATTCATTTTTTTGCACCAGAACAGCAGATCAAGGGATTGAGATTTTAATCATAAAAAATTCCAAGACCTGGAACTCGAGGTGTTCATTCTCCAAATTGGGGAAGGACTATGCCCAATTTCAGTGGGAAGTAGCCGCAGCAGTTGGCCTGCTGTTCTCTGAAAGATTTGAGGAAGGTTGAAACAGGAGTCCCACTAAAACTGAGCTCCTCTGCCAAGTTTATGATTAACCTCTCTATCCAAACCATTATCCTTTTTCTTGACCAACACCTATTTTCCTCAAGATTGAGGAGTATCAAAGATAAGAGGGGATTGAAACTGAGCAGGGCCCTGTGGGGCCCTCCCAGGTACAAATCTTTCCTGTGTCCCCTGTTTCTTGTTTGTCGGAAGAAAGAGTCATTCAGCCTCCTTGACCTTCTCTGAGTTCCAAAGGGCAAATTCAATCAGCTCTTTATCAGGGAAGGGAGGGAATGCAGAAACAAAGAAGAAGCAGTCAAGAAACCATAGTGTGGCCATAGGACAGGGTCCAGGTTCTTCCTCAAGGAATATACATAACTTACTCACCACCTCCAGAGGCAGCAAGAAAGAAGCAAGCTCAAGGGCTCAGCATGTACCCAAGTCTGGTTGCTTTTGATAATGGGAGTCTTTGAGGGCTTCCTTTGGTTCCCTCTTCTGACATTAGAACTGTTAAAATATAAACTGAGACACATTAAAAATCAGTTTGAATCAAGCAGCACACAACCTATCAGATACAAAGGAGCTTCAGGGAGCTGTATCAAATGAGAGAACTTTATAGGCAGAAGGGAGTAAGAACAGGAAGTTATATTAAGAAAAAGCAGGTTGGTTATTGTAAGGTTACTTTCCTTTATTTATTTATTTATTTTTAACATCTTTATTGGAGTCCAATTGCTTTACAGTGGTGTGTTAGTTTCTGCTTTGTAACAAAGTGAATCAGCTACACATATACATATATCTCCATATCTCCTCCCTCTTGTGTCTCCCTCCCACCCTCCCTATCCCACCCCTATAGGTGGTCAAAAAGCACCGAGCTAGAAGAGGGCAGGGATCTATCAGGAAGATTAACTAGTGCTGATCAGGCAATTCTTGATTAAATGGTTTGAGATACCATTTCTGGGAGAGCCAAAACTGTATGTAAGGCTTGGTTTGGGAGATGAGACTTAGTATAAGTGACTCCATTTGGGGCCTGTTGTCTTGTTTTTAGGAGTAGTTAGCCACTGACTCTTAAAATGTTATATATTTTCCTTACATAAGGTGGTGATCTCATTCTCTCATTATCGTAAACTGTGCACATATTCCATGTCCTCTGTAGTCTGCTAATTCCCTAAGGGAAGAATTTGTTCACCTTTGTGAACTCCATTGCCTAGCACTGAACCTGGCACATCATGTAGAGAATTTGCAAAGTCACTCACATAACATGCTGCCTAGTTGTTATTCCATTATTATATCTTATGAAATGGAGCACTTATTATATGTGTCCAAGCAGACACACACAAAACTACATATAAATAGATTAGCTATATAAATAATTTTTATGAAGCCCTCTTATTTTCTTGGTTCTAGACTCTGAGAACCTCAACAAACAATGTGCTTCTGTGTTCTCAAGACTATATATATACACACACACACATATGTGTCTAAATATATATATGTATACATATACATATATGTGTATTTGTATATATATGTGTGTGTGTGTGTGTGTGTGTGTGTGTGTGTGTGTGTGTGTGTGTGTTATTCCTTGTAGTTAGGGAGTAGTTTAGAGAAAGAAACTTTGGGGAAGGCAGATGTACTTATATTTTATATGACCTTCTTTTTGCTCTACCACTTCTGACTCCTGCAGTAGCTCTGCTCTGACAGGGTGTTTGATGCACTCACACAGCAGGGCATGTTGACAATAGCATGGTTCAGGTGTGTCAGGGGTCATGTGCATGGATGCTCCCTGCTTTCTGGTTAAACTTCAGAGGCTGATGCTCCACCTTAGAAACTAGGTTTGGATGTGGGCTACTCAGAGTGCTGCCTCAGAGTGGGAAGGATTCAAAATGACAAGTCTTAGAGCATCTTGGAGAGCACCCCTATGCCATGTTGGAGGAATGTTAGAGATGGTGAAGAGCCATGGGGGAAAATGAACTTCAGTTAGGAATGGATGTGGCTTACCAGGTCACTGCTCAGCCTAAAATCCTTCAAAGTTTACTGGTGTTCTGCATATGAAGTTCAAAATCCTTGCCATAGCTCTCAGGGTCTCCCACCGCCTCACTGCCTCCTTCTTCAGCCACATGTGAGATGCCTTCCTTCATTTTCATTGCTCAGACCTACTGGCCTTTGCTAGTTCTTCAGATGTGACTGGTTCTCCTGCCTGAGGGGTTTTATGGAAATGGTTTCTTCCACGTGGAAGTTTTCTTCTCCAACCTTCATCCAGCCAACTCCAACATGCACTCCCATCATCCCTCAGACTTGGTTAGTGCCCCCAGGTTTAGACTCTAGCCCCCTTTACTTGCCTGTTTTCACAACTCATCACCTTTTCAACAGTTTGTCCACTGTGTCTTCTTCACTGAATCATAAGCTCCTTGAGTGCAGACCCCAAGCCTGTCCCACTCATCCCAGGAACTGCCATGCCTGTCCCCTTGCCAGATGGACACCAGACCATTGAGAAATATCTGTGAAGTGAACACACATCTTAAAGCTTTTAAAGATAATTCTCTGAGCCGACTGGGTGGTGCTACCAAAAACATGAGAACCAAATGGGCTCTGTCTGCTTTCTTTCTCTTTCAAACCCAGCTGGGAAGCAGGAGGATTGAAGGGCAGACAGTAGAGATGGGGATTCTGGGTGAGGAATCTCAGCCAGGGAGCCAGGCCAGGACCCTCATTGTGAAATAGGAACATTTTCAAGGAAGTGACCCTCTGCTGGAATTCCTCAGTTCCAAGGTGGTCATTAACTTTGAACTGTTATGCAGCGTGAATAATTTGCCTGTGGAAAAAATTTAGCACCAACAGTAATGCTACTTTCGGCATGAAAATCCTGAAATCCTGACTAATCTCAGCTGGACTCAGTCCAGATTGTGCCATTTCCATAACGTTAAAGTATAACCCATAGCCACACCAGCAAAGCCACGCCTTAACAAATAAAGGACCTGTTGCTCTCATGGAAAGACGAATGGGAACCTGAGGAATCTGGAGCCCTAAAATGATGACTTGGGGAAATAATTTGGATTAAATTAAATTATTAAACATTAAAGTAATATTTAATATAGTGAAATCAAACCTCTATATCTGGATGGGTTGAGCCTTCTGGGTGTGTGTCATTTGGTCAAACTTCTCCAAATCATTAAAGTCACACATTTAGTTACCATTTGAGTGCCTAAGATACACTTCCTTAGGGAGCAGTAATCAAAGTGAAACAAGGGTTTCTATCCACAAAGAACTTATTGTCTATTCAGAGAGACAGACATGGGAAAATAAGTGAAGCTAAGTGCTAGAAGAATGATAATATATTTATACCTTTTAAATTCCAAATGATACTTTCAGCCCCTGCAGAGAGGTAGACCTTGAAGGATCCAGTGCAACCACCAGAGCACCAGTTCTACCTTTTTTGGGCCTCTGGCATTTACTATTGACTCATGGGTTCTCAGTTTCGCAGGTAACCTGTATCAACACTGTATAGGACTGTCTTCTCCATATTAGCAAGCATGAATGCAAAAGGGTCTTAACTCTACTAATTATAGCAAGCTGAGTGACTTTTTTAAACTGCCTTACCTAGAAACTCATTATGCTTAGTATTCTCAGCATTGCTAGCAAATTATCAAACACTGTGAAAGATATGGTTTGCATCAGACCACTTCATTTTGATTCTTTGCTCAAAAACTCTAATCCTAGTGCTTGTGTTACAGTGACTCTACATAAAATACCAACTTGACCTCTATTACGTGAGACATGTAGATTTAATTTACCTGAAATAAAATTCCAACTACATTACTGATAATGATAAATTTATGAAGTATTCATTTATTTGCATAATTCTATCCATATGACCACAATGACTAGGGTAGGGATAGGCATATGGTTTAGAGGGAGTCATGGGGTGATTTGGGATCAACTGAAAAGAAATGCTGTCTGTTTTTGACTTGGCATGAACCTAGGAAGATATAGGCCTATTTTTCTCTTGTTAGCAGCCATCCTGCCTCCAAACACAGCTCAACATCATAGATAAGTTGAAGAAGAGCAAAGCTGATTCCTAACATCAGTTTGAGGTCCATATCAACCCCTACCCGAGACCACTATACACTTGGCCTTGCATGTAAGTGAGCCTAAAATTCCTTTTTATGTTGAAGTCCATGAGTTAAGTTGGGTGTGACTTGCAAACCAAAGAGACCTAACTGATTCATTCTCACAGAAGGAACAAGGTAGGAAGGAAACTGCAGACAGCACAAGAATAACTCACTCTGTATTTATTTATCTGTATTCAATACACTTTCCTTTCATAGAAAAAACACACAGCCTGAGGTATCCCATTTTAATAAATCCCTTGCTTCTGGCTTTACATCCTGAATTTTTATGCCCATTAATCAAAGTTCCGTACCATCACACAGAGTGGTTAAAAGTTTCCCCTGAGATCATAAGGCTGTGTCTTTGGCCACAAAATATCTTTCCTTCTAAAATTCAGGAGATAAGTAGGAAACTGGAAGTCTTTTTGTGGTCAAAGAGCCAGATAACTTCAGTGGAATTCCTGAGAAAAAGGTGTAGTGTCAACCACACCACTAATTAATATTTCCCTGGCTGTGAACTCTTATCCTTTCAACATCACCATCATTCGATAAAGGAAATTTAGTTATTGCATATAAAGAATATTTAACTCAATGTTGTGTGCAAAGAAAGTTGTCTTCTGCTAACTGCCAGAGCAGTCTTGATGCCTCAGTGTCTAGTAAAATGCAGAGCTAGTGAGGTACGGACAGCCTTCCTCAGGGGCATATGGGAAAGAGAGAAACCCAGACATGGGTGATGAGAAAAAACTGTTATCTCACTATACACTTAGTCAGGTCTGCAATGTTTTTCAAAATGGTTTGAAATCAAAACAGCTTGTGATCCTCCCCAAGTAGGAATGGGGAGAGACAGTGGATTATCATCTCAATTCCAGCCAAATCAAGTCAGTGAAGCATAAGGCAAATGGACATCAGCACGTGTTGTCCAGTCTTGGTGCACTGAGAGTCAGCTCTGAAGGCAATGCAATTTCAGCAGGAAACCACCCCCCTGGATTGCAAGGAATCACATGTGGGAAGGAACCAACTTGTCAGGATTAGTCCCTCTGAGGTGGTGTTGTCATTCGGCTACCTACCATCCCCCTAGAACGGCACAATGGAATGGCTATGTTTCCTACTGAGGACTTCCCTTTTTAGAAACAAGCAAAGTTTTCCCTAATCTGACCCACATTCAGCCGCCAGTCCCGGGGTGGGGAGAGTGGGAAAGGAATTGGGGACAACATTCTGGAGAGTGTGCAGGCCTCTGAAGATGAAAAAGTGACAGGCAGGCTGAGCATCAGTAGTTGTGGCACTTCCGGGGACATCATTCCATTGGCACAGAGCTCCCAATTCTCTCTCTTAGCATCTCCTGGGATAGTTATGACAGGCATTCACCATGCGTTTCAAGTAGGTAGGAACTCCTTTCTGCAAAGGAAAGAAGACTGTCACTTCTATGTCCTCACAGCGATTACTCTTGATTCTTTGGGATGTGGCAAAAGTAAAGGAAGATGGCTTTGGGAGTATTAAATATGAAAATAAGGCCCCTAAACAGATATCCATAGAATGTTGCCACAGATGATGACAAAATGGAAGACACAGGGCACAGGTAAGGCTAGATGTCAGGGGCCAGTGTTATAAGACCTTGCTGTATATTTTGACTTTTGCTAAAAAAAAGCTAAGATATTTCTGAGACATCATTTTTTGAAAAGAAAAAATTAAAAACAGGAAATGAGATTGGCTTGGGCTGTGGGATTCTTCCAAAGAAATGAGAGAAAGGACTTGCTTTACAGATTTAGAAAATGGTAAGGACTGGGGGCAAGGGGCAGGATACACCATCCTTTAATCAATATTGAACATTGCCCAAGACTTTCCCCAAACATTGTTCTATTTACTCCTTCTCTACAGGGTGAGAATATCCATCTCCATTTTTAAAAGGGAAGAAATTGATGGCTTCCCTAGATTACCTAGTTAGAAGCAGGGCCAGGATTCAATATATGATGTTTGACTCAAAGCCTATGTGCTTTTCCACTCTCCCAGGGAATTGGCGAGCCTTCCAGCCAGTAAGTAGGACCTTACAAAGCAGATGGAATGGTCACCATGATTCCAGGTCCTAGTCAGTCCCTAGTGATCTGAGTACCATTGCAGTTCTCTCTCCTTACAGAAAAATAAATAAATAAATAACCGTAAAAAACTGCCTTTCCCAGGCTTGGACATGTCTGATTGTCTCCCGAGCCAGGTTGGCCTGTCTAACTCCTCCATAAGCAGATACAGGGTCCACAGGCACCATTGTTCCTACAAGGAACAGGCTATTGTCCAGAGGTTCCAAAGAGTGATCTTGGTGGGATCTCAGGGGAAGAGCAGGGAGGAGCTGGCATTCCAGGTAAAGATTCTTTGTCTTTTGTCCCAGCCTCTGTGCTGGGTATTGGTAACCCCAGTACTAACCATGGTCCCTCAACAGAGCTGCTTCTTAAAAGAGCATCATGAGGGCTGAGACAGTGCATCTCTTCAGGCTGACAGCCCCACGGGCTAAGTCAACATTTGTCAAACACGCTTCCCCTCCTGCCTCCTGGGATCTCACCTTGGCAGCCCACTTAAAGAGCCAGTTTGGAACTGGGCAATCCAGGCTATCGAAGTAATACATGAAAACTAGAGAGGGAAAAGATGACAATTTAGAAGGAGGAGACATATTAAAGATACAGCAGTAAACCTTGCAAAACTTCCAACTTTATATTCAGGCCCAGATAGTAAGGAGAGAGATAACATGGAATTCAAGTGGATTCTGCCCTCTGCCTTGCCTTATGAGAGACTTACATGTAAATATTTTGAAAAACAGCCAAGTCACATTCTGCTGCTATTTATTAAACACCTGGCAACGAGTAGACACATGGATATAGTCTCATTTAATTATCTTAATCCAAAGGAGTTGATAAAATTAAACCCCAGTTTACAAAATAATAAAATGGAGACTCAGAAGATTGGGATGACAAGCTCAATGTGGCAGATCTAACACACGTCACAACTACAGTTCAGATTTTGCCACAGCCTCAAGGCCACACCCATTCCAGTCCAGCAGGTGGTCACATGGACCCCTCCCAGCCTCTCTCCTGAAGAAGGAACTCAAGGCAGGCAGGTCCTGAGTCCCTGGGTTTTTGCTGAGGAGGAGCTGCATCCTCAAAGACAGTCCTGCCAGACCTCCTTCCTACCCCCAGCTCATGTGTACATAGACAGGACTAGCCCGAAGTGAGTTTCTAAACCTTCTAGTTCACTTGGATGTTCTGATTTCATCTGTACAATGAAAGAGTCAACAGAGAATGAATTGATGAGATTTAAAAATCCACCTTGCATTGTAACCAAGATTCTGGGGGTAAATTGAGTCTCACTCTTTTGCACCCATCATGCATTTTACAAGACCTTTAGTTGGGTGGTCCTGGCCAGGGAGCCAACACGTGCCCTCTTTTTACTTTTGCTTCAGTACCTGCCGTTGCCAGCCTCTGCTTGAACTGCCTTACCCAGAGCACACCTGACTTCTCTGGAAACTGTGGCATAGAGGTGCTCTGGGCCAGGATCACATGGACCTTCTGCCCATTAAACTCCATCTCTTGGTGCTGCTGCATGTAGACATACTACACCTCCAGTCAAGGCATGACATCACAGCCAGCATTTCAGATGAGCAGAAGGAAAGCCCACAAGCCAGAAGCAAAGGTAGATGATTCTGTTCCTCCATTTAGCATTTGCTCCCTTGCATTGTTACTTTACTTCCTGCCCTGTCTGCCGACCTGCCCCGCAAAACTGTGGCTCCTCTCACCTGGTGTTCTCATTTAAGAGGGTGCATTACCCACCTATGAGTGATTCCTTGCTGCTTTTAATTTGTGGGGAACCTACTTCTTTCTCCAAGAAGTCAATGAGATCTCAAAGGATTGGTCACTTATCAGCTGTGTGATCCTGGGTTGGTTACTCACCTTTTCTGAGATTGGTTTCCCTATGCAAGAAAAGAGAGTAACACTGCCCTGCAGGCAGACTTGGTGGGGACGGTGGAGAGAGACTGGAGCAGAATAAGTGCTCAGTAAACAATGGGGCCATTTCTCTCTGTCCTCCTGCTAAGTCCAAATCACTGACCTCTATGCACAGAGGATGGTCAGGCAAGGTTATTTACACCTGGAGATCACAAGAAGACACATGAATACTCAAATATTTAGTAGGCAGCTGCCCTTGCTGGCTCTGGTTTACCAGGAATAACAAAGCCATTTCAGCTCAATAAATACTCACAGAACAAGCGCTATGTCTATGGCACTATCACAGGGAACCTAATTCAATCCTAAGGAACTACAGGAGTCACCACTAACTGAGCCCTTACCATGGACATACATCATGTGCTTTACATTCAGCATCAGTTTTGATCCTGAGAAAGTCCCTGTGAGTTCAAAATAAATATCCCCATCTTACAGATGACAAAATTGAGGATCAGAGAAATAAAGAGACTTCCTTAAGATCCCATAGTCCAGCTGAAGTGATGGAACCTGAATTTGAAGCCAGACCTGACTCCAAAACCTGGTAAGACATACACAGCTACACAGGGCTCAGTTCTTCAATGTGTTCATTAGACCTTCCCACGGCAGAATTTTAGATTTCACAGGAGAAGGAATTAAAAGCCTAAAACAATCCCCCCCAAAATCACTCTAAGTGTAATATAATTTCACTTACTGCAACAGCCATGACCACAGCCCCAGGCCACCTCAGAGTCTCTACAGCACCCACGGTGGGCTGCCCCTCCCCCAGGCACCCTGCAGGATGGTCTATTGCCCCCACTCTCTAGGTACTGGTAAGTAACGTTCTTAAATGTTTTAGGGAAGAAAGGATGTTGCTTTGGCTCTGGATTTCCTCTCTCCCAAGATTTTTATTTTTTCCTCACAGCACATATTGTCCCACAACTCGCTCAGCTTATATGATAGACATCACCTGATACTCCACTGTGGAAAAATTAACTTGATGTGTTGATTACAATGTGGCAGAGGTCTTTGCAGGGTTGGAAGGGCCAGCGTGCCACACAGCCTATGACTGAAGAACTACCAGTTCACTTAGGCCCAGAGAAGTGAAGGGCCTTTTCCAAGTTCACACAGCAAACCAGGAAATGAGCACACACTCAACCTGGAATCTTTCCCTCCAAAGCTAATGTTCTTTTCCTCTACACTGTTCTCTGTTCTCAAAAGTTGAATAGCCCTTATAGGAGAGACATATGTGTATATACAATACAAAGACAAAGATAGTCATTATCGGATTGTATGGCATAGGAAAGCCAATGAAATAGAACTTCAAGGAGTCCCAAGTGTCCACTCCTGAGAACAACTGCCAGCAGTGTCCCCGTGAGGTCAGATTGGTGTGGTTGCCTTGATCCAGATCACCTTCTCTGGACACAGCTGGACCTGGACCCACACCTGCCTATACTGCCCACTAGTGGTGAGAACCGATGAGAACCTGAGCTGGTTCTGAAATTCCCTTTGGCTCAGTTTCCTTCCCTGTCTGATGGGGATGATGGCTCCTACCCTGCACAGTTATTGGCAGAAGGAGAGAAAACTACATAAAATCTAAAGGATTAAGTAACTACAATTTGTTGAATTCCTACCACCTGTATACAAACTAACTAGCAGTCTGTGGGAATTGTGCCAGAAATAAACCCTTATGTAGTTTATAATCTAGTTGGTAGACAGACACAAAACA
The DNA here is from genome assembly GCF_008692025.1 of Phocoena sinus. Classification (NCBI taxonomy): domain Eukaryota; kingdom Metazoa; phylum Chordata; class Mammalia; order Artiodactyla; family Phocoenidae; genus Phocoena; species Phocoena sinus. Next base: position 26,084,748 of record NC_045782.1, on the reverse strand, counting down.
CACACAAACAATACCCACAAACCCCCATGCTCCCTGTCTTTCTAGAGAATAATTATTTAGGAACATACAGACTTACAGAATGTTAGAGCTAGAAAAGATCCTAGTGATCATGCAGTTCAATGGTTTCCAAACACTTATTTTTAAATCTCCGAGTCCCTTTGTTAAAAGGATCCTTTATAGAATTGAGTGTGTGAAACACTCTGCTGTGATGATTGAAGAGAACAGTGGAGTTGAAATCTCACCTGTCCCTGCCTAACTTCTACCCCATCCTCCCACCCAGCAAATGTCCATCAAACCCTCCTGGGTCAGTCCTAAGCCAGGTTTCTTAGAACCTTGAAGTGTCAGTTAAAACTCCTCACATTCCATTCAAGTGCTTCTGTCACATTACCTCTCTGGGTCCCTACTTCCTCCTCTAAAGATAGAGGGAGTGTATTGAATACTATTTATCAAAAGTTTTTTGCAGGTCCCCAATTCTGTGGCCCAACAATTTCAAGCCCTAGAAAATTTCTCAGGAAAGTATGAGCTGCACTCCCGGACCACGAATACAGATGCTCCAGTGGTCAGGCCCAGAAATCACATCTGAGGTCTCTGAAAGACACATAAGAGGGAAGAGCTTTAGCAGATGCTTCTGCAAGAATTAAAGATAATGTTTTCCACACCAGGTGGACATACCACCACTGGGTGACAGCCACAGGCCATGTAAACACTTAGGAAGCTGAGTAATGGTGCATCTTTGGAAAGGATACAACTCTGTTGAACTTGAGAGAAGGGCACTTCATCTTCCAGTAGATCACTACCTCTCTGTTGCATTCTTTTTCACAGAGTTATAACAAAACACAAAAGAAGTTATTGCATCTGGAAGTCTCTTTGGCTTCAGTTAACAAGAAGCTTTGACATGAAAACCTTATAGGAATGATGAACCAATAACTTACAAGGCTCAGAATTCTAGAAAAAGACAGATTCATTACCACTGAAAACTTGTGCCCAGGGACAGTGTCTAGTAGATATAAAAACACAGTAAAGAGTGACTTCTGGGAAGATGGCGGAAGAGTAAGAAGCAGAGATCACCTTCCTCCCCACAGATACATCAGAAATACATCTACACGTGGAACAACTCCTACAGAACACCTACTGAATGCTGGCAGAAGATGTCAGACCTCACAAAAGGCAAGAACTCCCCACCTACCTGGGTAGGGCAAAAGAAAAAATAATAAACAGAGACAAAAGAATAGGGGCGGACCTGCACCAGTGGGAGGGAGCTGTGAAGGAGGAAAGGTTTCCACACACTAGGAAGCCCCTTCGTGGGCAGAGACTGTGGGGGGCGGAGGGGGAAAGCTTCGGAGCTGCAGAGGAGAGCACAGCAACAGGGATGCGGGGGGCAAAGCGGAGACATTCCCACACAGAGGATCGGTGCGACCGGCACTCACCAGCCCGAGAGGGTTGTTTGCTCCCCTGCTGGGGCGGGCGGGACTGGGAGCTGAGGCTTGGGCTTCGGTCGGAGCCCAGGGAGAGGACTGGGGTTGCTGGCGTGAACACAGCCTGCAGGGGGTTAGTGCGCCACGGCTGGCCGGGAGGGAGTCCGGGGAAATGTCTGGACCTGCAGACGTGGCGAGAGACTTTTTCTTCCCTCTTTGTTTCCTGGTGCGCGAGGAGAGGGGATTAAGAACGCTGCTTAAAGGAGCTCCAGAGATGGGCGGGAGCGCGGACCCCAGAGACAGGCATGAGACGCAAAGGCTGCTGCTGCTGCCACCACCAAGAAGCCTGTGTGTGAGCACAGGTCACTATCCACACCCCTCTTCCAGGGCGCCTGTGCAGCCCACCACTGCCAGGGTCCTGTGATCCAGGGACGACTCCCCCAGGAGAACGCACAGCACGCCTCAGGATGGTGCAATGTCATGTTGGTCTCTGCTGCCGCAGGCTCGCCCAGCACTCCGTACCCCTCCCTCTCCCTGGTCTGAGTGAGCCAGAGCCCCCGAATCAGCTGTTCCTTTAACCCCGTCCTGTGTGAGCGAAGAACAGACGCCCTCAGGCAACCGACATGCAGAGGCGGGGCCAAATCCAAAGCTGAGCCCCTGGGAGCTGTGAGAACAAAGAAGAGAAAGGGAAATCTCTCCCAGCAGCCTCAGAAGCAGTGGATTAAAGCTCCACAATCACCTTGATGTACCCTGCATCTGTGGCATACATGAATAGACAACGAATCATCCCAATTAAGGAGGTGGACTTTGAGAGCAATATTTATAACTTTTTCCCCTTTTCCTCTTTTTGTGAGTGTGTATGTGTATGCTTCTGTGTGAGATTTTGTCTGTATAGCTTTGCTTCCACCATTTGTCCGAGGGTTCTATCCATCTGCTTTATTTTTGTTTTTTTAATGTTTTTCTTAATAATTACTTTTTATTTTAATTATTTTATTTTATTTTACTTTACCTTCATTATTCCTTTCCTTCCTTCCCTCCTTTAGACAATGAATCAACCCAAATTGAGGAGGTGGACTTTGAGAGCAAGATTTATGATTTTTTTCCCCTTTTCCTCTTTTTATGAGTGTGTATGTGTATTCTTCTGTGTGAGATTTTGCCTGTATAGCTGTGCTTCCACCATTTGTCCCAGCGTTCTATCTGTCCAATTTTTGTTTTTTCTCTTAATAATTATTTTTTATTTTATAACTTTATTATATTTTATATTACTTTATTTTATTTTACTTTATCTTCTTTCTTTTTTTCCTTCCTTCCCTCCTTCCTTCCTTCTATCCTTCCTCCCTCCCACTCTCCCTCCTTTCTTTCTTTCTTTCTACTTCTACTAATTCTTTATTTCTACTTTTTCTCCCTTTTCTTCTGAGCCGTGTGGATGAAAGGCTCTTGGTGCTACAGCCAGGAGTTAGTGCTGTGCCTCTGAGGTGAGACAGCCAAGTTCAGGACACTGGCCCACAAGAGACCTCCCAGCTCCACATAATATCAAATGGTGAAAATCTCCCAGAGATCTCCATCTCAACACCAGCCCCCAGCTTCACTCAACAACCAGCAAGCTACACGGCTGGACATCCTATGCCAAACAACTAGCAATACAGGAACACAACCCCACCCATTAGCAGAGAGGCTGCCCCAAATCATAATAAGTCCACAGACAGCCCAAAACTCACCACCAGACGTGGATCTGCCCACCAGAAAGACGAGATCCAGGCTCATCCACCAGAACACAGGCACGAGTCCCCTCCACCAGGAAGCCTACACAACCCACTGAACCAACTTTAGCCACTGAGGACAGACACCAAAAACAACAGGAACTACGAACCTGCAGCCTGCAAAAAGGAGACCCCAAACACAGTAAGAAAAGCAAAATGAGAAAACAGAAAAACACACAGCAGTTGAAGGAGCAAGATAAAAACCCACCAGACCTAACAAATGAAGAGGAAATAGGCAGTATACCTGAAAAATAATTTAGAATGATGATAGCAAAGATGATCCAAAATCTTTGAAATAGAATAGACAAAATGCAAGAAATATTTAACAAGGACCTAGAAGAACTAAAGATGAAACAAACAATGATGAACAACACAATAAATGAAATAAAAAATACTTTAGATGGGATCAATAGCAGAATAACTGAGACAGAAGAATGGATAAATGACCTGGAAGATAAAGTAGTGGAAATAACTACTGCAGAACAGAATAAAGAAAAAATAATGAAAAGAAATGAGGACAGTCTCAGAGACCTCTGGAAAAACACTAAAGGCACCAACATTCGAATTATAGGGGTTCCAGAAGAAGAAGAGAAAAAGAAAGGAACTGAGAAAATATTTAAAGAGATTGTAGTTGAAAACTTCCCTAATGTAGGAAAGGAAATAGTTAATCAAGCCCAGGAAACACAGAGAGTCCCATACAGGATAAAAACAAGGAGAAATACGCCAAGACACATACTAATCAAACTGTCAAAAATTAAATACAAAGAAAACATATGAAAAGCATCAAGGGAAAAACAACAAATAACACACAAGGGAATCCCCATAAGGTTAACAGCTGATCTTTCAGCAGAAACTCTGCAAGCCACAAGGGACAGGCAGGACATATTTAAAGTGATGAAAGAGGAAAACCTGCAACCAAGAATACTCTACCAGCAGGGATCTCATTCAGATTTGATGGAGAAATTAAAATCTTTACAGACAAGCAAAGGCTGAGAGAGTTCAGCACTACCAAATCAGCTCTACAACAACTGCTAAAGGAACTTCTCTAGGCAAGAAACGCAAGAGAAGGAAAAAACCTACAATAACAAACCCAAAACAATTAAGAAAATGGGAATAGGAACATACATATCGATAATTAACTTAAATGTAAATGGACTAAATGCTCCCACCAAAAGACACAGATTGGCTGAATGGATACAAAAACAAGACCTATATATATGCTCTCTACAAGAGACCCACTTCAGACCTAGAGACACATACAGACTGAAAGTAAGGGGATGGAAAAAGATATTTCATGCAAATGGAAATGAAAAGAAAGCTGGAGAAGAAATTCTCATATCAGACAAAATAGACTTTAAAATAAAGACTATTAGAAGAGACAAAGAAGGACACTACATAATGATCAAGGGACCAATCCAAGAAGAAGATATAACAATTGTAAATATTTATGCACCCAACATAGGAGCACCTCAATACATAAGGCAAATACTAACAGCCATAAAAGGGGAAATCAACAGTAACACATTCATAGTAGGGGACTTTAACACCCCACTTTCACCAATGGACAGATCATCCAAAATGAAAATAAATAAGGAAATACAAGCTTTAAATGATACATTAAAAAAGATAGACTTAATTGATATTTATAGGGCATTCCATCCAAAATCAACAGAATACACAATTTTCTCAAGTGCTCATGGAACATTCTCCAGGATAGATCATATCTTGGGTCACAAATCAAGCCTTGGTAAATTTAAGAAAATTGAAATCATATCAAGTATCTTTTCTGACCACAACGCTATGAGACTAGATATCAATTACAGGAAAGATCTGTAAAAAATACAAACACATGGATGCTAAACAATACACTTCTTAATAACGAAGTGATCACTGAAGAAATCAAAGAAGAAATACAAAAATACCTAGAAAAAAATGACAATGGAGACATGATGACCCAAAATCTATGGGATGCAGTAAAAGCAGTTCTAAGAAGGAAGTTTATAGCAATGCAATCCTACCTTAAGAAACAGGAAACTTCTCGAATAAACAACCTAACCTTGCACCTAAAGCAATTAGAGAAAGAACAAAAAAACCCTAAAGTTAGCAGAAGGAAAGAAATCATAAAAATCAGATCAGAAATAAATGAAAAAGAAATGAAGGAAACGATAGCAAAGATCAATAATACTAAAAGCTGGTTCTTTGAGAAGATAAACAAAATTGATAAACCATTAGCCAGACTCATCAAGAAAAAAAGGGAGAAGACTCAAATCAATAGAATTAGAAATGAAAAAGGAGAAGTAACAACTGACACTGCAGAAATACAAAAGATCATGAGAGATTACTACAAGTAACTATATGCCAATAAAATGGACAACCTGGAAGATATGGACAAATTCTTAAAAAGGCACAACCTGCCAAGACTGAATCAGGAAGAAATAGAAAATATGAACAGACCAATAACAAGCACTGAAATTGAAACTGTGATTAAAAGTCTTCCAACAAAAAAAAGCCCAGGACCAGAATGCTTCACAGGCAGATTCTATCAAACATTTAGAGAAGAGGTAACACCTATCCTTCTCAAACTCTTCCAAAATTTAGAAGAGGGAGGAACACTGCCAAACTCATTCTACGAGGCCACCATCACCCTGATACAAAAACCAGACAAAGATGTCACAAAGAAAGAAAACTACAGGCCAATATCACTGATGAACATAGATACAAAAATCCTAAACAAAATACTAGCAAACAGAATCCAACAGCACATTAAACGGATCATACACCATGATCAAGTGGGATCATTCCAGGAATGCAAGGATTCTTCAATACACGCAAATCTATCAACGTGATACACCATATTAGCAAATTGAAGGAGAAAAACCATATAATCCTCTCAATAGATACACAGAAAGCTTTCAACAAAACTCAACACCCATTTATGATAAAAACCCTGCAGAAAGTAGGCATAGAGGGAACTTCCTCAACATAATAAAGGCCAAATATGACAAACCCACAGCCAACATCGTCCTCGATGGTGAAAAACTGAAAGCATTTCCACTAAGATCAGGAACAAGACAAGGTTGCCCACTCTCACCACTCTTATTCAACATAGTTTTGGAAGTTTTAGCCACAGCAATCAGAGAAGAAAAAGAAATAAAAAGAATCCAAATCAGAAAAGCAGAAGTAAAGCTGTCACTGTTTGCAGATGACGTGATACTGTACATAGAGAATCTTAAAGATGCTACCAGTAAACTACTAGAGCTAATCAATGAATCTGGTAAAGTAGCAGGATACAAAATTAATGCACAGAAATATCTGGCATTCCCATAAAGTAGCAGGATACAAAATTAATGCACAGAAATATCTGGCATTCCCATACACTAATGATGAAAAATCTGAAAGTCAAATCAAGAAAACACTCCCATTTACCAATGCAACAAAAAGAATAAAATTTCTAGGAATAAACCTACCTAAGGAGACAAAAGACCTGTGTGCAGAAAATTTTAAGACACTGATGAAAGAAATTAAAGATATTACAAATAGATGGAGAGATATACCATGTTCTTGGATTGGAAGAATCAACATTGTGAAAATGACTCTCCTACCCAAAGCAATCTACAGATTCAATGCAACCCCTATCAAACTACCACTTGCATTTTTCACAACTGGAACTAAGAATTTCACAGTTTGTATGGAAACACAAAAGACCCCAAATAGACAAAGCAATCTTGAGAATGAGAAACACAGCTGGAGGAATCAGGCTCCCTGACTTCAGACTATACTACAAAGTTACAGTAATCAAGACAGAATGGTACTGGCACAAAAACAGAAAGACAGATCAATGGAACAGGATAGAAAGCCCAGAGATAAACCCACGCACAAATGGCCACCTTATCTTTGATAAAGGAGGCAGAAATGTATAGTGGACAAAGGACAGCCTCTTCTATAAGTAGTGCTCTGAAAACTGGACAGGTACATGTAAAAGTATGAGATTAGATCACTCCCTAACACCATACAGAAAAGTAAGCTCAAAATGGATTAAAGACCTAAATGTAAGGCCAGAAATTATCAAGCTCTTAGAGGAAAACATAGGCAGGACACTCTATGACATAAATCACAGCAAGATCCTTTTTGACCCACCTCCTAGAGAAATGGAAATAAAACCAAAAATAAACAAACGAGAACTAATGAAACTTCAAAGCTTTTGCACTGCAAAGGGAACCATAACCAAGACCAAAAGACAAACCTCAGAATGGGAGAAAATATTTTCAAATGAAGCAACTGACAAAGGATTAATCTCCAAAATTTATAAGCAGTTCATACAGCTTAATAACAAAAAACCAAACAACCCAGTCCAAAAATGGGCAGAAGACTTAAATACACATTTCTACAAAGAAGATATACAGACTGTCAACAAACACATGAAAGAATGCTCAACATCAGTAATCATTAGAGAAATGCAAATCAAAACTACAATTAGAAATCATCTCACATCAGTCAGTATGGCCATCATCAAAATATCTAGAAACAATAAATGCTGGAGAGGGTGTGGAGAAAAGGGAACCCTCTTGCACTGTTGGTGGAAATGTAAATTGATACAGACACTGTGGAGAACAGTATGGAGGTTCCTTAAAAAACTAAAAATAGAACCACCATATGACCCAGCAATCCCGCCACTTGGCATATACTCTGAGAAAACCATAATTCAAAAAGACTCATGTACCAAAATGTTCATTGCAGCTCTATTTACAATAGCCCAGAGATGGGAGCAACCTAAGTGTCCATCATCAGATGACTGGATAAAGAAGATGTGGCACATATATACAATGGAATATCACTCAGCCATAAAAAGGAACGAAACTGAGCTATTTGTAATGAGGTGAATAGACCTAGAGTCTGTCATACAGACTGAAGTAAGTTAGAAAGAGAGAGACAAATTCCATATGCTAACACATATATATGGAATTTTTAAAAATGTCATGAAGAACCTAGGGTAAAACAGGAATAAAGAAACAGACGTATTAGAGAATGGACTTGAGCATATGGGGAGGGGGAATGGTAAGCTGTGACAAAGCTAGAGAGAGGCATGGACATATATACACTACCAAACGTAAGGTAGATAGCTAGTGGGAAGCAGCCGCATAGCACAGGGAGGTCAGCTTGGTGCTTTGTGACCAGCTGGAGGGGTGGGATAGGGAGGGTGGGAGGGAGGAAGATGCAAGACGGAAGAGATATGGGAATATATGTATATATAAAACTGATTAATCTTGTTGTAAAGCAGAAACTAACACACCATTGTAAAGCAATTATACTCCAATAAAGATGTTAAAAAAGAAAAAAAATATAAAAATAAAAAAGTGTCTATTAGCTGCTGTAGTTTATAAACTTATAAAAATTACTACATCAAAAAAAACAAAACAAAACAAAAAACACAGTACAAATTAAGAAACCCAACAAAGCTCGTTCATCATATACCACAAACAACATTCTCAGATAGATTGAAGTGAAACAAAATTAGTCATTCATAAATAAATTTTAAGGTTTCAAAATCAGTGTAACCACCAGATGTCAGTAGAGTATGATTAGTTTTACTATTGTGTCCTTATTCCACTTTTAGATTTCTTTTCTTTTTCTTTTGCTTTCTTTTTCTCCAAATTTGAACATCTGATTTTTTTTAACATCTTTATTGGAGTATAATTGCTTTACAATGGTGTGTTAGTTTCTGCTTTATAGCAAACTTAATCAGTTTTAAATATACATATGTTCCCATATCTCTTCTCTCTTGCGTCTCCATCCCTCCCACCCCCCCATCCCACCCCTCTAGGTGGTCACAAAGGACCAAGCTGATCTCCCTGTGCTATGCGGCTGCTGCCCACTAGCTATCTATTTTACGTTTGGTAGTGTGTATATGTCCATGCCACTCTCTCACTTTGTCACAGCTTACATTTCCCCCTGCCCATACCCTCAAGTCCATTCTCTAGTAGGTCTGTGTCTTTATTACTGTCTTACCCCTAGGTTCTTCATGACTTTTTTTTTCTTAGATTTCATATATATGTGTTAGCATATGGTGTTTGTTTTTCTCTTTCTAACTTACTTCACTCTGTATGACAGACTCTAGGTCCATCCACCTCACTACAAATAACTCAATTTCGTTTCTTTTTATGGCTGAGTAATATTCTATTGTATATATGAGCCACATCTTCTTTATCCATTCATCTGATGATGGACACTTAAGTTGCTTCCATCTCCTGGCTATTGTAAATAGAGCTGTAATGAACATTTTGGTATATTACTCTTTTTGAATTATGGTTTTTTCAGGGTATATGCCCAGTAGTGGGATTGCTGGGTCTTATGGTAGTTCTATTTGTGTTTTTTTAAGGAACCTCCATACAGTTCTCCATAGTGGCTGTATCAATTTACATTCCCACAAACAGTGCAATAGGGTTCCCTTTTCTCCACACTCTCTCCAGAATTTAGTGTTTCTAGATTTTTTGATGATGGCCATTCTGACCAGTGTGAGATGATGCTGCATTGTGGTTTTGATTTCCCTTTCTCTAATGATTAATGATGTTGAGCATTCTTTCATGTGTTTGTTGGCAATCTGTATATCTTCTTTAGAGAAATGTCTATTTAGTTCTTCTGCCCATTTTTGGATTGCGTTGTTTGTTTATTTGTTATTGAGCTGCATGAGCTGCTTGTAAACTTTGGAGATTAATTCTTTGTCAGTTGCTTCATTTGAAAATATTTTCTCCCATTCTGAGGTTTGTCTTTTGGGCTTGGTTATGGTTTCCTTTGCTGTGCAAAAGCTTTTAAGTTTCATTAAATCCCATTTCTTTATTTTTGATTTTATTTCCATTTCTCTAGGAGGTGGGTCAAAAAGGATCTTGTTGTGATTTATGTTACATAGTGTTCTGCCTATGTTTTCCTCTAAGTGTTTCATAGTGTCTGGCCTTACATTTAGGTTTTAATCCATTTTGAGCTTATTTTTGTGTATGGTGTTAGGGAGTGTTCTAACTTTATACTTTTACATGTACTTGTCCAGTTTTCCAAGCACCACTTATTGAAGAGGCTGTCTTTTCTCCACTGTATATTCTTGCCTCCTTTATCAAAGATAAGGTGACCATATGTTCGTGTGTTTTTCTCTGGGCTGTCTATCCTGTTCCATTGATCTATATTTCTGATTTTGTGCCAGTACCATTCTGTCTTGATTACTGTAGCTTTGTAGTATAGTCTGAAGTCAGGGAGCCTGATTCCTCCAGCTGTGTTTTTCGTTCTAAAGATTGCTTTGCCTATTTGGGATCTTTTGTGCTTCCATACAAATTTTGAAATTTTTTGTTCTAGTTCTGTGAAAAATGCCTGTGGTAGTTTGTTAGTGATTGCATTGAATCTGTAGATTTCTTTGGATAGTAGAGTCATTTTCACATTGTTGATTCTTCCAATGGATAGCATGGTATATCTCTCCATCTATTTGTAACATCTTGAATTTCTTTCATCAGTGTCTTATAATTTTCTTCATAAAGGTGTTTTGTCTCCTTAGGTAGGTTTATTCCTAGATATTTCATTCTTTTTGTTGCAATGGTAAATGGGAGTGTTTTTTAATTTTCACTTTCAGATTTTTCATCATTAGTGTATAGGAATGCAAGAGATTTCTGTGCATGAATTTTGTATCTTGCTACTTGACCAAATTCATTCATTAGCTCTAGTAGCTTTCTGATAGCATCTTTAGGATTCTCGATGTATAGTATCATGTCATCACAAACAGTGACAGCTTTACTTCTTCTTCTGATTTGGATTCCTTCTATTTCTTTTTCTTCTCTGATTGCTGTGACTAAAACTTCCAAAACTATGTTGAATAATAGTGATGAGAGTGGGCAACCTTGCCTTGTTCCTGATCTTATTGGAAATGGTTTCAGTTTTACAACATTGAGGACGATGTTGGCTGTGGTTTGTCATATATGCCCTTTATTATGTTGAGGATAGTCCCCTCTATGCCTACTTTCTGCAGGGATTTTACCATAAATGGGTGTTAAACATTGTCAAAAGATTTCTCTGCATCTATTTAGATGATCATATGGTTTTTCTCCTTCAATTTGGTAATATGGTGTATCACGTTACTTGATTTGCATATATTGAAGAATCCTAGCAATCCTGGAATAAACCCCACTTGATCATGGTGTATGATCCTTTTAATGTGCTGTTGGATTCTGTTTGTTAGTATTTTGTTGAGGTTTTTTGCATCTATGTTCATCAGTGATATTAGTCTGTAGTTTTCTTTCTTTGTGACACCTTTGTCTGGTTTTGGTATCAGGATGATGGTGGCCTCGTAGAATCAGTTTGGGAGTGTTGCTCCCTCTGCTATATTTTGGGAGAATTTGAGAAGTATAGGTGTTAGCTCTTCTCTATATGTTTGATAGAATTCGCCTGTGAAGCCATCTGGTCCTGGGCTTCTGTTTGATGGAAGATTTTTAATCACTGTTTCAATTTCAGTGCTTGTGATTGGTCTGTTCATATTTTTCTATTTCCTTGTTGTTCAGTCTCTGCAGGTTGTGCATTTCTAAGAATTTGTGCATTTCTTCCAGGTGCTCCATTTTATTGGCATATAGTTTCTTGTCGTAATGTCTCATGATCCTTTGTATTTCTGCAGTGTCAGTTGTTACTTCTCCTTTTTCATTTCTAATTCTATTGATTTGAGTCTTCTCCCTTTTTTTCTTTGTGAGTCTGGCTAAGGGTTTATCAATTTTGTTTATCTTCTCAAAGAACCAGCTTTTAGTGTTATTGATCTTTGCTATTGATTCCTTCATTTCTTATTCATTTATTTCTGATCTGATCTTTATGATTTCTTTCCTTCTGCTAACTTTGGGGATTTTTGTTCTTCTTTCTCTATTTGCTTTAGGTGCAAATTTAGATTGTTTATTTGAGATGTTTCCTGTTTCTTAAGGTTGTATTGTATTGCTGTAAACTTGCCTCTTAGAACTGCTTTTACTGCATCCCATAGATTTTGGGTCATCATGTCTCCATTGTCATTTTTTTCTAGGTATTTTTGTGTTTCTTCTTTGATTTCTTCAGTGATCACTTCGTTATTAAGAAGTGTATTGTTTAGCCTCCATGTGTTTGTATTTTTTACAGATCTTTCCTGTAATTGATATCTAGTCTCATAGCGTTGTGGCCGGAAAAGATACTTGATAAGATTTCAATTTTCTTAAGTTTACCAAGGCTTGATTTGTGACCCAAGATATGATCTATCTGGGAGAACGTTCCATCAGCACTTGAGAAAACTATGTATTCTGTTGTTTTTGGATGGAATGTCCTTTAAATATCAATTAAGTCCATCTTGTTTAATGTATCATTTAAAGCTTGTGTTTCCTTATTTATTTTGACCTTAGATGATCTGTCTTTTGGTTAAATTGGGGTGTAAAGGCCCCCTACTATGATTGTATTACTGTCAATTTCCCCTCTTATGGCTGTTGGTATTTGCCTTATGTACTGAGATGCTCCTATGCTGGGTGCATAAATATTTACAATTTTTATATCTTCTTTTTGGATTGATCCTTGATCATTATGTAGTGCCCTTCTTTATCTCTTGTAATAGTCTTGATTGTAAAGTCTATTTTGTCTTTTATGAGAACAGCTACTCCTGCTTTATTTTCATTTCCATTTGCATGGAATATCTTTTTCCATCCCCTCACTTTCAGTCCATATGTGTCCCTAGGTCTGAAGTGGGTCTCTTGTAGAGAGCATATACATGGGTCTTGTTTTTGTATCCATTCAGCCAGTCTGTGTCTTTTGGTTGGAGCATTTAATTCATTTACATTTAAGGTAATTATCAATATGTATGTTCCTCTTCCCGTTTTCTTAATTGTTTTGTGTTTGTTATTGGAGGTCTTTTCCTTCTCTTATGTTTTTTGCCTAGAGAGGTTCCTTTAGCATTTGTTGTGAAGCTGGTTTGGTGGTGCTGAACTCTCTCAGCTTTTGCTTGCCTGTAAAGGTTTTAATTTATCCATGAAATATGAATGAGATCCTTGCTGTGTAGAGTAATCTTCTTTGTAGCCTTTTCTCCTTCAACACTTTAAATATGTCCTGCCACTCCCTTCTGGCTTTCCGAGTTTCTGCTGAAAGATCAGCTGTTAATCTTATGGGGATTCCCTTATGTGTTATTTGCTGTTTTTTCCTTGCTGCTTTTAATATGTTTTCTTTGTATTTAATTTTTGACAGTTTGATTAATATGTGTCTTGGTGTATTTCTCCTTGGATTTATCCTGTATACGACTCTCTGTGCTTCCTGGACTTGATTTCCTTTCCTATATTAGGGAAGTTTTCAACTATAATCTCTTCAAATATTTTCTTAGTCCCTTTCTTTTTCTCTTCTTCTCCTGAGACTCCTATATTTTGAATGTTGGTGAGTTTAATGTTGTCCCAGAGGTCTCTGAGACTGTCCTCAGTACTTTTCCTTCTTTTCTCTTCATTCTGCTCTGCAGTAGTTATTTCCACTATTTTATCTTCCAGGTCACTTATCTGTTCTTCTGTCTCAGTTATTCTGCTATTCATCTCTTCTAGAGTATATTTAATTTCATTTATTGTGGTGTTCATTGTTGCTTGTTTCCTCTTTAGTTCTTCTATGTCCTTGTTAAATGTTTCTTGCATTTTCTCTATTCTATTTCCAAAATTTTGAATCATCTTTACTATCATTATTCTGAATTATTTTTCAGGTAGACTGCCTATTTTCTCTTCGTTAGGTCTGGTGGGTTTTTTACCATGCTCCTTCATCTGCTGTATGTTTTTCTGTCTTCTCATTTTGCTTATATTCCTGTGTTTGGGGTTTCCTTTTTGCAGGCTGTAGGTTCGTAGTTCCCGCTGTCTTTGGTGTCTGTCCCCAGTGGCTAAGGTTGGTTCAGTGGGTTGCATAGGCTTACTGGTTGAGGAGACTAGTGCCTGTGTTCTGGTGGATGAGGCTGGATCTCGTCTTTCTGGTGGGCGGGTCCACGTCTGGTGGTGTGTTTGGGGGTGTTTGTGACCTTATTATGATTTGGGGCAGCCTCTCTGCTAATGGGTGGGTTTGTGTTCCTGTCTTGCTAGTTTGACATAGGGTGTCCAGCACTGTAGCTTGATGGTCGTTGAGTGAAGCTGGGTCTTGCTGTTGAGATGGAGATCTCTGGGTGATTTTCATGGTTTGATATTACATGGAGCTTGGAGGTTTCTTGTGGACCAGTGGCCTGAACTTGGCTCTCACACCTCAGAGGCACAGCAGTTACTCCTGGCTGGAGCACTAAGAGCCTTTCATCCACACGTCACAGAGTAAAAGGAAAAAAAATAAGAAAGAAAGGAAGAAAGAAAGAAAGAAAGAAAGAAAGGAAGGAAGGAAGGAAGGTAGGGAGAAAGAAAGAAATATGATAAAATAAAACAAAGGTGAAATAAAACAAAGTTATTAAATAAAAAATAATGAATAATTATTGAGAAAAAATATTTTTAAAGTAAAACAACAAAATAAAACAAAAAATCCAACAACAACAAAAAAAAACGGATGGACAAATGGAGAAAGCAAAATTATACAGACAAAATCTCACATAGTAGCATATACATACACACTCACAAAAAGAGGAAAAGGGGGAAAAATAATCTATCTTGCTCTCAAAGTCCACCTCCTCAATTTGGGATGATTCCTTGTCTACTCAGGTATTCCACAGATGTAGAGTACATCAAGTTGACTGTGGAGATTTAATCTGCTGCTCCTGAGGCTGCTGGGAGAGGTTTCCCTTTCTCTTTTTTGTTCGCACAGCTCCCGGGGTTCAACTTTGGATTTGGCCCCGCCTCTGTGTGTAGGCTGCCGGAGGTCATCTGTTCTTCGCTCAGACAGGACTGGGTTAAAGGAGCAGCTGATTCGGCGGCTCTGGCTCACTCAGGCCTGGGTGAGGGAAGGGTACGGATGCCGGGCGAGCCTGAGTCGGCAGAGGCCGGCGCAACATTGCAGCAGCCTGAGGACTGCCGTGTGTCCTTCTGAGGAAGTTGTCCCTGGATCATGGGACACTGGGAGTGGCGGGCTGCACAGACTCCCCGGTGGAGGTGTGGATAGTGACCTGTGCTTGCACACAGTCTTCTTGGTGGTTGCAACAGCAGCCTTAGCATCTCATGCCCATCTCCGGGGTCTGCGCTGTTAGCCGCGGCTCGCACCCGTCTCTGGAGCTCCTTTAAGCAGTGCTCTTAATCCCCTCTCTTCACTCACCAGGAAACAAACAGGGAAGAAAAAGTCTCTTGCCTCTTAGGGAGGTGCAGACATTTTCCCGGACTCCCTCCCGGCTAGCCGTGGTGCACTAACCCCTTCAGGCTGTGTTCACACAGCCAAACCCAGTGCTGTCCCTGGATCCAACCGAAGCCCGAGCCTCAGTTCCCAGAACACGCCCACCCCGGCGTGTGAGCAGACAATCCTCTCGGGCTGGTGAGAGCTGGTCCGCACGGATCCTCTGTGCGGGAATCTCTCCACTTTGCCCTCCACACCCCTATTGTTGTGCTGTCCTCCGTGGCTCCAAAGCTTCCCCCCTCCACCACCCGCAGTCTCCGTCTACAAAGGGGCTTCCTAATGTGTGGAAACCTTTTCTCTTTCACAACTCCCTCCCACTGGTGCTGGTCCCTTCTCTATTCTTTTGTCTGTTTTTTCTTTTGCCCTACCCAGGTATGTGGGGAGTTTCTTGCCTTTTGGAGGTCTGAGGTCTTCTGCCAGCGTTCAGTGGGTGTTCTATAGGAGCAGTTCCACATGTAGATGTTATTTCTGATGTATCTGTGGGGAGGAAGGTGATGTCCGTGTCTTACTCGTCTGCCATCTTCCTCAACTCCCCACTTTTTTTTTTTAACATCTTTATTGGAGTATAATTGCTTTACAGTGTTGTGTTAGTTTCTGATGTATAACAAAGTGAATCAGCTATATGTATACATATATCCCCATAACCCCTCCTTGCGTCTCCCTCCCACCCTCCCTATCCCACTCCTCTAGGTGGTCACAAAGCACCAAGCTGATCTCCCTGTGGTATGCGGCTGCTTCCCACTAGCTATCTATTTTAACTTTGATAGTTTATATATGTCCATGCCACTCTCTCACTTTGTCACAGCTTACACTTCCCCCTCCCTGTATCCTCAAGTCCATTCTCTACATCTACATCTTTATTCCTGTCCTGCCCCTAGCTTCTCCAGAACCATTTTTTTGAATCCATGTATATGTGTTAGCATATGGTATTTGTCTCTCTCTTTCTGATTTACATCACTGTGTATCACAGTCTCTAGGTCCCTCCACCTCACTACAAATAACTCAGTTCTATTCCATTTTATGTCTGAGTAATATTCCATTGTATATATGTGCCACATCTTCTTTATCCATTCATCTGTTGATGGACACCTGGGTTGCTCCCATGTCCTGGCTATTGTAAATAGTGCTTCAATGAACGTTGTGGTACATGACTCTTTTTTAATTATGGTTTTCTCAGGGTAATTGCTCAGCAGTGTGATTGCTGGGTCATATGGTAGTTCTATTTTTAGTGTTTTAAGAAACTTCCATACTGTTCTCCATAGTGGGCTGTATCAATTAACACTCCCACCAACATTGTAAGAGCGTTCCCTTTTCTCCATACCCTGTCAAGCATTTGCTGTTTGTAGATTTTCTGATTATGACCATTCTGACCAGTGTGAGGTGATACCTCATTGTAGTTTTGATTTGCATTTGTTTAATGATTAGAGATGTTGTTCATACTTTCATGTGTTTGTTGGCAATCTGTATATCTTCTTTGGAGATATATCTATTTAGGTCTTCTGCCTATTTCTGGATTGGGTTGTTTGTTTTTTGATATTGAGTTGCATGAGTCACTTGTATGGTTTGGAGATTAATCCTTTGTCAGTTGCTTCATTTACAAATATTTTCTCCCATTCTGAGGGTTGTCTTTTTGTCTTGTTAATGGCTTCCTTTGCTGTGCAAAAGCTTTTAAAACTCATTAGGTACCATTTGTTTATTTTTGTTTTTATTTCCATTTCTCTAGGAGGTGGGTCAAAAAGGACCTTGCTGTGATTTATGTCACAGTGTGTTCTGCCTATGTTTTCCTCTAAGAGATTGATAGTGTCTGGCTTTACATTCAGGTCTTCAATCCATTTTGAGTTTAGTTTTGTGTATGGTGTTAGGGAGTGTTCTAATTTCATTCTTTTACATGTAGCTGTCCAGTTTTCCCAGAACCACTTATTGAAGAGGCTGTCTTTTCTCCATTGTATATTCTTGCCTCCTTCATCAAAGATAAGGTGACCATATGTGTGTGGGATTATCTCTGGCCTTTCTATCCTGTTCCATTGATCTATATTTCTGTTTTTGTGCCAGTACCATACTGTCTTGATTACTGTAGCTTTGTAGTATAGTCTGAAGTCAAGGAGTCTGATTCCTCTGGCTCCATTTTTTCCCCTCAAGACTGCTTTGGCTATTCAGGGTCTTTTCTGTCTCCATACAATTTTTAAGATTTTTTCTTGTAGTTCTGTAAAAAAATGCCCTTGGTAGTTTGATAGGGATTGCATTGAATCTGTAGATTGCTTTGGATAGAATAGTCATTTTCACAATGTTGATTCTTCCAATCTAAGAACATGGTATATCTCTCCATATGTTTAGATCATCTTTAATTTCTCTCATCAGTGTCTTATCGTTTTCTGCATACAGATCTTTTGTCTCCTTAGGTAAGTTTATTCCTAGGTATTTTATTCTTTTTGTTACAGTGGTAAATGGGAGTGTTTCCTTAATTTACGTTCAGATTTTTCATCATTAGTGTATACAAACGTAAGAGATTTCTGTGCATTAATTTTGTATCCTGCTAATTTACCAGATTCATTGATTAGCTCTAGTAGTTTTTTGGTAGCATCTTTAGGATTCTTTATGTATAGTATCATGTCATCTGCAAACAGTGATTGTTTTACTTCTTTTACGATTTGAATTCTTTTATTTGTTTTTCTTCTCTGATTGCTGTGGCTAAAACTTCCAAAACTATGTTGAATAATACTAGTGAGAGTCGGCAACCTTGTTTTTGTTCCTGATCTTAGTGGAAATGGTTTCAGTTTTTCACCATTGAGAACCATGTTGGCTGTGTCATATATGGCCTTTATTTGTTACATGTTGACTTTATTTTGTTAAGGTAAGTTCCCTCTATGCCTACTTTTTGGTGGGTTTTTGTCATAAATGGGTGTTGAATTTTGTTGAAAGCTTTTTCTGCATCTATTGAGATGATCATATGGTTTTTCTCCTTCAATTTTTTAATAAGATGTTTCACATTGATTGATTTGCATATATTGAAGAATCCTTGCATTCCTGGAATAAACCCCACTTGATCATGGTGTATGATTCTTTTAAAGTGCTATTGGATTCTGTTTGCTAGTATTTTCTTGAGGATTTTTGCAACTATGTTCATCAGTGATATTGACTTGTAGTTTTCTTTTTTTGTGACATCTTTGTCTGGTTTTGGTATCAGG
This sequence comes from Phocoena sinus, assembly GCF_008692025.1. NCBI lineage: Eukaryota > Metazoa > Chordata > Mammalia > Artiodactyla > Phocoenidae > Phocoena > Phocoena sinus. Next base: position 26,066,100 of record NC_045782.1, on the reverse strand, counting down.
GTGATGGTGGCCTCATAGAATCAGTTTGAGAGTGTTCCTCCCTCTGCTGTACTTTGGAAGAGTTTGAGAATGGTAGGTGTTAGCTCTTCTCTAAATGTTTGATAGAATTCACCAGTGAAGCCATCTGGTCCTGGGCTTTTGTTTGTTGGAAGAATTTTAATCACAGTTTCAATTTTAGTGTTTGTAATTAGTCTGTTTATATTTTCTATTTCTTCCTAGTTCAGTCTTGGAAGGTTGTGCTTTCTAAGAGTTTGTCCATTTCTTCCAGGTTGTCCATTTTATTGGCATAGAGTTGCTTGTAGTAATCTCTCATGATCCTTTGCATTTCTGCAGTGTCAATTGTTACTTCTCCTTTTTCATTTCTAATTCTATTGATTTGAGTCTTCTCCCTTTTCTTCTTGATGAGTCTAGCTAGTGGTTCATCAATTTTGATTATCTTCTCAAAGAACCAGCTTTTAGTTTTGTTGATCTTCACTATTGTTTCCTTCATTTCTTTCTCATTTATTTCTGCTCTGATCTTTATGATTTCTTTCCTTCTGCTAACTTTGTTTTTGTTGTTGTTGTTCTTCTTCTTTCCCTAATTGCTTTAGGAGTAATGTTAGGTTGTTTATTTGAGATGTTTCTTGTTCCTGTGGTAGGATTGTATTGCTATAAGCTTCCCTCTTAGAACTGGTTTTACTGCATTCCATAGGTTTTGGGTCACCATGTTTTCATTGTCATATATTTCTAGGTATTTTTTTAATTTACTCTTTGATTTCTTCAGTGATCTCTTTTTTATTTAGGAGAGTATTGTTTCGCCTCAATGTGTTTGTATTTTTTACATTAATTTCCTGTAATTGTTATCTAGTCTCATAGCATTGTAGTTAGAAGAGATAAATGATATGATTTCAGTTTTCTTAAGTTTACCAGGACTTGATTTGTGACCTAAGATATGGTCTATCCTGGAGAATGTTCCAGGAGCACTTGAGAAGGAAGTGTATTCTGTTGCTTTGGGATGGAATGTCCTATAACTATCACTTAAGTCCATCTTGTTTAATGTGTTATTTAAAGCTTGTGTTTCCTTATTTATTTTCATTTTAGATGATCTTCCATTGGTGAAAGTGGGTGTTAAAGTCCCTACTATGATTTTGTTACTGTCAATATCCCATTTTATGGCTGTTAGCATTTGTGTTATGTATTGACACATACAACTAGGTGCTCCTAGTTGGGTGGATACATATTTACAATTGTTATATCTTCTTCTTGGATTGATCCTTTGTCATTATATAGTGTCCTTCTTTGTCCTTGTAATAGTCTTTATTTTAAAGTCTATTTTGTCTCATATGAGAATTGCTACTCCAGCTTTCCTCTGATTTCCATTTGCATGGAATATATTTGTCCATTCCCTCACTTTCAGTCTGTATGTGTCCCTAGGTCTGAAATGGGTCTCTTTTAAACAGCATATATACGGGTCTTGTTTTCGTATCCATTCAGCCAGTCTATGTTTTTTGGTTGGAGCATTTAATCCATTTACAATTAAGGTAGTTATCGATATGTATGTTCCTATTACCATTTTCTTAATTGTTTTGGGTTTGTTTTTAGAGGTCTTCTCCTTTTCTTGTGTTACCTGCCTAGAGAATTTCCTTTAGCATTTGTTGTAAAGCTTGTTTGGTGGTGCTGAATTCTCTTAGCTTTGGCTTGTCTGTAAAGGTTTGAATTTCTCTGTCGAATCTCAGTGAGATCCTTACTGGGTACAGTAATCTTGCTTGTAGGTTTTTCCCTTTCATCACTTTAAATGTGTCCTGCCACTCCCTTCTGGCTTGCAGAGTTTCTGCTGAAAGATCAGCTGTTAACTTTATGGGTATTCCATTGTATGTTATTTGTTGCTTTTCCCTTGGTGCTTTTAATATTTTTTTCTTTTTATTTAATTTTTGATAGTTTGATTAATATGTGTCTTGGTGTGTTTCTCTTTGGATTTATCCTGTATGGAACTCTCTGACCTTTCTGGAGTTGATTGACTATTTCCTTTCCCATGTTAGGGAATTTTCAACTATAAACTCTTCAAGTATTTTCTCAATCCGTTTCTTTTTCTCTTCTTCTTCTGAGGCCCCTATTATTCAAATGTTGTTGTGTTTAATGTTGTCCCAGAAGTCTCTGAGACTGTCCTCAATTCTTTTTATTCTTTTTTCTGTATTCTGCCCTGTGGTAATTATTTCCACAATTTTATCTTCTTGGTCACTTATCCATTATTCTGCTTCAGTTATTCTGCTATTGATTCCTTCTAGAGAATTTTACATTTCATTATTGTGTTATTCATCATTTATTTTCTCTTTAGTTCTATGTCCTTGTTAAACGTTTCTTGTATTTTCTCCATTCTCGTTCCAAGATTTTGGATCATCTTTAGTATCATTACTATGAATTGTTTCTCAGGTAGACTGCCTATTTCCTCTTCATTTGTTTGTTCTGGTCGGTTTTTACTTTGCTCCTTCATCTGCTGAGTATTTCTCTGTCTTCTCATTTTTCTTAACTTACTGTGTTTGTGGTCTCCTTTTTGCAGGCTGCATGTTCGTAGTGCTTGGTTTTTTTGGTCTCTGCCCCACAGTGGGTAAGGTTGGTTCAATGAGTTGTGTAGGCTTCCTGGCGGAGGGGACTGGTGTGTGTTCTGGTGGATGAGGCTAGATATTATCTTTCTGGTGGGCAGGGCACGTCTGGTGGTGTGTTTTTTGGTGTCTGTGAACTTATTATGATTTTAGGCAGCCTGTCTGCTAATGGGTGGGGTTGTGTTCCTGTCTTACTAGTTTTTTGGCATAGGGTGTCCAGCACTGGAACTTGCTAGTCGTTGAGTGCAGCTGGGTCTTAGCATTGAGACTGAGATATCTGGGAGACCTCTTGCTGATTGGTATTATGTGGGGCTGGGAGGTCTCTCGTGGCCCACTGTCCTGAACTCGGCTCTCCAACTTCAGAGGCTCAGGCCGGACATCCCACCATAGTGCCAATACCCTTTTAGCCACACAGCTCAGAAGAAAAGGAAGAAAATAAAGAAAGAAAATAAGAATAAAATAAAATCAAAGTTATTAAAATAAAAAAAGAAGAGAGCAACCAAACCAATAAACAAATCCACCGATGATAACATGTGCTGAAAAGTATAGTAAGTTAAACATAAAAATCAGAAACTAGTCAGTCTCATACAGCAAACCCCTAATCTACAGTTGCTCCCAAAGTTCACCACCCAAGTTTGGGATTTTTAAATCATACTAGTCCCTTTTATTCAGTAAAAGACCATGTCTAGATTTCTAAGTACAACAGATTTCCCTTGTTTTTCTGTTAATCTGTATCCTCATCTGTGAGAGTTCTGGGCTGCAGTCAGCTGCACTATACTGTTTACCCTCTGTACAATTCATGAGCCTCACCTTGCCTGAAAGGTCTTTTGTTAAGACTAAACCAATGGATTTTAGATTAATTTAATTGCAAAAACAAACAAACAGAAAGGAATAAAATTACGCTTTTAGATGGATTCATACTTCCAGGTGCTAACACAAAGTTTTTTGCAAATTGAACACAAATGGACCCATCTTCTTAAACACTGCTCCAGGGACTTACTTGAAGTCAAGGGGTAAACATGGGGAATCTTTCTAGAGATCCTGAGGTTTCAAGGGTCTCCTGACTCAGGTGGCATAATGCAGGGATAAGCACATCTTAGTTTAGGAATCTCAGATGTATGTGGAAGTACCTGGAAGGAAATGGAAAGTAAAATTGAAATTGAATTCATAAGGATGTTTCAGCTCTAAAAGTATGTGGCTTTATACCAAGGGTTTCCAACCAGCAAATGACAAACTGGTAGGTCTGACACCCTTACATGCTGTGCCATGAATGCCCCCTACAAAGGGCAGGACTCAAGAGAAGCATCTCCTTCCCCTCCTGCCCCTCTCCTCAAGCTCACAAATGGGAAGAGACTGAGAGTTTACACACACCACACACCTAAACCCACACCTGATTTAATCAGCTTGGAGAGACAATTAGCTTCTGTTCAGGAATAGTGGGTCCCCATTTTCCACACATACTGAGCATAAGGGATAATTATGTATTGAGATAACGTTCTCCCCAACTTCACATGAGTTAACTTTGGTTAAATGCATGAATTAGGACAAACTGGTTCCTGGACCTGGTTCCCTTCCCTCCTGAATGTAGTTGTAGCCCTTAGAGACCACAGTTGTGTACATATCACAGAAAAGTAAAACAGAAAGCTCTCTAGAAGATAAAATAGAATGATATGATTTATGTGAATACTGAAGAATGAACTATTGTGACAACTTCCTTTAAACACTCCCTTCGTGGCAGAACTGAGAAATGCCAGAACTCCAGAGAAACAAAATGTTCAGTGACACCTTTCCTAGTCTATCAATAAAATGTTCTTTTCAAGGGCTGAAATTCTTGGATCAAGGCATGGTTTCACCCATCATTTAAGATGCTCTCAGCAAACAAACTTACATTATTATTATGTCTTTCAAAAATTTCAAAAATTAACGTGAATTTTTGTAATTACAAAAATACTTAATATTCATTTAGGAAAATTAGAAAATGCTAAAAATAATAAAGTAAATTAAATTAAAATGGCATGTAACCCCACAATCCACAAATACCTAATGGTAACAATTGACATATTTCTTTTAAGTAAATAAATACTTTTACATGTTACAAAATGTGATTAATGTGGTATAAATAGCTTGTGTTCTTATTATATTCAACAACATTATTTTGAATTTATGGCAAGAACAATTAAATTATTCTTGTAAGTCATTCCTATTTCCATATATTTTTACAATTATAAATATTGCTGGAACAATTATTCCATAAAGACAACTTGGTCCATATGTATAATTTTTTCATTAGAAAAGCTGGAAGCTTTATTAGAGATAAATTTTAGGGTAATGGACATTAACACTTTAAGGCTCTTTTTAGTTTTTTTTTTTTTTTTTTTTTTTTTGCAGTACACGGGCCTCTCACTGTTGTGGCCTCTCCTGTTGCGGAGCACAGGCTCTGGACGCACAGGCTCAGCAGCCATGGCTCACGGGCCCAGCCGTTCCGTGGCATGTGGGATCTTCCTGGACTGGGGCACGAACCCGTGTCCCCTGCATCGGCAGGCGGACTCTCAACCACTGTGCCACCAGGGAAAACCCTTTTTATACTTTTTATAAACTTTTAAGAAAGTTTTTTACCACTTTATACTGTTACTAGTAGCAAAGAAGCATCTCACCAGGACTGGCTACTATTGTTTGTACAATTTAATAGGAAAAAGCATAAATCTTATTATTTGGGCAATGTTTTTATTATTGATATATATCTTTCAAATTAGAGATATAATCCCCATGTAACATTTGCTGCATTTATGTGTCAAAATGTACTCAATAAATGACTCCAAACAAGTTTACTCAAGAGGTCATTGGCTTTTCCTGAAGCTCCTCTAGAAAACCACTTCTAAGAATGGCTCAATTTCTTTATCTAAAGTAAAACACACTGCCTACTTTTCTAATGCTTGATTTATAGGCTATTTAACTTCCTACACTTCAGATAGTAAAAGACTTATTCAATATCATATCAGTCATTACAATTCCTGGAAGACACAGAAGATTTGTTATAGTATATACTCTCTTTCTTGCTAAGAGAATGCCTACAGCCATGTGCATGGTTAATAACTTTCCTGGTCTCTTAGGCAGGTAGAGGTGACAATATGACACCTCCTTCTTGTTTTGAATATGGATATGATACCTGGAGGTGCAACAGCTATTTTGTGCCTAAGAGAAAAAAAAAAAAAAAAAAACATGAGAAGGCAGATTAAAAAGACAAAGTTTTACTGGCATTGTTGATCATCTAAACCAATGTCAGCAACTGCTGACCTCTGTACTACTTGTTAGGTGAGAAAAATAAACCCCTCTTAATTTAAGTCATTGTTAATCCAGTTTTCTCTTACTTGAAGCTAATAATAACCCTAATTTTTATAAGTGGTTCTTACTGGCAATGAATTTTACTTGAGTCTTGTGATCCTGGAAAACAGTGGAGGTTAAGAAACTCCCACACCCTTTGTGTTCCAAAAACAGCTTACAATAGAAGAACCGCCTTTCCCCCTATGACTTAGATGATACACACACACCGCTTGTTCATATATCACAAATCCAGAAACAGTATCTCTAAATTCCCTTTCATTGCCTCATAAAGGATCGGCTAAACTGCTTACCCCGCTGCTGATCAATTAGAGCAAAATGCTTATTAACCACACTGGTTAAGCATCACTCCTTCCTCCAAGCCCCTAAACTTTGGCCCAACCTCAGCCTGAGCCAGTATTCAGCCCCTCCCGAGAACAGAATGGCCTCAGGGTAAGATATTCTCTGTTCTATTCTCCAGTCAGGCCACCTGCATCTCACTTCCCCACACATGGTTTCTAGCCTTGCTGAATCCTCTCTATAAAAGAAAGTCCTTTCTGCTTCACTCCTGAGACTCACAGATCCTATGGTCAAAGTATTCTCCCTATTACAATAACCCCCAACCCCGGGCAAGAATCCTTTTAAACAAAAGTCTCTCCTTAGTAAGTTCAGGTTTGCTTTTTATTTGACATTACCCTAAAGTAGAAGAGTAGTCACAAAATAGTGCTGATAAAACTTAGGAACATTTACAAGGAAATATGATTATGTGTAAATTCATTAAAATTGTACAGACATACATAAGCATTATTAAAATGCATTGTCAAGGAAGAGAAGTAAGAGATAATGGGCACTAATAATAGACAATAAAGTATATTTAATTTTGCACAGAAATTACATATACTCTATTATAGAAAGTACCAGAGAGTGGCCAAGATGGCAGAGTAGAGAGACCCTGAGCTCACCTTCCCTTATGAGCACACCAAAATCACAACTATTTGCAGAACAACCACTAATGAAAAAGACTGGAACCTACCCCAGAAGACCTTCTACAGCTAAATACATAAAGACAGAGCCACAGTGAGACAGGTGGGAGGGGAAGACTTACGATATATTCAAATCCCATACTCCCTGTGTGGGCAACACACAAACTGGAGAATAATTACATTGCAGAGGTTTGCCCACAGGAGTGATAGTTCTGAGCCCCATGTCAGACTCCCCAGTCTGGGGTTCTGGAACTGAGAGAATGAGCCCCCAAAGCATTTGGCGTTGAAGGCCAGTAGGGCTTAGTTGCAGGATACCCACAGGACTGGGGGAAATAGAGATTTCACTCTTAAAGGACCACAGAAAATCTCACAGGCACCAGACCTAGGGAAAAAGCAGTAATTTTTTTGGAGCCTGGGCCAGACCTACCTGCCTGTTTGGGAGAGTCCTTTGGAGAGGTGAGGGGCAGCTGTGGCTCACCCTAGGGACAGAGATTCTGGTGACATAGTGGGGAATATTCAGCCACATGAACACTCCTGGCAGCTGACATATTAAATCATTAGCACAAATATCTGGGCCCACCCAACAGCCTGTAGGCTCCAGTGCTTGGATGCCTCTGGCTAAACAACTAAATGGGTGGGGACACAGCCATACCCATCAGCAAACAGGCTGCCTAGGGACTAAAGAGGTCAGAGATGCCTACAGACACATGCCTACAGACATGCCTACAGACATGGCCCAGCCCACCAGAGGGCCTAGATCCAGCTCCATGCAATAGTGGACAGACACCAGCCCCTCCCACCAGGAAACCTGCCCAAGACGCTAGAGCAGCCTCACCCACCAGGGCAGACGCCAGAAGTGAGAAAACTATAATCCCGTAACAGGCTAGATCTTACCCTAGGACCAGCTGAGCCCTGGCCTTGCCCACTAGTAGGCCAACTCAACCTTCTGGACATACCGGACACCATACCCAACCATACCAGGAATTCCTCCCCTGCCCCCCAGTGATCTGAAATGAGCTCTGGTATCCCTGAGCCCTGTAGCTAGACTCCAGGAACCAGCTCTGCGTGCCTGTAGTGGAACACTAACTGCAGGCTCTGTCTTCACCTGCCAGTGGGTAGGTAAGAGTCCCAGAATCTTTGAGACCCTGATTCTGATTACCAAAGAGCCAGCACTAGCCCCAAGGACCCCTAGGATTCCACAACCAGCCGCTTCATGACTAGGCCCCACTAAACAGCAGCCAGCAGAATCCGCACAAGCTAGCACCTGGCAACCAACCAAAATAGGGTCCAACCAAGCCTACCAGACCACCTGCATAGTCAACGCGTCACAATGGAAAGACCCACACTTCCCATCTCCAGGAAGTGCTAGGAGTCCTATATAGGACTAACCAAGAGAGGAACACACCAAGACACACTGTAATTTAAATGACAAAAATTAAAGAGAGAATACTAAAAGCAGCAAGGGAAAAGCAGCAAAGAACATAACAGGGAACTCCCATAAGGCTATCAGCTGATTTTTCAGCAGAAACTCTGCAGGCAAGAAGAGAGTGGGATGGTATATTTAAAGTAATGAAAGGGAAAAGCCTCCAACCAAGAAATCTCTACCAAGCAAGGCTCTCATTCAAATTTGATGGAGAAATCAAAGCTTTACAGACAACCAAAAATTAAAAGAATTCAGCATCACCAAACCAGCTTTACTACGAATGTTAAAGGAACTTCTCTAGGTGAAATAGAAAAGGTCACAACTAGAAACAAGAAAATTACAGAATGAAAAGGCTCACCAGAAAAGGCAAATATACAGTAAAGGTAGGGAATCACCACACAGAAAGCTAGTAGAGAAGTTAAAAGACAAAAGTAGTAAAATCATCTGTATTCACAATAAGTAGTTAAGGGATACACAAAACAATTAGATGTAAAATATGACATCATAAACAGTAATCATGAGGAGAGGAGAGTACAGATTCAGGGTATTTAAAATGCATTTGAAATTAAGAGATTAGCAATTTAAAACAATCATGTATATACATACACTGCTATATAAAAACCTCATGGTAACTGCAAAACAAAAATCTATAATAGATATACACACAAAAAAGGATAAAACTATCCAAACATAAAGCTAAAGATAGTCATCAAATCACAAGAGACGAGAACAAAAGAAGAAATGGAAAAAAAGACCCACAAAAATATCCAAAATAATTAACAAAATGGCAATAAAAATATACAACTGATAATTACCTAAATGTAAACAGACTAAATACTCCAATCAAAGGTCAGAGACTGGATGAATAGAGACAAAAACAAGACCTGTACATATGCTGCCTACAAGAGACCCACTTCTGATCTAGAGACACATACAGACTAAAAGTGAGGGGATGGAAAAAAGAAATGGCAATCAAAAGAAAGCTGAAGTAGCAATACTTATATCAGACAAAATAGACTTTAAAATAAAGACTATTACAAAAGACAAAGAAGGGCACTCTAATGATCAATCAATCCAACAAGAAGATATAACAATTATAAAAAAAAAGAAGACTGGAAAAAGGATGAATAGTATCACCTTCAATGAACTAGGGCTGTACCGTCTTTTCATATATTATTCTAGAATCATCTCAAAAACCCTGTAGCCAGGAAATACAGCTTGGTGGTTACAGCATGGGCTTGGAGACACAGTCCAAGTATGGTCTAAGCTCTTCCACCTACTAGTCTTGCTTTACTCAACTGCAAAGTAGGGCTAATAAGAGTTTCTACCTAAGGAAATGATTATGAGGATTAAATTAGATAACCCATCTAAAGTTCTTACTGTGGTGTCAGGTGCATAATAAGTAGTTAGTAAGTATTAGATATCATTTTCACTAATAAGGTAAGTATAATAATGATCTCTTTTTTTTCAGATTAAAGAACTGGGGTGGGGGCTCCCCTGGTGGCGCAGTGGTTGAGAGTCCGCCTGCCGATGCAGGGGACACGGGTTCGTGCCCCAGTCCGGGAAGATTCCACATGCCGTGGAGTGGTTGGGTCCGTGAGCCATGGCCGCTGAGCCTGTGCGTCCGGAGCCTGTGCTCCGCAACGGGAGAGGCCACAACAATGAGAGGCCCGCGTACTGCAAAAAAAAAAAAAGAACCTCGGGATTCAGAACTACAACATAAAGCACATTGTGGGGGAACTACCATCTATGACGTACCTATTCTGAACTGGTCACTGTGCTTGGAGATTAATACAATAATCCTGTGAAATAAGCATCTCATTATCTCCACTTTATCAATGAAGACTTGGAAGGGGTGTGGAGGCATGCTTCAGCAATTTGCTTATGTCATCACAGATTTTTGAGATCTTCTATTCTTCTTGTGAACTTGCCTAAAAATCAAGCTGTTATGTTTCTTACCAATGCTGATTGAAATGCATTGAAAAACTGCATTTTTTTCAATTGCATTCATAGGGTTGAAATAATTAGAGAAACATTACTGCCAATAGTACACTTATTTGTTCTACGCAGAATAAATTCTGTAAGAGCTAATGTGTTTACATATGAGAAATGTCAAAATCTCATAATGCTTGCATTTGACATTTGCAATTCCTACAGAGAAGTAATCCTCACTGTCCCTAACCCCTGCCACTTGACCTGAAGAAAGGCATCACTCATTCTCATCAATTTATGGTATTTATCTGCATTTCATAACTAACTACAAGATAGCCTCAATGAATTACATCTCTCTAATCTTCTCAATGCACCCTCGAGTATGCACTGAATTTTCTTTGCTTCTCATAGAAAAGCTCATTTCCATTCCTTAGGGGTCAGGAAGCTTCCCCAATCTACCACTGTGGAAACTGTCCAACTCCAGCCTTCTGTGGCAAGTAACAGGTTCAGATGGTATGAAAAGCAAGCATTTTTCACCAAGGAGAATCACTCCTAATTGCAGGTATGAAAGCTGCAGGTACCACTGGGCAGTGTGTACCAAGACTGTAGGAAGAAAGACAGCTGACTAAATCTGAATTGATGTCTCTCCAAGAACACAAAGTAGATTTAATCCTGAAGAACTGCAGAGAGCTAGGTAAGATAACAGTGATAGTTAATGCTTATTGAGTGCTTACTGAATACCAGGCCCTGGGCTGAGTGCTTTACAGGGGTCATCCCACTTAATCTACACAATGGTAATATGGGGTATGGACCATTGGTAAACTCATTTTGGGGAAATGAAAAGAGAGGGGTGAGTAGGATCACCCATTTCTGTCTCCAGGTATAACCCTGTCTTTTACCAGATCCCTGCATGAGGGTCACAGGAGGTGGCTATTAATAAACTGAAACTTTGATGTTCATTGGACTTTGGGAACCCTTGAGAGGAAAGGAGACTTTGTAGGAAGGAATTGGACATTCTGGATCTTTAGACATAACACCATACCAATACCTGGGTGAGCCGGGGACTGAACTGGGCCACATGGAGGATGGCTCTTGCTTGGTCTTCCAACCTGCCTTTAATATCAAAATTGCCACCTAAGGGCAGGAGGAGAGCTCTAGCAGGCTCTCCAGTGGGAGACACAAGCTCACCACTCCCTGACACTATTTTGGGAGGCTATTTTACCCTTCATGGAAACTATGCAAATGAATATATATATTTTTGTTTGTTTGTTTGTTTTGTTTGTTTGTTTTTTGCAGTACGCGGGCCTCTCACTGCTGTGACCTCTCCCGTTGCAGAGCACAGGCTCCAGATGTACAGGCTCAGCGGCCATGGCTCACGGGCCCAGCCGCTCCACGGCATGTGGGATCTTCCCAGACCGGGGCACGGACCCGTGTCCCCTGCATCGGCAGGCGGACTCTCAAGCACTGCGCCACCAGGGAAGCCCCACAAATGACTATATTTTTGTAAGAAAAGGAGAATCCATGTGAATATGAACCTTTAGATTTTAGCCTGGGACTTTTAGTATGTTTTTAAGACACAAAAAAAGCTTAGAGCTGTACATAGCTACCATATCTTGCCATTTAGTTTAGAAATGGCAAGCTAATGGTAGCTTTCCATAGCTACCTTTGGGTTATTTGAATATACCCTAATGAGAAAAACCTCCAAAATGTTGGTTCATGTACCTATTCAAGCAATCTTTCAGGACCTACTGCATGCCTGCATTTTGCTAAGCCCTGGTAATAGCTGGTGAATAAGAAAAAGTTCATGCCTTGCAAAAGTTTGAGACAATAAAAGAGGCACTTTTTATGTTGTGTAGATCTGATTTCCTGACCTATACCATTTTTTCTTCCCCTTTAACATTTCTTCCAGAGCAGGTCTGCTGCTGATGAATTGCCTCAGCTTTTATTTGTCTGAAAAATTTTTATATCTTCTTCACTTTTGAAGGACAGCTTCATTGGATATAGAATTCTAGGTCGGTGGTTTTATCTCTTTCAAAACATAATATATTTCACTCCACTCTCTTTTTTCAGGGTGGTGTCTGGTGGGATGTCTGCTGTAGTTCTCATTTGTATTTCTCTATAGGTAAAGTGGTTCCCGCACCCCTCCCCCAGCTTCTTTCAAGATTTTCTCTTTCTCTTTGGTTTTTTTGAGCTTGAGTATAATATATTTAAGATTAAGATTTTTTTGGTACTTATCCTGTATAGTGCATTCAAGATCGGCAGATTTACTTTGAAAGGTGGTCTGAGCTTAAATGGTAAACGCTCATGTTATTCAAAATAAAATATATTTGGAGCTTATGACACAAGGATTTCTCTCTTACATGTGGAATTGCAATATGACTCTGTAATAATTCAGAACTTTCCTGGGTTGCATGTTTTGGAAGTGGTGGTGGCAATGATGTAAAGCAGGATTCCCCAAATATTTTTTCTATAAAAAGCCAAATAGAAAATATTTTGGACTTTAAGGGCTAAAAGGCAAAATGGAGGCTATTATGTAGGTACTTATACAACAACTTAAAATGTAAAAACTATTCTTAGCTTGTGGACTGTTCAAAAATAGCCAGCATGACAGATTCAGCAATCCCTGGTCTAAAGTATAGTTTTGATGCTTAACTGCTCTGTGATTTTAGGATTTATGAACTTAAGGCACTTGCTGAGTCTCAGCTTCTCCATCTATAAACTGAACATAACTCTTGTTTTGCCAAATTTGTACAGGGATCCAATGAGAGGATTTCGAAGCACCTAATAAATTAAATTGTGTCTGGTTGTGAGCTATAGCTAGGGTGATCTATGTTCCAATATACCCATCACAGGGTTTACACTTTTCCTGGTGAAACATTTTACAACACCCCTTTCACTCAAAAGTGTTCTGGTTAGGATGATAAATTATATCATTACCATGACTATAGCTATGTGCACTCTGATGGCTTATTACTTATCTAATGATATGTTTGGAGAGGTCAGTGACAATTTGGAAGCTGTATCATAGACCTTGAACTCTACTGTCACATTAGTGGCTTCGAGTCCAAGTTCTGCTGCAACTAATGACTTCAAGTCAAGTTCATTAGTTGTGTGACCTAGGGTGAGTTTCATAACATCTTTTTTTAAAAAAATTAACAGCTTTATTGAAGTATCATTTAAGTGCTATAAAATTCACTCATTTTAAGTGTACAATTCAATGATTATTAGTAAATTTATGGAGTTATGCAACCTTCTACAAGTTACACATTTGTGTAACCCCCAAAGAAACCTCTTGTTCAGTTGCAGTGACTCCCTGTTCCCATTCCCAATCCCAGACAAGCTACTTCCTGTGTCCACAGATTTACCTTTCCCAGATATTTCTCAGAACTTCTTTAAACCTCAGTTTCCTTGTCTGAAGAAAAAGAACACAAAGATCAAGAACAAGAACAAGAAGCTAAGGAGGAGGAGGAAGGGGAGAGGGAAGGATTGGAAGGAGAATGAGAAAAGAAGTAAAATGCCAACTCTCAACCCAGACCCACTGAATCAAAACTGGAAGTGAGGTCTTAGTGTGCATTTTAACAGGCCCTGCAGGTGCACCAGCATTTCAAATATACACAGAAGTAGAGAAGACAGAATAATCAACCTCTATGTGAAAGGGGAACTTTTCAAAAGGACCACCCAGGCCTACCCCAGCTCAATTATACCTGGAGCTCTACGTTAGGGCTTGGGGATGTCCTTAGAGCTCCCCAAGCAATTCTAATATGCGTGAGCATTGAGAAACAAACACTCTCTGGTCCATTTCTCCTCCAGATATTTGCAGGATGCAATCTCTCATTTCACTTCTATCTCCACTCAAATATTACCTCTGGGCAGTGGGGCTTTCCAGATTTCCGTTATCTAAAACATATCACAACACCCCTGGATACCCCCCTGCCATACCATCTCTCTATCCCTTTATACCTCTTTACTTTTTTGTAACATTTTCCACCCCCATTTCATTACACACTGCTGGTTTATTCTCATCAGTGAATATGGTTCACTGTTCAAGAAGCTCTTTGAACCAGTAGCTCCAACTTCCTGCTCCCTGCTTATGCCCAGTGCCTGCCAGGGCAGTACCAAGTGGAAAGCATTTGATTAATATCTCTAAAAATGAATAAATGAATGATAGTTGGGCAGAGCAGAAATTTTAACCCAAGACTATCTGCCTCCAAAACCCCTGCTCTTCCCAGGATACCACATAGGATAGCACATGGCAGCTCTGCACTAGTTTTGCTTAGTTTTCAAAAAGAGAATGTCATTCTGAATTGAAGCAAGCAGTATATTTGGTACTGAGTTCATCAAAATAGACTGGTCCATGTCTAGTTCCTAGTTATGAGGCCTTGTGTGACTGACTTAACAATGCTGGGTCTTACTGCCATGTGTAAAATAGAAAGATAAGCCTGTGTCTTACTATCTTCCAGATTTGTTGAGAGGGATAAATGAAAACTAATTATGTGTAACAGAATTTTGTATATTAATGCACTGTGTAAAGATATTACCATTATAACATGGGAAGAAAAAAGAGGTGAGAACAAAGAAACAAAATAGGCAAAGAAAGTAGGAAAAAAGTGAAAAGAACAGGTGATGCTATTGGACAGAAGATTTTCTAACTCTAAAATTGTGTGATTTAATAGAAAAAGAGAAAAATGAAAAAAATCAGAATATTGTATGTAAAAAATAGCCATTTTTCCAAGAACAAGATTCACAATTATTTGGTTCTACTAAAAAGAAGCCACAATCTGTTTTATTTTGAAATATAAAACAAATATAAATATTTGTTACATTGAAAACTCATTCAAGTGCTTCTATACTAGTTCAGTCTTTTCAAAACACTTAATAGTAACTTTGTTACAGCATAATTTAGATCATGATGACAGCTTCCTGTGGCTTCTTGGCCAATCATAGATGGCTATACATGATCCAAACTCACAGCAGGTTACTCCCTAGGGAACAGCCAGCCTGGCTCAACTGGATACAAGCCACTGTGAAATCTGAGAAGGGGGACTGTCTGATTCTTCCTATCCTAAAAATTCCAAGTGGTACACCCCTGATGAAGCAGCTAATATGATTTGTATGCAAGCTATGTTGGAGTGCCTTCATGATCAGGGTATTCATCCATTGAATATGCCTCTTACCCATCAAAAATTTAGCAAAAACTTTGAGGAAGAGGGTCCCTTTTGCATGTGTACCACGTATAACTTTACTGCAGCAAAACTGAGCAATCCAAGAGGTCTTATCAGATTACCTGTCTCAGCTTCCCCTGTGGGTCTTACATTAACAAGAAATTGGGAGAGACACGGAGAATCAAGGGACTCATTTCAGCAGATCTTTAGATGGTTATTAAGAAATAAGATGAATGAAGTGACTATTTATGGGATTGAAGTAAAGGTTAATGCAGCACTATCAAAAGTTGCTTAGATCAATAGGACCCCCTGCTGGTCTCCCAACATTAAAGGGCCCCAAACAAGTCCACTTTATATAATGCAGCTGAAGGAATTTTTAAAAGCCAGAAGACAAAAACTGCAATGAAAAACCTCACCTGGAATCACCTGGGCAATAGTCAGGTATGTACTCAAGGTAAAGACTGACTGAGGGGCCAGGGTCTTCTGGTCTGACCTCTAGCCAGGGACCTGGGGACCCAAGACCATATGCACATGAGTAGGTAAAATGGGCAGGGAAGTGGGTGGAGGAGGAAGAAGAGGCACATAATGGCAACAACATGCATTGTGGATGAAACCATACTGGCTCACAAGACAGAAAAGGGCAAAGCCTTTAAGGGAGATTCATACCCGAATCTT